>NC_142533.1:7220000-7590000 GCF_056151865.1 Erythranthe guttata | reverse complement strand
CTAGTACACTTATTTTACATCCTCTTAAATAATTCATGATTAGATTTTTTCATAGTTTTGGATTTGTTTTTTTATATGTAATGGGGACCAATTTGGCAAATTTGGACCGAACCCCTTAAAGGTGGGCCTCAAGCATAACCCGGAGGAGAGTCAAGACGAATTTATTGAGTTGGAGGCTCAACTATAATTTTATGTGGGCTTGGGGGCTCGCTAGACGACGGAGTTCGCCGATATCTGTATAATTTACTAATCCAAAAGGTCGTCATCACGAGATCTTTTAGCATAAGTAGGGATGAAGCGTGTAACATACAACGAGCAGAGAAGAATTCGTAAAAGATAAGGACTCGAGGATTTCTTGCATGAGAAGATAACTCATACAAGGAAAGGAGATAAGATCAAATCATGGAAGGGAAACGTATATGCGTTTAGAAAGAGATCTTGAAGGGTGCATATCTTGATGGTGCAGATTTTGGGCACCATTAAATTTGCATATAAATTGTGATGGAAAAGACATATTGTCTATCGATACTTTTCTAAACATTCGACATATAGATTGACGATTTTTTCTCAAAACAATCGACACTTACATGTTGAATATTATGAAGAATATCGACATTCCGATCAGCGTCCATTATTGTCCAAAAAGTCAACATATATTTGTTGATATTTTGATATAATTTCAACAATTACAGTTCGACTATACAATCAAGTAATTTTACAATTACCATTCCAATTTGTTCAGGGTTTTTTTTTTTGATTAATTACTTCAAATAATAGTCAGACGAAATATTTGAAATGGGTGTCTGTGCGATTAGAACTCAGGATCTTTTCATTTGATCTGGCTCTGATACCATGTTGAATGACTATCTCAACCAAGAGTTTAAGTTGTTAGTGAAATGTATTTTCAATATTAATATCTCCAATAAGAGATAGCTCGGAATCTTATATATAAAAGAAAGATATTTTGAATTAAAACCTAAACCTAAACCTATGGGCAATTTTGTCAATTAATAAATCTCTAATTTAAGACTATAATAATTGTTCGGTTCATAATTTAAAATGTTTGCATGAATATTTTCCTATTCTTTTGGATTGTGGTATAATTCCACTCCAACTCATGCACTTCTACTATCTGTCCACTCATTTTTCGTTTTCTTTTTCTTTTCTTCTTTCTATTTTTTTATTGTTTTTTTCCTTGCATTTTTTTTTCTCTTTCGGATTTCCCTTCTCCACTCTAACGTCCCACTAACTGCTCATGGTAAGAGTTAGTACCCCATCATCTCAACCTCATTACAAATTTTACTCTATTTAAACTGATGGAGAACTAGAGCCATAAACGCAATTTTTTTTGTTCGTCTTCTTCTTGCTCATTTTTTTTTTGTTCGTCCTCAACGTAAGCAATTGCTTTCAACAGATAAGCAATACAATTATTTATTTAGATTTATTTTACATCATATGTTTAAATTTCACAGCACATATAAATGCTAACAATTTTGATTTTTTTGTACAACCCAGACCTAATTTTCGTTCAATATGTCAGCCATATGCCTTCACATAATGTTCATCTCTTTGATTGTTGGGTTGATCATGGTATTTTCTGTTTTCCTTTTTTTTTTTTTCCGATATTTTCCTTGTAGTTTTGTATTTTTTTTTCTCTTTCGTATTTTCCTTCTCCTCTCTAACCCCCCACTAACTCATGGTAGAAGTTAGTACCCCATCATCTCAACCTCATTACAAATTTTACTCTATTTAAACTGATGGAGAACTAGAGCCATAAACGCAATTTTTTTTGTTCGTCTTCTTCTTGCTCATTTTTTTTTGTTCGTCCTCAACGTAAGCAATTGCTTTCAACAGATAAGCAATACAATTATTTATTTAGATTTATTTTACATCATATGTTTAAATTTCACAGCACATATAGATGCTAACAATTTTGATTTTTTTGTACAACCCAGACCTAATTTTCGTTCAATATGTCAGCCATATGCCTTCACATAATGTTCATCTCTTTGATTGTTGGGTTGATCATGGTATTTTCTGTTTTCCTTTTTTTTTTTTCCGATATTTTCCTTGTAGTTTTGTATTTTTTTTTCTCTTTCGTATTTTCCTTCTCCTCTCTAACCCCCCACTAACTCATGGTAGAAGTTAGTACCCCATCATCTCAACCTCATTACAAATTTTACTCTATTTAAACTGATGGAGAACTAGAGCCATAAACGCAATTTTTTTTGTTCGTCTTCTTCTTGCTCATTTTTTTTTGTTCGTCCTCAACGTAAGCAATTGCTTTCAACAGATAAGCAATACAATTATTTATTTAGATTTATTTTACATCATATGTTTAAATTTCACAGCACATATAGATGCTAACAATTTTGATTTTTTTGTACAACCCAGACCTAATTTTCGTTCAATATGTCAGCCATATGCCTTCACATAATGTTCATCTCTTTGATTGTTGGGTTGATCATGGTATTTTCTGTTTTCCTTTTTTTTTCCGATATTTTCCTTGTAGTTTTGTATTTTTTTTTCTCTTTCGTATTTTCCTTCTCCTCTCTAACCCCCCACTAACTCATGGTAGAAGTTAGTACCCCATCATCTCAACCTCATTACAAATTTTACTCTATTTAAACTGATGGAGAACTAGAGCCATAAACGCAATTTTTTTTGTTCGTCTTCTTCTTGCTCATTTTTTTTTGTTCGTCCTCAACGTAAGCAATTGCTTTCAACAGATAAGCAATACAATTATTTATTTAGATTTATTTTACATCATATGTTTAAATTTCACAGCACATAATAGATGCTAACAATTTTGATTTTTTTGTACAACCCAGACCTAATTTTCGTTCAATATGTCAGCCATATGCCTTCACATAATGTTCATCTCTTTGATTGTTGGGTTGATCATGGTATTTTCTGTTTTCCTTTTTTTTTCCGATATTTTCCTTGTAGTTTTGTATTTTTTTTTTCTCTTTCGTATTTTCCTTCTCCTCTCTAACCCCCCACTAACTCATGGTAGAAGTAAGAACCCCATGATCTCAACCCCATTACAAATTTTACTCTATTTAAACTCATGGAGAACTCCACCGAAAAGCACAATTTTTTTTTTCATCTTCTTCTTGCTCATTTTTTTTGTTCGTCATCTTCTTCCTCACCAAGATATTTTAAAATAAGCAATTGTTTATTATAGGTAAAAAATACAATTATTTATTTTGATTTATTTTACGTCATATGTTTAAATTTCACACCACATAATAGTTGCTAATAATTTTGATTTTTTTGTACAACTCAGGCATAATTTTTGTTCACAATGACTCCCCGCACGTCAGCCATATGCTTTCAAATAATGTTCATCTCTTTGATTGTAGGGTTGACCATAGTATTTTTCGTTTTCGAAAACCTATTATGCCATTTATTTTTTTATTTTGTAGACTCATTACGTTTTATGTCTTCAGGAGTCACCGTCTATTAATGTTGGAGGCACAACAATTGTTGTAACGTTAGTTGTATTATTTGGCAAATTGGTTAATTTCATGTGGTGTAGGTAAAAAGAGGATTTCGGTAAGAAGAAGATTTTTCCTGTTCTTTTCGCTCTATATTATGAGAATATGCTACCCAAGGTTCTGTGTTTTTGTAGTTATTATTGAATTAATAACATTATGGTCATTAAAAGTATTTGCACTTATGTTTCCCGAAATTAAATAATGATGTTGATGAATTCTTTTTCAAACTATACTTTTGCATAAATTAGTTGTTTGTTTTTATACTCGGACGACGATGAATGATAGTAAACATGATTGAGTTTATTGCAATTACTACCCCTGTGAAAATCGCAACTGTGCGTTTCCCCCCTGTCATAAAAAAATTAGCAAATACCCCCCTGTATTTATGTTTAGATAGCTTACTCGACCCATTTCTCTTTTTCCCGTTGACCGATTGTGAAAGGACAAAAATAGCCTTAGGATGTTTCTGCAAAAAACCTTGGGGACCAAATTGAAATACTAAAAAAATGTAGAAACTTAATCAAATAATAAGTTAGGGACTGAATTATAATTTTTCAGAAAATACATTATATTAGTAAAATTGTGGGAGCTGAAATCAGCATTTTGGAAAAAGTATCGTCTTCCACAAAATCCAAATTTCTTCTTCCCCATTGAAATCACCACCACCACCACCAAATTCCCACCACCGTGGCACCAGCGGCAATCACCTGGTTATGCCGCCGCCTCCAAAATGAGAGAAGAACATGTCTTCCCCAAATTCTTCTTATTCCCCATTGAAATCGCCACCACCAACAAACCCCCACCACCACCTCCGGCCATCACCTCTTCCCGCCGCCACCTCCGCCGGACCCACCCCTTTCCTTCCACAACATGTCTCCTCCACTCTTCTCGTCGCAGACACCCATCCACCGCCAACTTCACCTCGTTGCCGCCTCCCATTCCACCTCCCACTTTCACCAGAATTTCCTCCTCTCCGCGTCGCCTACGGCGGCGAGGAGTTGTAGTGCTGTACTATTTCTTCGAACAGTGGTGTGGCTGGGAAAATGCGGGTGAATCGACGAAAATCAGATTACACCACCCTAGAGAGAGAAAGAAGTATAGAGAGAGAGAGAGAATAAAAATTCAATCTTGATCGTATACGAGCGAATTAAAAAAAAAAAGTTTTTTTTTTTCTGGGTCGTCTTCAAAATGCCGATATGAGAGGCAGATACAGATCAACTGGACGGAGAAATAATAAAATAATAAATAATAGTCAGGGGTTTGGTTGGAAGATGGATAGATGATGATGGGTGTGGGGGGTTGGGGGGTTGGGGGGCGTTTGTTACAACAACAAAAAAAAAATAAAAGCACACAAAACAGAGCAAAAGGGAATCAAAACAGACGAGACGAAGAAGAAAACAGACGAGACGAAGAAGAAGAAAAGGGAATCACAAGGGGATCTGCTATGAGAGGGTGGTGTATTCTGCGGGGAGTGGTGGTGGTTTGATGTCCCCCGCCGTGGACGATGGTGGAGAACGGTGAAGGTAAAGTTTGAGAAAATTAAATATTATTCGATTTATTTTTTTTGGTTTATACTTAATACTTAAAAAAAAAAGAAAAAAAAAAAAGAAAAGAAGTTGGGGGCAGTACTGTCATTTCACACAACAAAAGGAAGAAAAATCGCAGAAACCGCGAGTGAGACACACGATTTGCGATAAGGGGGTTTTTTGTCTTTGACTAATATATACAGGGGGTATTTACTAATTTTTTTATGACAGGGGGCAAACACGCAGTTGCGATTTTCACAGGGGTAGTAATTGCAATAAACTCAAACATGATTAGTAGAACCTTAACTTGCATTATTACAATACTTACTGCCTGATGTTATGGACTTTATTTCTTTTATATTTTTGTGGTTATTTTTCAAAGAAAATATGCACATTTTTATGTTTTATTGTGGTTTTCATTTTGCTAATTGCTTGCTTGCAGGTTTTTTATACATTAATTTTTTTTAATACAACTACTTCTTCAATGTGTATCGATATATATTATTGCATATCGATTGAATTTGGTATTCTGCAGAGAATACTGTATGAAGTAATCATTTTTCTTCTGTGAATATGGCATTTTTCAATCATTTCATATTTAACCTTGATTTTCTTGCAAACATTTTATTTTTATTTTTAATATATTATTATTTATTAGGACACCAACGGTTAAGTTCGACGAATGTATAGTCAATAATTTATAATTTGAATCTATTACAAGTCCATAAAAGATTTAAATTATCTGCAATTTTTAATGCTTTAATTTTACCATTCAGTATCAACTAAGGGACATGTGTTAGCTGTGTATAAGAATCGAGTAAAAAACGAACGTGTTTTTATCCTTTTGAACAATGATTTGACAATGTAATGGTCTCTCTGAATTTGTTCAATACAATTTAGACAAGGAGTTTATTTTGAAATGGCCAAAGATCATAGTTCATTACATTCAAAATCGCTTCAAAAAAGCAAAAAAACAATGTTTGTATGCTCTACCCCGGTGGTGCAAAAGTAACCGGATCAAAGATAATACTATGTGTGGGATTAGGCAAGGTTGTAAAAAACGGTAATTGGGTTGGAGGCGGTCAGGCACCGACTCACGATTAATCGGTGCGGCGGTGATTAATCGGTGATAAATCGGAAATAAATTAATTTTTAAAATTTAATAATATATATTTCTAGATAATATTTATAAATACTCAAAACATATATAAAAAGATATTTAAACCTAGTTGTATCTCCATCATATATATCCTAATAACATAATAAAAGTTTAATAATAATAAGATCATAATACAAAAATATCCTTATAAAATATAAATAAACAGACAATTTTTTTGAATTTACATTTATTCTTGAACATTCCTGTCATACATCGTTAGTTCTTTAACAATAACAGTTAACATAAACAAAATAAAGTAAACTCATATGTTTTTATATTAAAATCTCAACTTTTATTTTGAATTATCAAATAAAATAAAATAAAATAAAAAAACCTATTTTTGACAGATTGTTGGCCGATTTTTGCCACCGAGTTTGACCCGCCTTAAAGGTTTGACCGCCTCAGACCGCCTGAAACCGCCTCACTGGCAAAAATCGATTTTTCAAACCTTTACACTAAAATCGTAAAGGTTTGGGACCGCCTCTGCCTCGAAGACCGATTAATTGGCCGCCTCGACCGATTTTTAGAATACGCGGATTAGGTGGCTTGAGGCCGACAAGAAAAGTGGTAAATGTAAAGACTTAATTAGTAGTGTTCTTTATAAATTAAAATTACTATTTGGTGTATAAGTTTGTTATTTATTCCTCCTATCTAATTCATGTGTTTGTTATTTGATAATTCCGTTTGTTATATGCTACTCCGTGCAACACCTAGTGCAATTTAAATTTCACAGATAAATAGTTTAATATTGTTTGATGGATTTTTCATTACAATTTATATATTATTTATTTAAATAATTATTCTTCCCTATTTGAATGTGACACCATGCAACACACGGGACACGATTACTAGTTGTTCTAAATTACGGCGCGGCATGTTTCTTCTTCGGCGGAGGCCGAGCTTCCGCAGTTTGGGCTTCCGATGGTGATGGTCTTCTTCCTTTTTTGAGTCGGTTTTTCTGACGGTGTGGGGCATTGGTCCTGCGTTTTTTCATGAACAACTAGCGGCGTTTTTTTTTTTTTTTTTTTTTTTTTTAATAAAACAGAGTGTCGTAAGTTTCGTGCGTGTGTTCGTATTTGAATTTGTCATTTTTATTGGTCTTGAAATATGTGATTCGATTGAATCTTGAAGGGAAATTAGGGAACTAGGTCTAGTAGTATGTGTATATAGGAAATATAACATTTTTTTTGTATTGGGGTGGTCTTGTGTCTACTACATGTTATTATTTTTTGCAAATAGCCCCTGTTGGAAATCATATTTATTTTTCGACATGCGTTTACATTTGAGTATTGGTTTGAACATTAATCCACGCGACATTTTGAAAAAAATGCATACTAGTATTCCCGGCGGTTTTAAAAGGCCGAGAAAGTATCCTTGACGGTTTTGAAAATATATACTAGTTTTCATGATGATTTTCAAAGCGTCGAGAATCTTGACAGTTACTTGTAGAAACATATATGTCAGTGATGATGCTAATTACTTAGATCATCTGGGGTAGTGTAGAAAATGAATTGGGAGAGCAAAGCAGATCAATAGCTTGACAACTTGATGATCCTGAGGTACCTGCGATCATAGAACACATGAACTAAGCCGGGGGTTGATCCGGCGGAAACCCCTCCGACGCTCAAGTCAGACGTGCTGATCATAGAAATAGTCCAGAGGATATACATTGTAGTATTGCTCAGTTAATAGGACGTACCTTGAGGAACGAGTTCAAACCTTTATTTATAGCTTAGATGAGATTGTTGGGCCCAAACCTTATTTGAAGGTGATTGGGCCTCGGTGATAATAGTCTTAGATATTGGGCTCGTGGCCTAATAGGTAAAGAGATTGTAGGCCCATTGGGCTGGCCCAATTAGGCATATCATTAAGCCCCCCACTCTCGAGTCGATGTGGGGGCCATATTGGAATGGGTGACAGATCGTGTCGAGAGTAAAATTGTAGTAGTCGATGGTGTGCGAAAACGCGTTGGAGCGTGTGTCGGAGGGGCGTGAATGCGCGTTGGCGCGTAGCGCGACCAAGTTGTCGCTATGTAAGTTATTTGAGTCGTCGGTGTTGTCCCGCGACGATGTAGTAGCAAATTATCTCCTCGTGGGAGTTGTCTCGTCGCGGGGTAATATAGTTGATCGAGTTATCTCCTCGTGGGAGTTGTTTCGCGATAATGTGGTAGCACGGATCAAGTAATCTCCTCGTGGGAGTTGTCTCGTCGTGGGGTAATAGAGTTGATCGAGTTATCTCCTCGTGGGAGTTGTCTCGTGATAATGTAGTAGCACGGTGCTAATATTCTCCTCATGGGAGTTGTTATTTATCGATATTGTCAATGTTTTGACGCGTTGCTTGTATGTGTTTACATATAGCCTTGTGCGTGATGTACTTGAGGAGGGGATCAGGCTCTCAAGAGTTTTTTTTTATGGGGATCGTGCCTCTTGTTAGACCTCGTGGGTCGTAAGTATGTTTGGACCGTGGCCACGTTTTAATGAAGGACCCATCGAAAACAAGTAGATAAATTTTGAGTAATCAAGCTGGCCAGGCTATATAGATTATCATAATATCTCTAAGTGTTTCTAGGGTTGTAATCGTGCTAACTTGAGCTTGCGATTATGTAGTGCATTGCGAGCGAGTTGTCTCTTCAAGAGAGTTGTCTTGCAGCGAAGTTGTAGGAGCATTGGATGACGCGCGATTGAGGAGCGTGCGGATTGAGGTTGCTCTGAGCGAGTTGTCTCCTCGTGGGAGTTGTCTCGCAGGGAGTCTTATTATCGAGCGAGGTGGTTGTACGTGGGAGTTGCCTTGCAACGGATTTGTAGCATCGAGCGAGTTGGCTCCTCGTGGGAGTTGTCTCGCTGCGGGTTGTGGTACCGAGCGAGTTGGCTCCTCGTGGGAGTTGTCTCGCTACGGGTTCGTAGTACCGAGCGAGTTGGCTCCTCGTGGGAGTTGCCTCGCTGCGGGTCGTAGGATGGAGCGCGTGGTCTCCTTGTAGGAGTTATCTCACTGTGGGTTCGTAGACCCGAGGGAGTTGACTCCTCGTGGGAGTTGCCTCGCAACGGGTTATATGACTGAGCAAGTTATCTCCTCGTGGGAGTTGTCTTGCTGCCGGTTGTAGTACCGAGCGAGTTGGCTCCTCCTGGGAGTTGTCTCGCTACGAGTTGTAGTATCGGGCGAGTTGGCTCCTCGCGGGAGTTGTCTCGCTGCGAATTGTGGGACAGAGCGAGTGGTCTTCTCGTGGGAGTTATCTCGCTGTGGGTATGAGACCCGAGGGAGTTGGCTCCTCGTGGGAGTTATCTCACAACGGGTTATAAGACGGAGCGAGTGGTCTCCTCGTGGGAGTTATCTCGCTATGGTTTCGTAGACCCGAGGGAGTTGGCTCCTCGTGGGAGTTGTCTCGCTGTGGGTTATAGGACGGAGCGAGTGGTCTCCTCGTGGGAGTTAACTCGCTGTGGTTATAAGACGGAGCGAGTTATCTCCTCGTGAGAGTTATCTCGCTACGGGTTGTAGTTCCGAGCGAGTTTGCTCCTCGTGGGAGTTGTCTCCCGGCGGGTTTGTCTCGCAAGCCCCCCACTCTCGAGTTGATGTGGGAGCCTAGTCGAAAAAGGTACCGGATCGTGTCGAGAGTAGATTGGTGCTATAGTGTACCGTTATTCGCTGGCGTGGTTTTGAGAAATAATAATTTTTATTTGTCCGTAAGAGAGCGTGCGCAATTTAGTGAGGCGTGTTGAAATTCGCGCGCAATTTGATTTAATTAGTACTCCCTCTGTCCCATATTATATGTCTTTTTAGAGAGTTTTTTTTGTCCCAAATTATTTGTCATTTTAGATTTTCAATGAATCATTAATTGCACTATTTTCAATTTTACCCTTTATCACTCTTAATTAGTTAGTGTAAAATAATTAATGTCAGGGATATATTAGTATTTTCCTATGCTTTTCACTATAATCTATGCACATTTATTGATTTTCTTAATACATGTGCAACAACCCAAAACGTCACTTAAATTGGGACGGAGGGAGTAGAAAACTGCGCGCCGCGCCACTTGATTGAGTAGCCGTAGGATTTGATGTAGAAGAGAGATGATGGGTGATGGGACGCACATTAATGGAGGAGAGAGAAAAGCTTGCTTTGGTGCTTTGTGCTGATGTCCACGTGTGCTGCTCATCTCTCTTTTTCTTTTTTTTTTTTTTTTTGTTTTATTTGTCTGCCAGCGCGCGCGTACCGATGAGGCGCGCGGTTCTCCACGCGCAGGCAGCCTTCCTCTCTTTTTTTTTTTTTTTTTTTTTTTTAATTTCTGCCGCGCGCGCGGACCGAGGCGCGCAGCTGACAGAACGGTAGGCGCCCCCACGCGCGCGTGCTTTGCACGCTCCCAGTTTATCTATTTTTTTTTTTTTTTTTTTTTTAATTTAATTACTGCCGCGCGCGCGGACCGAGGCGCGTGTTTTGGACGATGCGCGGCTACCGAGGCTCCATTGGGCCAACCGCGCGGTGCTGATGTACGCGTTTTTTTTTTTTTTTCCTTTGTATCTTCTTTTTTTCTTCTTCTTCTTCTTTTTTCTTTATCTTCTTGTCTTTTTTTCTTCTTCTTCTTTTTATATTTTTTTTTTCTTCATCTTGTTCTTTTTTCTTCTTCTTTCTTCTGTTCTTTTTTTTTTTTCTTTTCATCTTCTTCTTTTTTCTTCTTCTTCTTTTTCTTCCTTTTTTTTTTTTTTTTTTGTTGGTTGATGTTCACCCCTTGGGATGTTCTATTTTTTGAGTAGGAAGATTATACTCGTCTCTTGCGATGTGATGTGAACCCACTTGGGGTTGAAAGGTAAGGGTGATGCCCAACCTTGGGATGGGTTAACCACCCACTGTAGGATGAGGCGCTCGAGACCTATGGTCTGAGGTGAATGCACACGGTTGTGTCGTTGCTTCAGTGACAACACGAGTTGAAGCTTTCGCTGTTGTATGCTGAAGGTCCTTGTCGGTTATCTGAACCGTTAGAGGAGCAAGTAGAAGTTGATATTGTTGAAGTTTCGGCGATCATACGCTGAAGGTCCTCTTCGGTTATCTGAACCGTTAGAGGGGGGGCGGAAGTAGGCCCCCAGAGAGTCGATGACCCATGGCGAGCAAAATATTTTGGGGGCACTATAAACCCCTAGGGAGTCGATAACTCTTGGCGAACGAAATATTTTGGGGGCAGATGTAAGCCCCCAGGGAGTCGATAACCCTTGGCGAGCGAAATGTTTTGGGGGCACTGTATACCCCCAGGGAGTCGATAACCCTTGGCGAGCGAGATATTTTGGGGGCAGATGTAAGCCCCCAGGGAGTCGATAACCCTTGGCGAGCGAAATGTTTTGGGGGCACTGTATACCCCCAGGGAGTCGATGGCGGTGGTGCCATAGGTGGCTCCACATGTAGAGCAGGTGTTGGTATCGCGTTGGGAGCATTTGCTCCCATCGTGGCGATATATTGGGTCACGGCCTCTGTGGCAGCGCGAGTTGAAGCTTCTGCTATCATGCGTTGAAGAGCATCCTCGGTTATTTGAACCATTAGAGGAGCAATGAGTGGTGGATCGGCGAGTGGTGGGTCCCGAGGGGGATCACCTGAACCTCGCGAGGCGGATCCATGGGACGTGGAGGAGGTGGCAAGCCAGAGCCTCCACGAGGTGGGAGGTCGTTAGCTGTGTCATTTTCTCTCCGAGCAGACGCCTCAGGAGGATCTTGTTGGCTACGTGATCTGGTTTGCATCGTTCCCACAGACGGCGCCAAAATGATGATGCTAATTACTTAGATCATCTGGGGTAGTGTAGAAAATGAATTGGGAGAGCAAAGCAGATCAATAGCTTGACAACTTGATGATCCTGAGGTACCTGCGATCATAGAACACATGAACTAAGCCGGGGGTTGATCCGGCGGAAACCCCTCCGACGCTCAAGTCAGACGTGCTGATCATAGAAATAGTCCAGAGGATATACATTGTAGTATTGCTCAGTTAATAGGACGTACCTTGAGGAATGAGTTCAAACATTTATTTATAGCTTAGATGAGGTGTTGGGTCCAAACCTTATTTGAAGGTGATTGGGCCTCGGTGATAATAGTCTTAGATATTGGGCTCGTGGCCTAATAGGTAAAGAGATTGTAGGCCCATTGGGCTGGCCCAATTAGGCATATCATTAGTCAGTCTTTTTCTTGGCGGTTTAGAACCATCAAGTATACATTTTGTGACGTCATTTATGTGTTTCCTCACGGTTTGTATAATTTGTTGTTTATAAGTATGATAATAAGAGCAACTCCAATGGAGAGGTATTAAAATGAAGTATCAAACACTCAATTGATGCTTGAGATAATACTTTGATACTTTTAAAAAACTCATATGCTCGCTCCAACCCATAGGCATTACATAAATTATTATCCATTTTTCATTGAAATTTATTGAGATTTTATTTATTTATTTTTTTCCCCTTGAATTTGCTAGAGCTATTTTTAAGGAATATATGGTTCCTCTTTTTTTTTATGCATTTTTTGCACCTCTAGGAGATTGAGTATCAAATTAACTACCACTTAATGTCTCTATTAGAGTGAAATATTTTCACTTTTGGAAATCAAAATGATAGTTTTGGAATTTAATACTCCATTTGATTCTCCCATTGGAGTTGCTCTGAGCGTAGTAGTGGGATACGGAAAAATCCAAACTATTCGCCATATTTAATTTATTCAATTGGATGTCGTTCACTAGGTTACAAGAGTCAAAAACATGAAATTCAGATAGTTATTTGACAGAAAAGAGCAAAAAGGAAAAAAGAAAAAAGAGAAAAGGAAAAACACCACAAAAAAAACCTGAGTTCATCCATTTGAGACCAAACCTTCGCTCCCATGTTTCCTCTGTTCCTATTAAGAAAACCAAAAATCTTAGTATGAATCGAAGCAACCCGATTATACGAAACATATAAAACTATACCATATAACAAATTAAAATTTGATTAGAGAGTGATTGAGTAATTAAGAAGAAAAGAAAAATCAAGAAACAATATACATATATATATATATATATATATATATATATATATATATATATATATATATATATATATATATATATATATATATATATATATATATATATATGTTCCCCTACCTTTTCATTTTCTTGATAATTCTTGCAATCAACACGCAAATTAATGCAGTCACAGTTCCTAGTAACAGCCCAAGCAAGTATAAAAAAATACATTTAACTACTACGTATGAACCCATATATCTTGAGAGAGAGAGAGAGAGAGAGAGAGAGAGAGAGAGAGAGAGAGAGAGCTAGCGGTGCTAAATTTTACACTTGAACACCCCCTTAATAAATAAGATAGAGAGGGGTAAATATGGATAGTTGTCAGTAAACTTGTACACCCGCCATTTTTAGGGCTTGGTAGACCAGTCTTCCAATTTCCTCATTCAGCCATGCAGCCTTTTGCATGGAATATTGACCTTTTGTCCAAATTAAGTTTGGTGGTCCACGCGCTCAAGGTCATTGTTTACTCGTACAATTAGACGGACTTTCTCGATCATCATAAGCTTTAGGGTAAATTACGGTCACCCTTGAGGTAAAGTTAAATTACGAAGAAAAAAACCTAAAATGTTTTTTGGTAATTAGAATGAATCTCCTTACACGCCCATCTTTGCGGTTTTAAATTCGGTAGAATCTTCTAAATAATGTTGAATATTCTGCAGTTTGTACCCGTTTTACCTCATTCGAGCTTCACATTTTGAAACAAGATGATTATACGCTGTGTCTCTTGGCTAGAAAATATCTGATTGTGGTGTGTGAGAAACTGCATTTTTTTTGCACAAAATAGGTACAAATTGTAGAATATTCCCCATAATCTAGAAGATTCCACGAAATTTGACACCGCAAGAGTGAAAATATAAAAAAAAAAATCCTAGTTAAAGGGTGGTTATAACTACCCAAACAGTACAGGCTTTTCATAATTTAACATTACCACGGTGTTAAGTGTATATTTTTACACTTTATCGTACCTTTTTATTTGGGCTTTTGGTGTGTTTTAATGATAATTGGTGCTTAAAAAGTTGATTTATTGTATTTTAGGTACAAATTGAAGAATTGGAAAAGTATGGGGTCAAAACTGCAATTTTGGCGAAAATATGGGTCAAAAGTGAAAATATCAAAATTCTGAAGAAACAAGGCTCGGACCCCCGTCCCAGTTTTAGTGCAAATCATGGGACCCCCGTCCGAGACTCCGAAATTGCGCAGAAAAGGGATTTTAATTGCACAAGGAAACTGCCTTCTTCCCCAAGTTCTTCACCCTATATAAGACCAAGCCAAGCACACAATTGGGGATCAATCTTGGGACGCAAATTCAAGAGCAAAAAAAGATCAACGAAGATTCAAGCATAGTTTTTCTTATTTAATTTATTTCTTTTATTTTCTTTATCATAAGAATCACGAGTAGCTAAGTCTTTAGTTTCTAGGATTTTATTTGGAACCCTATGTGGGAGTTATGAACCCAATTCTATGATTTTATGCAAGTTTTAATTCCGGATTATTTCTTCTACTTGTTTTATTAAGTTCATGAAACTGGCCACTTTATGCGCTTTTATGTTATTGTTAATCGCATGAATCGGAAGATCGGGTTAATAATTAGAACTGTGGTAGAAGAGCCTTTGTGGTATTAACATAGGAATATAGTTAATCTCTTAGGTAGCCATTATTGAGATTTGTGCTTAATGCTGTGTTCTAGAATTAATTGCATAGGAATATAGTAATTGAATCTAGAGTATTAGAATCGTAATACACGCGGAAGCGGGTTACGATTATTTTAGCATCTCAGGTTAATAATCCGGGTTAATTGCTTGCATAATTGAAGGAATTGGGGGAGTAATAATCGCATAGGGGGAAGAATAAAATCCTAGGCTTGTCTACTTTGATTAATCTTCGTTTTTAAATTGCTTTCGTGTTCTTGTCTTTTTAATTTTCTTTTTAATTTATTTTAATTTAGTTAATTCTCTCTAAATTCGACTGTGTAGGGTGGGCTTGATAATAATTGGTAGAATTTAGCGTCTAGGATTAGATAATTAAATATTCCCTGTGGGTTCGATATCCGGACTTAATTGTCCACTATATTACTTGTACGATACGTGCACTTGCGTGTAGGTTTTCGACCAACAAGTTTTTGGCGCCGTTGCCGGGGAATATTTTAATTATTTATTTTATTCTAGCTCTAAATTTGAACAATTTTCACGATTCACCCAAATTAATTTTTTTTTAATATTTTTTTTTTTCTCTTTTCTTTGGTTACATGTCAGGTTACAATTTTCGCGAAACTCAAACAGGATATGAATGGCTTCCGTCTGGTGAATACCTCCAAAATACCTATAATATGCCGTTACGTTGTTCAAGATGTGGTGGAGATCATTACACTAACCAATGTTGGTATGCACCGAAAGCGAATAATTTCGTAGATAATACCAACAGAGGTTACTGGAACACATACACCAACACGTACGAGCAGAGCAATTCAAGCCAAGATTTCCACAATTTTCAACATCGTGAGCCGCAATTTGATGATTTTCAAACCTATTATGCAAAGCCACGAGAACCCACTATTGAGGAGTGTTATAGGAAATCCATCCTTGAAGATTTTATGAAATCCACTCAAGCATCTATCCGGAGACTGGAGTTACAGTTGGAAGAATTCAGGCGCCAAAGGTCTCTTGAAAATATTTCAGACAATATCGAGACTGGTTGCAACAATGAAAATCCGTCTGAAACTTGTAGTGAGAAAAATCCTTTAGACCTAGAAAATAGTGTCGATGAGAGGGAAAAAGAAATTACGAAGACACTTGAAGATGATGAATCAGACAATGAAATCGAGCTCAACTCCAAAGATGTCTCGGAACAAGAGAAGAAAGAGATGGATGTGGTTAATGCAAATATTCAAATTGATGATCCTATTGTTATTCCTGACGTGGCTTTGAAGGCATCAATAGAGGTTGATAAGAAGGCGAATGTGTTTGAAGTGGAGGTTATACGCGGACGTGAGGTTTTTGTTTACCGATTTAAGGGAGCGGGTGATGAAGATCCCTACTTGGCTTCGTACCGATTGATTACAACTAAGAAAGACTACAAGCTAAGGTGGACCCTGACATATTGCAATCCTATCCCTGTATCGGTTGCAATTGAAGTGACAAAGCTCATGGATGGATGCGCAATCTACAAGGCTTTGGATTGGACATAACAATTTCAAGAAGCAAAGTCCGGCTGAAGACTTAAAATTTAGCGCTTCTCGGGAGGCAACCCGAGCTTTATTGTTTTTCGTAGTTTTCGTTAATTTTTTCGTTTCGTTTTTTTTTTTTTTTTATTGTCATAAGCATGCATTCTAATTCACTATTTGAATTTTACTTTTCAGGTTCGAAAACGTGATCGAGGGTCGAGTCGGCCGTCCGAAAAACAAACAAAAAAAAAAAAAAAAAAAAAAAAAAAATAAAAAAAAAAAAAAATAAAAAAATAAAAAAATTGCACCACTGCCTGTGGGACGGCCGTCCCACAAATAGGTGTAAATGTGGGACCCCCGTCCCACAACCAGTAAGGAGAAAAAAATTTCGGACGGCCGTCCGAAATTTAGCACAAAAACCGGGACGGCCGTCCGAACCTATTTGGGGCGTTTTAAATGTTTAAAAATCAGATTTTATCCCCCATTATTTCCTAAACCCTCCTCATTCCTTCTCTCAAACTCCCACACACAAATGGAGGCAAGAGAATCGAACCAAAATCTTCAAAATCTACTCTTTCAAGACACGCCCACAAGGTGTTCGATAATTTGCTCCAACCAAATTTTGAGTTCGATTGTCAACCAATTCTTACCGAATCTATTCCAACCTCTCTCCCAACTTTCTTGTCCAACAAAAGAAGCCGCACGAGTGAAGCTTCATCTTCTAAAGGCAAAGGAAAAGGCAAGAAAAGTGCCACCAAAACGACGATTCCTCTTCCAAAGCCGCTCCTCAAGCCCGAGACGACCCCGAAGGCTCAAGCTCCCGTGCCGATCGACGATTCCGAATTAAGATGGAGCGAGAGAGCTTTCCGATGATGAGGAGCATGAGAGAGCTAGGGAGGAGCACCCCGATCACATCGACTCCGACTAAATCAGGTGTTTTCTATCCTTAAACTTTGTGCTAATTTCGTTGAGGGCAACGAAAATTTTAAGTTTGGGGGTGAAAAACATGTTATTTTTGTGCTTATTTGTTTTAGTTTGCATGCATTAGGTTTTATTCGTTTTTATTGTTTTTCTCGTTTTTCCGGAATATAAAAGATAAAAAAAAAAAAAAATTTGCTTGAGTCGAATGCATCTATGATTTATGATGATGAGAGATGATCAATGTTTGATGATGAAATTGCTTGTTTTATGTGATAAGGATTTGATGTTTGTTTAGCTTTCGATTCAACGGGACTTAGAAGCGAATTATTGCTAGGAATCACACTTTGTGCATTGCTTTGGTTGAATGTTTTGTATTTTAAATTTGGAATTAATTTGTGCTAGATCATGCTATGTTCGGTTTTAGAACTCACCTTAGGAAATTTATGATACGAAGTATTGAGTAGTGAGTGATTTGGGATATGATTTGGGCCTTCTTTGAACCGTTTGAGCCTTTCAAGCCGACATTTTTATCAAAATTATCCTTAGAACCTTGATTTGAGCCTCGGAGAAAAGGTGTTCTTTCTTTTAGCCAATGTGTATAAGGTAGAAAAGTGGAGATTCTTGAAAAACTACCCATTGGAGTTCGGTCGAAAATTTTTATAAGGTCCTTCTTCTTCTTCGAAAAAAAAAAAGGAAAAAAAAAAAAAAGAAAAAGAAAAAAAAAAGAGATAAATATATATATGCTTCTATATATATATTAAATATTAAAAAAAAAAAAAAAAAAAAAAAGAGAAAAAGAGAAGAAGAAGAGACTAGAAGGGAGAAATAAGGACTAGTTGTTGAATTATTTTTGAAAACTCGATCCATTGTCTTAAGAGCAAAAGTGGAGACTTTTGAACTCTTAAGAATCGAGTTTATTAAAGTCCTTAAAGGTGAATTCATTGTTTCAAACGCCTATCTTTCAAATTTGGCGTAATCACCTAAATTCAAGAAAAATAGCCACACATACCCATATTTCCTACCTCAAACCAAAGAGCCTAACAATTGAAAGCCACAAAGCCCCAATGATCCCAATAGCTTAATGTTCGATATTAGTAGAGTAGAATAATTTGGTGAGTATTTGGAGTCAAGCATATGCATGTAAGTATAAATTCTTTCTATCTTTAATTTGCAAATATTGGATGCTTGAAGCAATTGTATGAATTGTGGTTTTTGGTAATGGTGAGTGACTAAGTGTTGTTGAATTTTGAGCTTGCGAATGCCTAAGAATTGTCATTATAATTACAAGTTCTGAAAACGTGAAGTTGATCATTGATCTATGTGATGAGATGTAATAGTTGAGTTATTTGCTTGAGGACAAGCAAAAGTTCAAGTTTGGGGGTGTGTTAAGTGTATATTTTTACACTTTATCGTACCTTTTTATTTGGGCTTTTGGTGTGTTTTAATGATAATTGGTGCTTAAAAAGTTGATTTATTGTATTTTAGGTACAAATTGAAGAATTGGAAAAGTATGGGGTCAAAACTGCAATTTTGGCGAAAATATGGGTCAAAAGTGAAAATATCAAAATTCTGAAGAAACAAGGCTCGGACCCCCGTCCCAGTTTTAGTGCAAATCATGGGACCCCCGTCCGAGACTCCGAAATTGCGCAGAAAAGGGATTTTAATTGCACAAGGAAACTGCCTTCTTCCCCAAGTTCTTCACCCTATATAAGACCAAGCCAAGCACACAATTGGGGATCAATCTTGGGACGCAAATTCAAGAGCAAAAAAAGATCAACGAAGATTCAAGCATAGTTTTTCTTATTTAATTTATTTCTTTTATTTTCTTTATCATAAGAATCACGAGTAGCTAAGTCTTTAGTTTCTAGGATTTTATTTGGAACCCTATGTGGGAGTTATGAACCCAATTCTATGATTTTATGCAAGTTTTAATTCCGGATTATTTCTTCTACTTGTTTTATTAAGTTCATGAAACTGGCCACTTTATGCGCTTTTATGTTATTGTTAATCGCATGAATCGGAAGATCGGGTTAATAATTAGAACTGTGGTAGAAGAGCCTTTGTGGTATTAACATAGGAATATAGTTAATCTCTTAGGTAGCCATTATTGAGATTTGTGCTTAATGCTGTGTTCTAGAATTAATTGCATAGGAATATAGTAATTGAATCTAGAGTATTAGAATCGTAATACACGCGGAAGCGGGTTACGATTATTTTAGCATCTCAGGTTAATAATCCGGGTTAATTGCTTGCATAATTGAAGGAATTGGGGGAGTAATAATCGCATAGGGGGAAGAATAAAATCCTAGGCTTGTCTACTTTGATTAATCTTCGTTTTTAAATTGCTTTCGTGTTCTTGTCTTTTTAATTTTCTTTTTAATTTATTTTAATTTAGTTAATTCTCTCTAAATTCGACTGTGTAGGGTGGGCTTGATAATAATTGGTAGAATTTAGCGTCTAGGATTAGATAATTAAATATTCCCTGTGGGTTCGATATCCGGACTTAATTGTCCACTATATTACTTGTACGATACGTGCACTTGCGTGTAGGTTTTCGACCAACACACGGGGATGACCGTAATTTACCCTAACATTTAGTACTAAAATATTATGTTATGCCCTTTTTTATTGAAAAAAAATCATAAAGGTTTATAAAAAAAATAAAAAAAATAAAGAAAACAAACCAAAAGGAAAAAAAGTTGGTAACCTGTCACTTTTCAGTCTGTATGTTATTTTCAGTTTTCACTTTAATTGAAAATAAATTTTTAAAGGTTCTACCTAGTGGTGGAAATTGGACAAAATAGATCCAAAATGGTTTTTCCGAAAAAGTTTTAATTTTTTTCAAAAGTAAAAAACGGGTTCCAATTTCCGTTCCAAAAAATTGGAATGCAAAAATTCATTCCGATTACGCAACGGAATCGGCGTAATTTCAGTAATTTCGGAAATTACATTAGTTTGTAATCACTTGTTCCAAATTTGGATATAATAAAAAAATTCACAATATTTTTCTATCTTTTTAAAATTTTGCAAGAAAATGCAAGAAAATCCAAAAAAGAGTTCGACAAAACCCAATAATTAAAAACACATGAAGGAACAACAAATTGAAATATAGATTTTCGTATAAGAAAAAATGCAACATAAAGTTTCTGATATCAATTAATCTTTTCTAAGCTTTTAATTTATTTGACCCTTCCGTAGGTATATTTTTCATATGAAATATAACATAAGTTATATGATGGAATTACAAAATATATCATAAAATTATATTATATATTTCAAAAAACAATAGAAATATTTGTCCCTGTCGGAAACAATGGACATTGACAAGCCGTGTAACTTTACCACCCCACAAATAAATATGTTGGCCACATCTTTAGCCGTGAAAGGGTGAGCCAAGGTTAAGAAATGAGCATATTTTGACAATCGATCCACAACAACCAAAATTGTATCTTTTCCACGCGATCTCGGCAAACTCTCGATGAAATCCATGCTAATATCTGACCAAATTAACTCGGGAATGGTAAAGGTTCCAATAACCCAGCTAGTTTACGCAAATCTGCCTTGTTCCGTTGGCACATGTCGCACTCTCGAATAAACCTCTTGACATCGCTACGCAACCCTTGCCAATAAAATATTTGTGAAATCCGCTTAATGGTTTTAAGAACACCCGCGTGGCCTGCTGAGGGAGAACAATGGAACTCCCGCAATAATTTCTCGCGAAGGGGCAACACTTCAGGCAGCACTACTCGCCCTTTGAACCACACACATCCATTGCGCCACTCATGCCCCTTGGAACTGAGTGGATCTGCCTTCAATTTTTGTTGCAACTCTTTAAGTTGCGGATCTCCACGAGTTGCTCGAGCGATTTCATGCCAAATATCCCCATTTGGTAGCGTGATTGCCCGCAATTCATCCTCCGTCTCTTGATGAACCTCGGACATGTTGAGGTTCTCGTCGTCTAGTTGTTCACGGCGAGATAGAGCATCGGCTGCCCCGTTCTCTTTTCCGGGCTTGTATACTATCTCGAAATCAAATCCCAAAAGCTTGGCTATCCATTTCTGTTGTTCCAGGGTTGTGATTCTTTGCTCGAGCAAACAACGTAAGCTTTTATGGTCGGTGCATATTTGAAACCGTCGCCCAAGTAAATAAGGTCGCCAGCTCCGGACCCCTTCTAGGATTGCTAACATTTCTTTCTCATAAGTCGACCATGCTCGTTTTTTCTCGTCGATTTCCTTGCTAAGGAATGTTATTGGACGTCCATTCTGACTCAAGATTGCACCAATACCATTCCCCGATGCATCTGTCTCTATAACGAATTTTTCGGCGAAATTCGGTAAAGCCAATACAGGTGTGGTCGTCATTGCAAGTTTCAGCACATCGAAAGCCTTCTCTGCTGCATCATTCCACATGAATTGCCCTTTTTTAAGGAGATTAGTCAGCGGTCGCGCTATCGTTCCATAGTTCTGTACGAATTTACGGTAATAACCCGTTAACCCCAAAAATCCACGCAACTCTCTTACTGTAGCTGGTTTCGGCCACCCCACCATGGCTTGCACTTTTTGTTGGTCCACACGAACTCCATCTCGAGATATCCAGTGGCCCAAATACTCAACTTGTCGCTGCCCAAAGCAACACTTACTCGATTTGACGTAAAATTGTCCCTTCCTCAATATTCCAAAGGTCGTATGCAAATGTTTCAAGTGGTCGTCCCAATTGCTACTGTAGATCAATATATCGTCAAAAAAAAAACGAGGATCAATCGCCGCAAGTATGGTCGAAAGATTTCATTCATGGCAGCTTGGAATGTCAATGGTGCATTACACAATCCGAACGGCATCACCAAATATTCATAGTGCCCATTGTGTGCCCGAAATGCAGTCTTGTAGGTATCGTCAGGGTGAACGCGTATTTGATGATATCCAACCCGAAGATCTAATTTGCTAAAAAATTATGCACCATGAAGTTCATCCAACATATCGTCAACCGTTGGAATTGGAAATCTGTCTTTGACACTGACTTCGTTTAATTTTCTGTAATCTGTACAAAAATGCCAAGATCCATCCACTACGCCAAAATCCATTTCAGGCGACGAAAATTTGCGACGAAAAAAGCGTGTTTGCAACGAAATGTTTTTTTTGCGACGAATATTTTGCGACGAAAGGGACGCAAAAAAAAGTCAAAAAAGTGACCGTCGCAAATTTGTGCGACGAAATGTAAAAATAGTCGCACTATTTGCGACGTTTCAAGAGAAAAGTCACAAACCTTCATTTTTTTCGTCAAGGCAGATACTGCGACGGAAATGTTAGGAATCGTCGCAATTAGTTGCGACGTTTGCACAAAATCGTCGCAATGTTTGGCTTTACATTTGCGACATAAAATATATAAATCGTCGCAATAGTTTGTTGTATATTGCGACGAAAAATTATAAAACGTCACAAATCTATAATTTTTTTTAAATTACTGATTTTATTTGTTTAATTAATAGTTAATTATCCTGTAATTATGAACAATACCAATAAAATTAATTCATCAAATATACAAAAGCATGAACAACTGAAATTTTATATCCTTAAGTTAAATCATCCAACAATAAAAATAAATCATCCAAATATGAAATTAAAATACACAAAATGTTAATGTCGTAGGCTTGTAGCATTACAAATAGAAGATCAGTTGATCTCAATTTTCTCCTTCATCTTCATAAGAGTTAGTTGCCGACAAAGGAATATTGTTGTCCACTCTCATTCGCACAAATTGCATAGTTAAGGAGTGCTCAATCAATATTCAATCCTTAAAATTCATATATGATCCTTGAATCTTGCAGTTAGCAGATAATAAAGAAAGACGTAGCATGAGGAAATAATATGGAAACGACGAATAGCTATATGAAGCAGTAACAACCTTGAATGACTCGTTATCTTTCCTGAAGCTAATCGAAAATCCCCTACACATATTGTAGCAAAAACAAGAACATGGTGAGTGAAATATAAATAACTATCATACAACTAAGAACATATATAAAAATATTTTCAATTACATAAGTTGACAAGTTCTCATTCTGCACAAATATATAGCCTAATACAGCTATTCGCATATACCAATGCACATCATATTAACAAAAGTTTTGCATCTGATCAACAAAATACATCATATGCAAGTCTAATACCCAAAAGTTTTGCATCTGAAAACATATTTTTTCACACAAGAACCATTTGTCCCAAAATAATTATTTTCGACAACTTTTCAGTCCCTTCATGTAGCTAGCCGACATATAAGTAGTTCATTTACAGTGAACAAAATCAACCTTAAACCAACCATGAGTTGTTCTACTCACATGTTTGTATCAATAAAATCTTCATTAATAACCACGAACCTTTAGACATGACAATTAATAATCAACGAACTTACATTGGCTACACCGGCTATAAAACTGATGCAATAGTTTTTCTTCCATTGCTATGTCCGAAATCCCTTGAACGGAACTTGAAATACTTAGATAAGGTAGTGAAACCTCGATGTTGTTAGCATGGGGGACAATGGTTTTCTTTCGGAGAGGAAAGAGGGAGTTGAGAGTGCCTTGACATGCTAAAGTTTAAAATCTGCTGAAGATTAGAATTTCATGCTATTATATTTTTTTTTCCTTGATATATGTTTAAAACATAATAAAACAAGCATAAGTTTTTATATTGTCTAATTGCTGCAAACAGTAAAATGAAGAAAACCAAGAGTCAAGAATATGATAATTAGTAACTAAACAAAGGAAAAACAAAAAAACCATATTAGATGCTATAGCATATATGCATCAAATGTATATACATTTAATTGCCAGAGAAACTTCAAGTCCGTAGTAATAGACAATTCAAGAAGATTGATGCATACACTATCTACAAAAATTACTATTTAAACCATCATAATCATTAAGAGCCAAGAAACAACAATAGTTGTTTTATTTTGGAATAATGAAGTTTTTAGATTCATAATGCAAATACAAAAAATGTCATGAGAAAACAAATGAAGACAAATTCACCAAATTTAGAAAGCAAACGAATCAAGAGAAAGGGAATTGCATTGTCAATCGTAGGCTCATAAACATTATAAAATACATACAATTTCAATTAAATGAACTTATTATCGGCACAAATGTATTCCGTAACTATGAAATTATTTGAGAAAAAATTGAAACCTTACCACCAAGGTAAAGAGCAGACGCAGCGGGGAACGAGTGGTTCGCGACAATGAATAGTAAAGCTCAAAGAATTGGTAATGTACAGCGGCGAGCAGCGAATGGCGTGGCGTGGCAGTGTGCAACAAAAAACGGTGAAATCCAACTACTAACCTGGGAAATCGGAAAAAATTACAAGTTTGTCATATAAGATTTCAATCCAACTAACAAACCATGTCCATTTATCAAATACCAGTAAGACACATTAAAAAAAAAAAACAAGACAAAAAAAACCAAAAAAATAAAAATTGAAAAACAGTAGAGAACCATAAATTAAAATAGTTGGTTTTGCAAATGTAAGCCACAATATATTAATTTTGGAAACAAAAAATAATAATAACCCCAAATAAAATATATGAAAAAAATATAGGAAAGAAAAAAAAATAGTAAGATCATACCAATTGATTAGCGTCGGCGGAGGTGTGACAACGGAGGTGGCGCGGCGAAGGGCGAAGGTGGCGTTGTTGTGGGCTCCTGATGCGTCGGAGAAGGGCGAAGGTGCGTTGGCGAAGGGCGGAGCAGGCGTTGGTGTGGGCTCCTGGTGCCTCGGAGAAGAGCGGAGGTGGCGTCGTCGAAGGGCGGAGCAGGCGTTGGTGTGGGCTCCTGGTGCCTCGGAGAAGAGCGGATGTGGCGTCGGTGAAGGGCGGACGCGTCGTCGTTGGCAGAGTGCTGTGAGAAATAGTGAGAGAGTGAGAGGGGTAAAGGAGAGAGGAGAAAATTAGGGCAATAAGGATTTTTAATAATTAATAAATTGCGACTTTTAAATACAAACGTCGCAGGCTTGAATTAAGTTTGCGATATTTATCTTAATTTTGCGGCTTTAAATAAAAATGTCGCAAATAACGTCGCAAAATTCTGATTCTACTTGCGACGTTTTCAATATAAACGTCGCAAGCTTGAATTAAGTTTGTGATTTTTATCTTAATTTTGCGACATTAAATAAAAATGTCGCAAATAACGTTGCAAAATTCCCATTCTACTTGCGACGTTTTCAATATAAACGTCGCAAGCTTGAATTAAGTAGGCGATTTTTATCTTAATTTTGCGACTTTAAATAAAAATGCCGCAAATAACGTCGCAAAATTCCCATTCTACTTGCGACGTTTTCAATTAAAACGTCGCAATATATTTTTGGTAAATAAACTTTAAATTTTTTTTCCATTGCGACGTATTAGAATATTATTGACGCAAGTTTGCGACGATAATTTCATTTTCGTCGCAAATATTGAAGTGAAATATTAGCACTTAATTGTGCGACAATATTTTGCGACGAAACTATTTATTGTCGCAATAATTTCTATAAATATATAATTTCCAATTTTTTTGCGACGATTTTTTACAAAACAGTCGCAAATCGTGCGACGAATATTGTTTCGTCGCAATAAAAAAGTCGCCTGAACTGCATTTTGGCCTAATGATCCTTCTTTCGTACTAATAAAACTGGCGACTAGAACGGACTATTACTATGCCGAATCAGCCCCGACTCGAGTAATTCCGCTACCTGCTTCTCTATTTCATTTTTTTGAATGTGAGCATCTCTATACGGTGGAACGTTCACCACTTTTGACTCGTCGGTAAGAGGGATACGGTGGTCGAACTCTCTCGGTGGTGGTAATGTTTTTGGTTCCTCATGTACATCAGCAAATTCCTCCAGAATTTTTTGTATGGCTTTATTTTCTGCAGGTTTAATTGATTTTGGTTCATATTGGTGAATCGATGTAAGCCCAAATAGTTCTCCACCTTCTTCCCAATCTGCCAAAATTGAATTCACGTCACTCTGCTCAATTTATTTCCTCGTACGTCCCTTAATGTGGTTTTCTCGATCCCCTTTGTAGAACCACATCGACCTAGCACGATAATCTGTTAGAACAGGCTCGAGGGATTCTAGCTAAGGCAAGCCGAGTACGACATCCAAGCCAATAATCGGAAGAGAAAATATAGTCGTTTCAAACGCATATCCTTGCAGCTCCATAGGTACCTTTACAAACTTCTCACAACATTCTAACTTCCCCCCATCCGAATTCGAGTTTCGGTCCTTCCCTAACAAACCCGCGAGGCGCATCGTAGGGGCCCCTGTTTCTTCCCCCAATGCGTTTAATGAAATTTGGGGTTCGTCTTCAAAGTCCTCTTCTTCATTTTTCTGCATTTCAATCAATAATGCTTGTGCGCGTTTACATCGATGCCCCTCGTAGCAGTTGTAGCATTTTTTTTTTTCTCTCTGTTGTTGCAACTCATCCCACGATATTCGCTGTGTCTCCCCTGTCAGCGGCGGTCGACTAGAATTACTTGTCGTTGGCGCCCCTCTCCCTGCTAGGCGATTACCCGAATTCCAATTTCGTGTTGAATGTAATTGTTTATCCTTTCTCTTGGCCAATTCGATAGCAGTTTGCAAATCGTTTGGTTTAAATAGCCGAACATCACTCGCTATTTCTTCTCGGAGGCCAGCCATAAAGGCTCCCATGAGTGCCTTTTCTCCCCACTTCGGCAAACAATTCATGAGGCGTTCGAATTCTCCTAAGAATTCACAAAATCGTCCTCTTTGACGAAGACGACATATTGACTCATTTGGATCTTCATAGTCTCCGTGCCCAAATCGGAGAAGAAGTCCCTTTTCGAAGTGTTTCCACGAAATTCGACGATCTCGATTTGCTCGCTCGAACCACTGCCACCTTGATTGGCATCCTCTTCTAGATTAAATGACGCTAATGTAATCTTTCTTGTACCGTTGATTTCGTTGGCCAAAAAAAATTGTTTTGCCCGACTGAGCCAAACCCTCGGTTCCTCCCCAACAAACCTTGGAAAATCCATTCGTATTTGATTCCTCCGTCTGTCCCTAAATTCGTGACCCCTCTGTCCCGACGCTCGACTTATCACTGAGTCGTTGAAAGCATGACTCCTCTCGCTATCTTCCCCTTCGGTCGACGTGTTCGTCGGCGAACGACTGTTCCGTGTGCCCCAAGGATTACGCAGATTGCGTTGTTCTCACCCTTTCTCCATTAACTGTTGCATCGATGTCTTTATTTCTTGGATGGAATTCTCCAACAATTCCAATCTTTCTCTGTAAGTTTCCATCGTTCAAGCCGGTATTGATGTTATCGCAACGTGGCTCTGTATACCAATTGATACTATCTCGTGGTAAAAGAAGAATATATTGTTGTAGATGAAACTTCAAGTTCCATTTTTGCATAAAAAGAAAACCAACTCCTACAATAGTTCCCATTAATACATTAACTTCTCTACAATAATTACCCATAATCTAATAATAACTACTAAACAAAATATAAGTAAATAAATAATAATATTTAATTAAACTTCTCTCGTGCATATCATTCTAGCCATCTGTTAAATAGCGTGGATTGGGTTTTGGCTTGCGAGAACTACGCCTAATCGTATCACAGTGATGGAACATATTTGATGGAGTGAAGTGGGATTGGACGGATCTGACGGAGTAAAGTGGTGTTAAATGGATTTGACGGGATGAAGGCGAGATGAAGAATACAGGACTTTTAGCAAATTAACAAAACCCATCTACCTGTCTTGATTTGAAAGAGAATTAGTACCCAGGATATTTAGCAAATTGCCCCAAAAATAAAACAGTGATTGTCCACAAATTATTATTTTTGATGGGTTTCTTTATGATCAATTGTACACCAAACTAATGATCAATTTGAGATGGTTCTAAATACAACGGTTCTTTCATGTTTCCCCCTATCTCTCTCAATATTGCACATGTTCAGACTACAACAAGTGGAAATTGGAAAGAAAATTATGAGCTCAACCCATTTCGATCCCAAATTATCCAATTTTGGAACACTGTTTTCATTCCGACTTTCGGAAGTTTCGATTCCAATTATTTCGATTTTACTTTCCAAAAATATTTCCAAGAACTCCAATTTCTTTTTTAAAAAATCACACTTATAATATCAATCTTATTATCTATTTATATATTATAATTAACTAAAATGTTAGAATTTCCAAATTTTACCGATTACAATCTAAAAAGTTTCGATATAATCATACAGGGAACACTTTTTTTTCATTTCAATTTGTGAAATTCCACTTTCTAATTTTCCCAATATCTTTTGGAACGTAATTGGAGTTGGATTTCCACTTTTTTTTTAGAAAAAAAAAACAAAAATTGAAAATCTTCTGAAAGTTTCCGATTCCAAGCCCCTAATTCGGACTCTAACAATCCGACCCGACCCGACCCGACCCGACCCGAACCAAATAAAATAGTTGAATTGCGGAATTGAAGCTCTGAAGCAAACAGAGATGGATTTGAGTCTCCACAGCAGCATCAGAGGCATCGCCAAATGGAGAAGAAGAGCCACAATTCACCATAGTTACAGAACTCCGCTCCTCTTCACCCTCTTAATCACCTTTGCTCTCTTCTTCTCCTTCAAAACCCTAATTTCCCCTTCCCCCATCTCCTTTTCCCGTAATTCCGGACCACGATGCGCCGGTGGTGGTGGTTCTCCGGGAGAGAAATTCCTCTGGTACGCGCCCCACAGCGGCTTCAGCAACCAGCTTTTCGAGTTCAAAAACGCTGTTTTAATGGCCGCCATTCTGAATCGGACGTTGATTGTGCCTCCCATTCTCGATCACCACGCAGTTGCCCTCGGGAGTTGCCCCAAATTTAGGGTTTTGGATCCGAACGAGCTCAGATTCAAAGTGTGGAATCACAGTGTTGAGCTTATCCGCGATCGCAGGCAAGTTTCGTCATTATTTATGTTTGATTTGTATTTTTTTTTTTGTTTCCTTTCCACTCACTTTGTTGAATCAGATTGCTGTTGTAAATTGCGATACTATAAGAAACTATGTTTAAATCGGCTTTCGAATCACTGTATCACGTTGTCTTTGTGATCGTAGGAAGGCTTAATTTACGCTGATTTTGATTTTGTAATCGATTACTTCAAATCGTGATCAATCAAGTGGCATTTGTGGTTGTAGGAAGGCTTAATTATTTGGGTTCCATTTTGGTTTGTTTACTTCAAGTCGTAATGAATGAAGTGGCGGTCGTTAGAATCTGACTAAGGCTTATTTATGCTGATTTGGATTTTTTAATCGATTACTTCAAATCGTGATCGATCGAGTGGCATTTGTTGTATTAGGAAGGCTTAATTATTTAGGTTCCATTTCGGTTCGTTTACTTCGAATCGTAATGAATGAAGTGGCAGTCGTTAGAATCCGACGAATAAGAAGTAGTTGTTAATTTACCATACTCTTGCTCGTTTATGTAGGCGAAGATCTTGTACTAATGTTTCCATCTTTGCCTTTGCACTTGTACTCAAACATTGAGATGCTTCGACTTGATGTTTTGTGCAGGTACATATCCATGGCCGACATAATCGATCTTTCGTCTCTAATGTCTTCTTCAGCTATCAGATTTATAGATTTCAGGGTTTTTGTGTCGACATGGTGTGGAGTGAACATCAACTCGGCTTGCGGCACAGAATCGAGTATGCTTTCTCCATTGAACGAAGAGCTGAAACAATGTGGATCATTGCTCTCTGGATACGATAGCAATATGGACTCTTCTTGTTTATTCGCTTCACAAGAAGATTGTAGAACGACAGTATGGACATACCAAACGAGTGATGACGATGGGGTTCTTGATTCTTTTCAAGCCGATTCGGAACTCAAGAAGAAAAGAAAAATTCCGTTCGTGAGGAAAAGGAAAGATGTCTATAACGCCCTTGGTCCTGGCTCTGAAGCTGGATCGGCTAAAATTCTGTCGTTTGGAAGCCTTTTCTCTGCACCGTATAAGGGTTCTGAATCTCACATCGACATCCACGAATCTCCAAGGAACCAAAGAATACAACTGTTGATTCAGAATATCGAGTTTCTTCCATTTGTGACAGAAATCCTAAATGCTGGGAAGCAATTTGCTCGTCAGGCAATTAAGGCTCCGTTTCTCTGCGCACAGCTTCGGTTATTGGATGGTCAATTCAAGAACCACTGGAAAGATACTTTCCTAGGATTGCAACAAATGTTGGACGTGTTGAAACAGACGGGCTCTCGTCCAGTTCATATATTCGTGATGACCGATCTTCCCCAGGTTAATTGGACTGGAACTTATTTGGGGGATCTGGCAAAAGATTCTGATGCTTTTAAGGTGTTTGTTCTGAGTGAGGGAGACGAGTTCGTTGCTCAAACTGCTATGGAAATTGTGAATGCAGGGCATAGTATGAAACTTCAATCGGTTTCGAGTAATTTTGATGGGAGAAAGGAGCAATGCAATCCTCAATCACTACCTGATGTACTTTTATACTTGGAAGAAAGTATATGCAGCTGTGCTTCTCTTGGTTTCTACGGTACTGCTGGGTCGACAATTGCCGGAAGTATAGAATTGATGAGAAAGAATAACATATGTTCGTGATGAAATCTTACTCTCTTGCAAGTGCACTTGTTTCTGTTTATACTTGACAAGTATAAACGAGCGAAATGTGTTTTAAAAAAAAAATTCGGCTCTTTATCTTTGAGGAAAACTTAGAAATCCAGTTGGGTAGAGAATCGACCTGCGCCAATTAGAAGCTACCAAGGGCATTTCCGTCTTTCGTGATTTCGTGATTGGGAGGTATGCTTCGTTCGCTTATGATAACGTTGTTTTACTTGATTTACACATTGTAAGAGAGATGCGTGCTCGTCTGAAGTTGTGGATTTTGTGTATTATGCTTTTCTTCGACTTTCCATTTACTTTTTTATTGTTTTTTTTCCCAGAGAGAGAGATTTGCAATGGAGTGTACAGAATCCGGATCCTTATTTTGGTCAATGTCAAAGGAGCTAACGGAACGGGACTATGTCGAGAGAATATATATTTCGTTATTTATTAATTTTGACTTATAAACGATGAAATGTGAGAACTAGTTAATCGTTTGAACCAGTTGAGGTAATAGAAACTTGGAGTTATAATTTATAGATACAGATCTTGTTGTTGTTGTTCTTCTCTCTCTCCGGTTATTTTGCTTTGTGTTGCACTAGGCTTTGCTTCTCGGTGATTTCTCAGTTTGAAAATTACCGAAAACCGCCTGAACTAAAGTATAATTACCAAAAAAAAACCCCGTAAGTTTGAAATACCGAACTAAAGTAAAATTACCTGAACTAAAGTCTAATTACCAAGGACTCCTTGAGTATTCATAATTATCAAAACCTCCTTTGACCAATGATTAACCAAATTCTTTAGATATAAATGGAGCATTTGGATGGATGGATTTGGAGCGGGGCAAATCCCTCGAATTTATTTGGATTGAGGGATTTGGGGATAAATTTCAAGTCTCTATCCCTCATTTTCAGTTATAAATGGAGCAATTGATGTGGATTTGCATTTCAAATCCTTCCTCCTCCAAATTCCTCCATCCAAATGGACCCTAATAAAAAAATTTGTAATATTTTTAATTCTTCGACAAAAAAAGTTATAAAGTTTTAAGTTACCGAAATCTTTTTTCTTTTAAAAGGATGGTAGAATTACACAAAAAAAAAAAAAAAAAGAAAAAAAAAATCCTCACGTATCGATACTTACTAAAACCGCGCTAAATTTTATTCAATCTTCTAACAATCACACACCCCAACTCCCTCAAACCAATACAACCTACGCATTCGCAAATATTATGTTATTATAGATTATCTTGTCTTTAGAAGGTTTTTTGTTGGACGTAGTAAGATTGGATTTTCATTGAATTATATAATTATATCTTTGCAAGTAGATGAGGCCTTAAAAGTTTCCATGAGAGTTGAATTTGCACACTCGATTGAATTTGCCTGCAAAATTTGCCTAGTCAAACTATTTATTTTTTTAATATAGCCTAGTCAAAATAATTATATTGAACGATAGTCAAAGTATAAATAATATTCCAAGACTATATACTTCATTGCCAGAGTTTCGATAATTTTATTTAAGTTTTGTTTGTTTAGTATCTTTTGTTGCGATTATAATATAACTTTATGTCCGATATCCTATGGGAAATTCCGGTCAACCAAAATATGTTTTAAACATAAGATACCATGACTCAGAATAAGGATTAGAATAAGGAAGGCCAAAAGGTTGTTAGTTAGGCAAACCCATCCTTAATTATGTTTTTAAAAGAATTTATTAATAAGAGACGTGTTATTTTCGAACTCAAAAATCAAAATATCTTATTTCACACTAAATTAAATATATTTTTTTTATTTTACTCTTTTCTTCCTTTTTTACTAATATTTTGTACAATTATAAATTGTCCACCACCAAAATAATTAGAATATTCACAAAAAAACTCTACCGTTTTCCACTAGAATCCTTACGGAAAAATCCCACTCTCTTCATCTTAAGTGAACGATACCTTCACCAAAGAAAAATACCCAAATATCAAAAAGAGAAAGAATTCATGTTTTTGGAGAATAAATAAGAATGCTTGTGTAGAAATAAAATTAAAAAATAAACAAAAAATCTAAGATTTTTGATATTGTTTTTTGTTGGATGAAAATTTGAAAAATAGGTTACATTTCATTTAGTGCAATCTGCCCAGAAACTGATTCAGATTGGAAAATCTTATTTTACCTTTTTAAGTTTAATTTTGGGAAAGATCAACTGTCAGCTAATTATATACAATTTAAAGTTTACAATTTTGTTGTGCAAAATTGGATGAAATGCTCCGTTGCATTAACAAAAGTTACATAATCTGCATGTTCTCTTACATTAAAGTTTAAATATCTTTTAATAAATTTTTTAAGTAATAATAACTTAGAACATAGGAATGATTCAACGAATGTAACGAAGGATAGTGGATTAAAAGTTTGAAGGGAGTCATGATATTTTATGTAAATTTGGTTGTAAATTGAGATAATTATATTTGGAGGTGGAAATAGCACTACTGAGTAATAAATAGGTAAATTATGGCCAACCCTTGAGGTGATCTCAAATTACAAACTCTCCCTCCTATTTTGGGTATATACAAGCACCCATCACTATGAATTTTCTTACATATCCATCCTTATGTTATCAAATTCAATAAAATGTGGAATGTTCTGTAGTTTGTATCCGTTTTGTGCAAGAATGCAGTTTTAGATGCACCACAATCTGATATTTACAAGCCAAAAGACACATCTTATGATCATCTTGTTTCGAAATGTGGAGCTCGAATATGATAAAATGAGTACAAACTGGGGAATATATTCCACATAATGTAGAAGATTCCACTAAAATTTGACACCGTAAGGAAAAATGTGTAAGAAGATCCATAGTTGAGGGGTGGTTGTAATTACCCAAACATGAGAGATTTTTTGGTAATTTGACCTTACCACAGCTGATACGATCCTAACAAGCTCCAAGTCGAAGAATTGGAAGAAGCGAAAGCGTACAAGTTTAAAGAATTTATTCGGTTTGGAACTGAAGAATAAATGCTTGGATCAAGTCTTTGAAGAGTCCTTGGTTTGGAGTTGGAAGAAAAGAAAACGGAAATTCATTGGACAAGTCGAATTTCAAGCATCCCGAAAATCCCGTATGATTCTGGCAGACTTTACCATTCGGACTATAACTCTCTCATATGACGTCTAATTTAGGTGATTCAAATTTCTATGGAAAGCCAACTGGAAGTTCTACATGTTAGATAAAAGGGGCCCAAATGTTTATTTGGCCCAAAACTGCTAACCCACCTTGTGCAGCCCACTCCCTTGGTGTCGGCCCAGCAGCTCACTTAAAGCCCAAGCAGAGTTAATCTGGACCGTTGATTGATAAGTCTCGATCTCAGCCATCCATGCCACATATATATATCTTCTCTCTCTCACAAAGCCTCCAAACCCTAACCTAGCAGCTGCACCTCTCTCTTCTCTCTTCTTCTCAACGGCCGAATCTTTCGCCGGTTTCCATGGCGGTCGGAGATTCGGTCGATTCCCTTTCCTTTCTTGCTGCAGCTGCACGAGTATATATACATCTCTTCTTGACGATGAAGAACATAACGAAAACAACGAAATCTTCCCATCTTCTACCTTCTTGTCTTAAACCTCTCTGTGGTGAGTGGTTTCGTGACCTCTGTGAGTGAGGGTACCAGATCTGGGGAAACACTGTGTGTGTGAGTTCGATTCGTTGGGGTTTTGGGTTGGGTTGAGACTACAGTCGGAGTGAGGCTGAGATCTGAGCACTCGGATGATGTTTCGACTGCTGGGCGTGGATCTGTGAGCTTGACACCGGGAGTGTGCTGGCTGCCGCCGATTGGACTCCGGACGTGGACACGGGAAACGAGGACTGAGCCGTCGCTGTGTCATCTTCTCCACCGGAGCCGAAAACGGGCAGATTTTCGATCTGCCCCAGATTCATTCTTATTATTATTTATTTCTGTAATTTATTTGTTAAGTCTTAATCCCCTTCCCCTTAGGCTTATTAATCTGTGTAATTCATTTGATTAAAGGTCTGTAATATTAATGCTATTTGAACGGCCACCCAACAGTGGTACCAGAGCATCGTCAAGTTGGGGGTGCTCGTTCAAATAGGGCGTACGGAAATCCAACCGGATTCCGCTCAGGTATTGTACCCTAAACCCCCTATGGTTGGGATTTAGTTTTCTGCTGTGATTGGTACTGCCTTATTGTTAGATTATGTGGTCTGTGAGCCACTGTGTGTGATTCGTGGTCTGTGAGCCACTCTGTGTGTTCTGTTGTGGTCTGTGTGCCACTCTTGCTTCTGTGTGAACATTATTCTTCCGCTGCATATATATATAAACTGCTCACTTATATATATAAATATTAAAGGGTGGTATAACTTGGATTCTCGACCTCACTTGACCGGACCGCAAGTGCCCTGGAATCCTGTGAGGGAGGGTCTCCAAGATTGCCTATCCTTGTTGCATATGCACCTGTCCCACTTTTTTGGCCTATTGTGAAAAATTGGTCTAATATCTTGCTTTGTGCTGAAATTTGTATGGCTGCCATGTCTGTCTATTCTATGGCTCATTTTGATGGTAAGGGTGATTTTTCTATTTGGAAACAGAAAATGAAAGGTGTGTTAATTCAACAAAGATGCTATGTGGCTATTGATGAATCTTATGCTGCTGAAACTACTGCTTCTAAGAAAATAGAACTCGATGAACTTGCTTACTCTGCCATTATATTGAATCTTTCTGACTCTGTGATTAGAAAGGTAGGTACGCATGATTCTGCCAAAGGTCTGTGGGAAAAGTTAGATGAGTTGTACACAAAATTGTTTTTACTCGAAAAGTTTTTTCGATTCAAATTGGATCTAACCAAAGATATTGATGAGAACATAGATCAGTTTACCAGATTAGTTCAGGATATTAAACTGACGGGAGACAAAAGTATTGATAACTATACTCCCATTGTTTTGTTAAACGCAATCCCTGATTCTTACAACGATTTGAAATCTGTTATTAAGTATGGCAGGGATAATATTTCTCTTGACACTGTCATAAACGGTTTAAAGAGTAAAGAACTGGATTTGAGAGTTAATAAAATCAATAAGAGTTTTGGTGAGGTAAACTTTGTGAGAGGAAGGCAGCAAAACCGATTTTCAAATAAGCCTTCCTCCAGTAACCAAAATGTTTTTCAAAATAGTTCTCATCAAAAAAATTTTCAAAAGAAAAAGGGCAGGGGCAGGAGTAAGTCAAAAACTCGTGTTAGTAACCGTAAGTGCTATAAGTGTGGTGAACCTGGTCATTATGCTCAAAACTGTGCTAAGCCTAATAAACACTCTAATGATCAGCATGCTAATCATGTTTCTGATAATAATCTTGGTGATGTGTTTATGGTTGGTGAACATGCTTGTGTGAATTCTGTGCTATCATCTCTTGGTGAAAATGATTGGCTTTTAGATTCTGCATGCTCACATCATATGACTCCTATGAAACATGTTTTCTCCCACTATGAATCATTGAATAATTGCAATGTGACTATGGCTGATGGCACAAAACGCCAAGTTCATGGAATTGGAACTGTTTGCTTAAAGTTTGAAACTGGTTATGTGTTAACTTTGCAAAATATGCGGCATGTTCCTAATTTGAGTAAAAATCTGATTTCATGTGCTATCTTAGAGGATGATGGGTTTCATGATGGTTGGGGTAATGGTTGCATGAAAATTATGAGGGGTAATCTGCTATGTTTTAAGGCCATGAGAATTCAAAATATGTATGTATGTCATTCTGAATCATCTGCTTCTGTGAATGCTGTCCAAAGTGATCACTCTATTCTGTGGCATAATAGACTAGGTCATATTAGTAATAAAGGCCTCAGCATTCTGCATAATAATCACTATTTTGGCGATGATAAAGTGTCTGAGGTTACTATGTGTGACTCTTGCATCGTTGGAAAGCAAACTCGTGTTTCTTTTCAACCAACCCCTTCCCCCAATCCCTCTAAATGTTATGATATTCTTGAGTATGTGCATGCTGATGTGTGGGGTCCTGCCAGTGTTCCTACACATGGTGGGAACCGTTACTTTCTGTCCATAATTGATGATTTTTCTCGTAAGGTGTTTGTCTTCCTGTTGAAACAAAAATCTGATGTTATGATAAGTTCAAAACATGGAAAGTTTATATTGAGAACCAAACAGGAAAACGGATAAAAACCCTTAGGACAGATAACGGTACAGAATTTTGTAATCAAGAAATGGATGCTATGTGCTCTGAATCTGGTATTAAAAGGCACAAAACTGTTCCTTACTCCCCTCAGCAAAACGGGGTGGTTGAACGTATGAATCGAACTCTTTTAGAGAGGGTTCGAGCCATGCTCGCCACTTCGGGTTTACCAACTATGTTTTGGGGTGAGGCTGTTTTGACTGCCACCTATTTGATTAATAGATCTCCCTCTGTGCCTTTAAATGGTGATTTGCCTGAATGTGTTTGGTCGGGTAAAAAGGTTGATTTGTCCAACTTACGTGTTTTTGGTTGTGCTGCATTCATGCATCATAAAAGTGATAAGCTTGAACCTCGTTCTGTGAAATGTGTTTTCTTGGGTTATCCCGAAGGGGTTAAAGGTTATAGACTTTGGGTTAAAGGGGAACATGGCTATAAAACTGCTATTAGTCGTGATGTGATTTTTAATGAATCTGTTTTTCCTTGCCTTGTTGTGCATAATGCTGTGAATTCAGAGGCTGCTCCAAATGAGGTGGAGCTGCCTACTGTTAAATCTGAAAATGTGCCTGATATTGAATCTGAAATACTTGAAAGTTTGCATGACCAAAATGTTCAACATGACTTGCCTAATGTGTATGACTTGTCTGATTATCAACTTGCTAGAGATCGACCTAGACGTGAAAATGCTAGGCCTCCACAACGTTTTGATAGCTTTCATCTTGCTTCTCATGTTTTCAATGTGTTTGAATCTATAGATAGCAATGAACCTAAAACTGTTAGGGATGCTCTAAAATCTGATAAATCAGCTGAATGGTTAAATGCTATGAAAGAAGAAATGAACTCTTTGCATGTTAATCAAACCTGGACTCTTGTTCCTAAACCTGCTAATTGCTCTTTGGTAGACTGCAAATGGTTGTTTAAGGTTAAGGATGAGGTAGACTCCATTAGGTATAAGGCTCGTCTTGTTGCTAAAGGTTTCACGCAAAAGGAAGGTATAGACTATACTGAAATTTTTGCTCCCGTTGTTAAATTTACCACTGTTCGTATTATGCTTGCATTAGTTGCGCATTTTAATTGGGAATTGAAACAAATGGATGTAAAAACTGCTTTCTTGCATGGTGAATTAGATGAGCATATTTACATGAAACAGCCCGAGGGCTTCGTAGATGCTAAAAGGCCTGAATATGTGTGTTTTCTGAAAAAATCTTTATATGGCTTGAAACAATCACCTAGGCAATGGAATAAGAAATTCGATTCTTGCATGCTTTCATTGAAGTTTAAGAAAAGTGATTATGACCCTTGTCTTTACTTCAAAGATACTCGCTCTGTGCCTATTTTCTTGTTGATCTATGTTGATGATATGCTCATAATCAGCCCTTGTGTGAAATCTGTTGATCATGTGAAAATGTGTCTAAGTGAACAATTTGACATGAAATACTTAGGGGATGCTAAGAAAATATTGGGCATGAACATTGATCGCAATCGAGATAATAATTTGCTATTCTTGAATCAAATTTCTTATGTGAGTAAGATCTTAGAAAAATTTGCCATGTCTAATGCTAAACCTGCAAACGTGCCTTTAGATGCCCATTTTCAATTAAGTAAGGATCAGTCCCCCAAGACAGAAACTGAAATTGACTCTATGCAAAATGTTCCTTATGCCAATGCGATAGGTTCTGTGATGTACTTGATGGTAAGCACTCGTCCTGATATAGCTTATGCAGTAAGTTGTTTGAGTCGCTATATGTCAAACCCAGGTATGCCGCATTGGGAAGCTTTGAAATGGCTTCTTCGTTATTTGAAACATTCTTTGCATATTGGCCTAAATTTTTCTAAATCTGAAACTGAAATTGAATTAATTGGCTATGTTGACTCCAACTTTGCGAATGATAGAGATAGTAGGAAATCATCCACTTCTTACGTTTTCACTTTGTGTGGATCATGCATTAGTTGGAAATCGCAACTGCAGAATATTGTAGCCCTATCTACAACCGAGGCTGAATACATCGCTGCCACCGAGGCAATGAAAGAAGCCATATGGCTTAAAGGCATTCTGCGCGAAATTGGTTTTCTTAAAAAGGATGTCACCGTTTTCTCGGATAGCCAATCAAGAATTCAATTATGTAAAAACCTGGTTTTCCACGATCGTACTAAACACATTGAGATTAAGTATCACTTTATTCGTAATATTGTGGAACATGGTATTATCAAGCTGGAAAAAATCCCATCACAATTTAATCCAGCAGATATGGGTACTAAGTGTCTACCGCTCGAGAAGTTTCGCTCTTGCTTGAAAAGCTTGAGCCTAATCTCTCAATCCTAATTATTGTGTGTAATTGAAGGGCTGTCTTCGTGACTGCCCCTACTTTTTAATCTGTGTGATTAATCTTTTAATGTACGGTGCTGACTTTGTGTGTTGTTGTGCAGGTACATTTAAAACGGCAATGATGACCTCATATCCCAATTTTGTCCCGATAGTCCATTTGGGCCCAGGTGGAGATTGTTAGATAAAAGGGGCCCAAATGTTTATTTGGCCCAAAACTGCTAACCCACCTTGTGCAGCCCACTCCCTTGGTGTCGGCCCAGCAGCTCACTTAAAGCCCAAGCAGAGTCAATCTGGACCGTTGATTGATAAGTCTCGATCTCAGCCATCCATGCCACATATATATATCTTCTCTCTCTCACAAAGCCTCCAAACCCTAACCTAGCAGCTGCACCTCTCTCTTCTCTCTTCTTCTCAACGGCCGAATCTTTCGCCGGTTTCCATGGCGGTCGGAGATTCGGTCGATTCCCTTTCCTTTCTTGCTGCAGCTGCACGAGTATATATACATCTCTTCTTGACGATGAAGAACATAACGAAAACAACGAAATCTTCCCATCTTCTACCTTCTTGTCTTAAACCTCTCTGTGGTGAGTGGTTTCGTGACCTCTGTGAGTGAGGGTACCAGATCTGGGGAAACACTGTGTGTGTGAGTTCGATTCGTTGGGGTTTTGGGTTGGGTTGAGACTACAGTCGGAGTGAGGCTGAGATCTGAGCACTCGGATGATGTTTCGACTGCTGGGCGTGGATCTGTGAGCTTGACACCGGGAGTGTGCTGGCTGCCGCCGATTGGACTCCGGACGTGGACACGGGAAACGAGGACTGAGCCGTCGCTGTGTCATCTTCTCCACCGGAGCCGAAAACGGGCAGATTTTCGATCTACCCCAGATTCGTTCTTATTATTATTTATTTCTGTAATTTATTTGTTAAGTCTTAATCCCCTTCCCCTTCCCCTTAGGCCTATTAATCTGTGTAATTCATTTGATTAAAGGTCTGTAATATTAATGCTATTTGAACGGCCACCCAACACTACAACTTTCATGTTTCGTGAGGAGAGAGATTCGAAGTGTAACGGTGTCGTAATTCAGCATGAAGTTCGTGCACATGCACAGCCAATTGTCTACGCGAGATTAGAAGGGTGATCGAGAAGCCGACTTGAAGATCAAGTTATCTTATTTAATTATGCACGTTTTTAATTTAGGTTTTATTATGTTTTTTTTATTATTTTAGAGTCCTTTATGCTTAGGATTTGGTTATTTATTTATTTCCTTATTATAGTTTAGGTAGGAGTCCTTTTCCTTCTGAAAAAGGAGTCTTTTTAGATCTTATAAATAGGTTGCCAATTTGGCTTATTTGATGGGACGAATTTTAATGATTTAAATTGAGTTTATTTTCTTTGGTTCTTTAAGAACTGTTCGAACATATCGGTGGATTCCGTCTGTTCACCCCGACTTATCAATCGAACTTTCGCAATCGATTGTGGCGTCTTCGCATACACCCCTTTGATTCCTTCTTTAGGACGGTCCGGGATTTTTGATATCCGAAGTATTGATATCGGATCTCGTCACATTGTTGGCGAGGTTTGCATCAACAGCGGTGCCCGTAATTTACCTAATTATTTATGTACAAATTAATTTTATTTCTTCTGGAGTGAGTAAGGCCGGTTATTTTTATTTTCTTTTACCAAATTTCCCTACCTACCCATCGTCCTACCGAACCGTACCGATTCTCCACCGATATATTTTTACCGAATGATTATTGTACCGAAATATTCTGGTAGGGCAACAATACTGTATATTATTAAAATAATATTATCCTACCATACCGACATATTATTAATAAATAATAATAAATAAAATTTTATTTTAATAACTAACTTATTTTATATAAAAAGTGAACATAATAATATTCTAACTAACTACTATTAGTTAAAATTAAATATAAATTTTGTCAAAAATATTTAGAATTGCTTTCATTAATAATGATATAATTGATATTTAAGAGTTTTTATGTTATAATTTTATTCAAGAAATATTTTATATTAGGTAAATTAAGAATATATATTTTGAATACTCATATCTTAAATACTAGTTTTGAACACTTTAAACATGTAAAAACCTTGAACTACTTTGATAAAATGATATTCAATTTAAATTTAAATAGTAAATAAAATAAAGGGTCCATTAGATATACACCTCTCATATAGAAAATATATAGGGATATGTCCACCCCTAAAATTCTTCCTTTGAGATACCCCTCTGGAGAGGCAAAAGTATTATTGTGCCTTTAAGTGCAATTTTTGCCCAACTGCATTAGTATTTTCACCCCTGCATTCAGCATAATGCCCAATTGCATTTAGCATTTGTGGCCTGCATTTATCATTTTTATAGATTATTTTAAATAAAAAAATATAAATGTTTATTTTATTATTATTTTTTATACATATCCTTTTTTGTAATTTTTTATTTTTTTTGTATTTTTGTATTTTTTTTGTATTTTTTAATTTTTTTAATTTTTTTCTTAATTTTTTTTTAATTTTTTTTTAATTTTTTTTTAATTTTTTTTTATAAATTTACTGTACTGAAATTGACTATACATGACTATAGTATACTACACCTAACTATAGTTTACCACAGTCGTGTATAGTTAAATGTAATCATGTTATGTCTTTTTACCCCAAAATTAATCTATACCAACAACAAAATTCACAATTTTAATCTTGATATTATAAATCAACTAACCAAAAAAAAAAACACAATTACGTGCATATAAGCATCAAAGCATGAACACGCATTACTATACATTAAAAACTGCATAGCATACATATAACTATATGTTACTACACATGACTATAGTTATCTATAGTTATATAAGTGACATAAGTTTGGAGTACTGTAGCATGAATGCAACTTTACATGGCACTTCTCTGCGCCTTATCCTTAGCATCTCATAATGTTATACAAAGCAAAACCTGTGACAAAAAAAATACAAATTAAAGAGCAAAATGGAACATGCGAGTTAGATTATATGAAAAATACAAAAAAAAACATGATTTTTTTTTTTTTTTTTTGTTGATAAATTTACTGTACTGTAATCGACCACAAATGATTATAGTATACTACAAGTTCTATAGTCATGTATAGTTATATGTATCCATGACTATACATGACGACATATATGACTATATATATGACTGTATATGACTACGTATATAACTGAATATGACTACATATAACTGTATATTCACCTAACCCAAATCACCCATCTAAGTAACACTACTAATTAAGTTTTCTACTACAGGGAAACAAAGCTCTCACACTTGAGGCATTTCGGATCATCTTCAAATAAATACAAAAAATAAAAGACATATGATGTATAACTAAAATGAACAACATAAGAATCAAACAAAATAAAAAATCAAATTAATCAAAAGAATTTTTTTAATATTAACTCATCTTAAAAAACATAGTAAATTTCACCTCAAAATCTGCAAATGCAATTGGCATTCCACCTCTAACATGAATCTTGGGTATCTGAAATTACACGAAATACGAGAATTTATGGTCTGAATAATGAGAGCATAGATCGCAGTTATTTCCACAGAGGCGGTGGGAGGAGCAGCGACCGACGGCTCGAGGCGGCGGCGAATGGCTGTGGTGGAGCAGCGGCGAGCGTCGGTGGTGGAGCAGCGGCACAAGGCGGTGACTGAGTAGCGGAGCACGGAGGTGGCTGAGCAGCGGCGCAAAGCGAACGACGGTGGGCGGAATAGCGGCAAACGTCAGTGGCGAAGCATCGGCAAACGTCGGTGATGGAGCGGCGGTGGGGGATCAGTGGCGAGCGACGCAAGGCGGTGGGAGGATCAGATCTGGCCGCAGAGGGTTTGCTGATATAGAGAGAGTTAGAGAGAGAGAAAGTGAGAGAGAAGGTTAGGGTTAGGATTTTATGTATTGAATTAAAATTAAAAGGGTAAAACATGTATTTCAAGTTATCTAGGGGTCTCAGTAATTAAGATCAAAATTTGGGTTTTTAACTAGAGATGAAAACTTTATTGAGCCTCCTCATATATATTTTCAAAATTAGAGGTATCACTCATTTCCCCTAAAATAAATTAGTAATTATTATTATCATACCGAACTTTCTGTATGCCGAATTTTAATATATTGAAGTTTTTTGTATGACAATAGTAATGAATTTCATAATTATGAAATTTCGGTAGCACCCGCAAGGGTGGCCTAGCGGTTGGAGCAAGAGAGCTTGGGTCAATTGACCCAAGTTCGAATCCCCTTGCCAACGGTCGCTAGGTCGAGCTTGTCACACATGGTTAGCCTAGTGTGGTTTACATCTCTCGTATGGTTTGCAAGCTATTATACGAGAGTGTAGGTTTACCCAGTGCACCTATATGGTTGGCTGCGGGTTCCTGCATTACCAAAAAAAAAAAAAATTTCGGTAGCAAATAGTGATGCCCTATCAAACCCACCCCCTAAAAGAGTGAGTATACAAATCAAATTCGTTCTTAACATGAAAAGTTAGTAGTGGTCCAAAGTCCAAACTGTTGGCCGGTGAGCAACTTAAATGTGCGCGTATTCACACACACATATAGATACAGATATACATACATTTCACCTACCTCGGGAAGCACAAACCGACGTGTGCAATATCCTTATCGCTAGTTTTCTCTCTTCTCATTCGCAAAAGAAAATACGTAGATATATATACAGCTATAGATACTACGTATACATACATAAAATTGTACGATCTCTTACTCCAATTGAGAGAGAGAGAGAGAGATTTTGATATAGTTATTGTTAGTCTGTGAATTAGTAGCAGCATTGTTGTTGTTTGTTTATCTGAAGAAAAATGGATTATCTAGCCGACGAGAGGAAGAAGGCTGTATTCGATGTGGATTCCATGAAGATTGTCTGGGCTGGATCGCGGCAGGCCTTCGAAGTTTCCGATCGTATTTCCAAGCTCGTCGCCGCCGATCCTGTAATTTCTAATTCCTTCTTTTTTTTTTAATATTTTTTATTGTTTGGGGTTGTGGAATTAACTTCGTCGGTGATGAATGAATTTATCGAGCTGGATGATATTCGACGGAATTATTTTGAGAATTTCCGTTCGTTATACTTGATTTAATTGTAAAAAAATAAATCATTTTGCTATCAGTGATTTAGATCCCTAGATAAGTTCTTATCGAAATCGATTGCTGCAGTTGATCTTTATCCTTTTATTTTTTCTATGTAGACAGCGTTAGAATTGAATATTTTGAAATTTAAGAATCGTGGGATGGGACCTGATGTACTGTATTGGAATTTGGAATAAACAAATGGGGAGTATCAATCACTCTGATTTTACACAAATTAACTTTCGAAAAGTATATAACTTTTTAGTTTGATCGTCTTTTTCGACTGAATGTTAGTATGATCTAACTTATTTCGTTTGCGGATTTAGGGATTTCGGAAGGATGACAGGCCGATGCTACCGAGGAAGGAATTGTTCAAAAATACTCTTAGGAAGGCAGCTTATGCATGGAAACGGATTATCGATCTTCGTCTATCAGGTGAAAACTCTTTCTTCGAACTTCAAAGTTTCTTCTCTGTGTGTGCGTGTGTGTTAATTATTTATTTATTTATTTCTGACTGGAGTTCTCATCCGTTTCTTTTGATTTTCATGGTTGCAGAAGAAGAAGCATCTAGATTAAGGTTTTATGTGGATGAAATAGCATATACTGATCTTCATTGGGTAGCTACCTCATCTAGTTTTTGATATTTTGTTTGAGTGTTTTTAAAATTGTTTTGGCCACTGTGACTTAATTGCACTGTTTCTTTTAGGGAATGTTTGTACCGGCCCTAAAAGGTCAGGGTACTGACGAACAGCAGGCAAAATGGTTGCCGTTGGCATATAAGATGCAAATAATTGGTTGCTATGCGCAAACTGAGCTTGGTCATGGCTCCAATGTGCAAGGTCTTGAAACCACTGCAACATTTGATGCTGATAAAGACGAATTTGTAATTCATAGTCCTACATTGACTTCAAGCAAAGTAAGTTACACTTGAGAAAAAGGCTCCGTACTTTTATTCTGTTGTATTCGTTTCTTGTTCATTGATTTCACATCTTCTTTGTTTCCCCTTAAATAGTGGTGGCCTGGTGGACTAGGAAAAGTGTCAACACATGCTGTTGTTTATGCTCGTCTGATTACAGATGGGAAAGACCATGGTGTTCATGGTACGTACAAGTCAACTCTTTCTATTTGTTTTAATATAATTGATGTCTGGTTATCTTCCTTCAATGGGGTAGTGTAGTAACATTTTCTTTTTAGGTTTTATTGTTCAATTACGGAGCTTGGAGGACCATACACCTCTTCCAGGAATAACCGTTGGTGATATTGGAATGAAATTTGGAAATGGAGGCTATAATACAATGGACAATGGAGTGTTGAGATTTGATCATGTTCGCATTCCAAGGGATCAGATGTTAATGAAGTATGTTATATTGACACTCGACTTTTGTTTCTTTGCTAATGTACATTTTTTTTGGGTTTTTAAGTGTACCTACATCTACATGTGCATTTGGAATGACCGAGTCGAAACACAAATGTTTACCTTTGTCGAAACACAAATGGATTTAAAATATTCATTTAGACTTTTTTGGTTGATTTAAATGATTTCTACTTAGATATTTTTAAGAAACAATGTCCATTGTCAGAATGTACCATGTAATGTAGCACATGGTCAACCAAACCCTAGGGTAGTGAGGATAATTGCATAACTGCTGGTTTAAGTCATGGTAGAGTGTATGGACTGACAAAAGAAATCCACATTACAAGATGAGGTCTTTATCTTGGGACATCCCAAAATGGAAACTGCAGCAACAATTATAGTGTGAAACATGACCGACCTGAAAACTACAAACTCGTCTCAATCTTCAAGCTTAGACAAACTTATAGAAAAGACTCTAAAACCACCAAGACGTTCCTTTTACCTAAAACAATTCATCGTGTGACAATAGTCATCTTCATGCGAGCATTTATATACTGAACCAGTGAACCTTGAGAAAATCTAGCTAGATTGGTACTGACAACTACAAATAACACGAAGTAGCGTCAATGTTTTGCAGTTTCTTTCTTGGTGTAACCTTTTGGAATACTATATCTGGAAAATATAAGTACTGCAAATGTGTATAATTTTTTTTTAATCTCTCAGGGTTTCACAGGTGACAAGAGAAGGAAAATATAAGCAATCAGACGTGCCACGGCAGTTAGTTTATGGCACTATGGTATTTGTGAGGCAACAAATTGTAAAAGATGCTTCTTGTGCTTTGTCAAGAGCTGTTTGTATTGCTACGAGATATAGTGCTGTACGTAGACAATTCGGATCACAGAATGGTGGATCTGAAACTCAGGTAAGATATGAACTAATTGAGGGTAGTTTTACTTCGTACATTTTGATATCTAGTTTCATTTGAAATCTGAATAGGAGATATAGTTTTAATATTAGTCTAAGAATCAATCAGCCAGTGGGTCAAAGCCTCAAAGGTGAACCAGTTGACTTGCTCCAGAATTTTATGTCTTCAATTTTGAACTACATCTACTCTTTCTTGTCATTAATATCTGTGCATACTTGGCCTAATACTGTATCGAATAGTGTTTGTGGTATAATTTTACTTTGATTGGTCTGATCTGCTCATCCTTGCAACCACTGATAATGTGTGAAATTAGTTCTTGTTTCTTCCTAAACATCCGGTGTTCATTGATCTCTTCAATACTTTTGTTTCTTGTACTTATTTATAAATCAGTCACTAAAGATGGATAGATAATACCTTTTTACGTCCAAATCAATTACATATTTTACACCATTGTCATGCCATACCAGTACTCCAATTAGCAAACAATTTTGGCCTTTTTAAGTCTTATTTATCCTATTATTCCTCAACTTTGATAAGCTAATTACATTTTTCAGGAATCCGTTTTAGAGATTTAGTGATTTGATGGAATTATTATGAGGTGCAAAATGTACTATTTTTTAATGTTTGAGGCAAACAGATTATTAATTAGTTCGACACATGTTTGATGCATAGGTCATTGATTACAAAACACAACAGAGCAGACTTTTCCCATTGTTGGCTTCTGCTTATGCCTTTAGATTTGTGGGTGAATGGCTAGAATGGCTGTACAAGGATGTTATTCAAAGATTGGAAGCCAACGACTTCTCTACATTGCCCGAGGCTCATGCATGCACAGCAGGGTTAAAGTCCATCACTACTTCTATCACTGCTGTAAGTTATGAATGGCAACTGATCATCCTTTCTCTTAGACCGTCGATGCGTATCACTGTTTTATTCTTGTGGTTATGCAGTCTGATGTATTTATGTATCTGTTTCTTCTTTGAGCTTAATCCTTAGCACTAGGAATTTATCAGCTAGGTGCTACTATTTTGAACTGTTTGAAGGCTATAGTTTTCTCATTCATTCTCTTATGATTCTTGTTTATCGGCAGGATGGAATTGAAGAATGTCGAAAGTTATGTGGAGGACACGGTTACTTATGCAGCAGTGGGCTTCCAGAACTATTTGCAGCTTATGTTCCAGCTTGTACATATGAAGGAGACAACACTGTCCTGCTTTTACAGGTATTTTTCTTCAGATGTTGCTGTTAGATGTGTGCATCTGATATGTATTCTATGGACAAAGTTTTCTTTTCTTCATCTTCATCTGTTTTTTTTTTAACTTCATTCACAATGTGAAATATTGAACCAAAATCAACATCAAACATGATTACCATTTGGAACCTGATTTTGGATTTTGTAGTATATATTCTTACTATTGGACATAAGATTCCTCACAGGTAAGTACTGTTAGAGGTGTTTTTGAAACCGTGGCGAATTTAAAATCATATGTTATTCAATGGTAAGTGGATCACCACAACATTAGGTTTAAGTAAAATAGTATAAGTTTTCTAGTACATGTTTCCTTTAAACAGGGATAATTTGGTAGTGTTTGAGTAGTTATTGCTTTCTTCACAATAAAGGATAAAAATTTATGTTCCGAGCACACAGTTATATCACTTGCTGTCAGATTACTTGCTCTGAATGTGCAAGTTTTTATATTAGCAATTATTACCAGCAAAATGTCTCTGTTGCTCTGTATGTTTTCTTGAATTGCTTTGCTCCCATTAATTCTCCAGCATTCTGTTCGTCTTAGTTTTGCAAAAGCTGAATCTGGAACATCCCAAGCTGTTGGAGTGTTAAATAGTTACATAGTGTCTGTTTTAATTTGAATGATCTAAATTCTAAAATAATGGACTTCATTTTATAGCTATTTACAATGTTGAGAATAGAGAGATTTAACTAATCGGTTTTTTCTTCTACTGTAGGTAGCTAGGTTTCTAATGAAGACTGTCTCCCAGCTTGGATCAGGCAAACAGCCAGTAGGCACAACTGCTTATATGGGAAGACTTGAACATCTAATGCAAAGCCGTTGTACTGCTCAAAGAGGTAGATTGCTTTTCCGCCTAGAAATACTGAAAAAACAGTATTTCAGATACATACTCTCCATGCCTAACATCAAAGTAGTTGAGTAGTTGAACTTTTATCAATATTATCGAAGAAGATAATTTTTGGGATAGAAATATGTTCTTCAATGAACTTTTTCCTGTTGTCTAGATTGATTATCTACATGTTCTCTAGATTGATTGTCTACATGCACATTGCTATTAGTAGTGGCGGAGTACTTTAGGCTTTGTAGAAATTCACTTCAATCTATGTTCGTATAAAATATTTCATTGAGAAATATTGCATTTTATGTTGTATGTATATATTCAACAAATTTCATTCTTATTATAAATATTATAAAATAAAAATCATGAAAACTTTCATCGAGAAATTTACACCCATATGCTCTTTGGATGAATTACTTTCATGACTTTGCTGTGTTTCTACCCGTCATGCAGCTGAGGATTGGTTAAAGCCTAGTCAAGTTTTGGAAGCTTTCGAGGCAAGAGCTGCTAAAATGTCCGTTTCCTGTGCTCAGAATCTGAGCAAATTCAGTAACCCTGAAGAAGGTACTTCGTTTTTGTTCACTTATTATTTTCTAATCGGTGAAAATTGTGAACGTTAATGATTTCCTATATTTTAATCTAATGGTGTCACGAGTTTTTGTTATGTCTGTAATCTGGTCCGGTGAATTTGTGTTGGGTTCAGTTCATATATTGTAAAAATACAACTTTTAATTTTTTATTTCTTTTTTACTTTAGGCTTTGCAGAGCTGTCAGCTGATTTGGTTGAGGCGGCAGTTGCTCACTGTCAATTAATCGTTGTCTCCAAGTAAGTTTTTCGTTTACGCTTGTCTAATTAATATTGTACGAAGATAGAATATGGATGCGGGGTCTAGGGCTTCGATTTGATGGAATCTTTAATATTTTCATTTCGATTGACCCAACAATGAATTCATATCATTCATGCTGTTTTGCAGTAACTTTTTGCGTATCTAACACACATATAAAAGTTGCCAACAAAAGATACCAATAGAGCTAAAAACTATGAGGAAATAAGAACTTGTTCCCTCAATAAAAAAAAAAAAAAAAACCCGAAAAAGCTCATTCCCTAAGATATGTAGCCAAAACATAGGAAGTGAAGTTGTGAACTTCTAGAATTCTGTTTATAAGGTTCCCTGCACCTGATCTTATGCTGTGCGTATTGGATAGTTTCTTTTCAACAGTGTATTGGATAGTTATTTAAGTTTTCAACGTAACGATCTTCTAAAAACAAATGAGAAAAGTTCCGAGTCATTGTATTTAAAGTGGTTGTTTGAAAAAAAAATAATGCTTTTGCTTAGGTTTATCGAGAAACTGCAACAAGATATTCCCGGTGAAGGAGTGAAGCAACAACTAGAGGCACTTTGCGGTATATATTACCTCTCACTTCTTCACAAACACCAGGGTGACTTTCTAGCCACTAGTTATCTGACACCTAAGCAGGCCGTACTTGCTAACGATCAGCTCAGAGCCTTGTATGCCAAGGTTTGTCCTTAAAACTCGTTTTTGTTTCTTCTTCTTACTTAATCTTTCTTCACATGAAAAACTTCTTTGTTACTAATACTGTACCAACATCCTTTTTGTTTTTTTTTTAAAGGTTCGTCCGAATGCAATAGCTCTTGTTGATGCATTCAATTACACGGACCATTACCTTGGTTCGATTCTGGGAAGATATGATGGAAATGTTTACCCCAAACTTTACGAGGCTGCTTGGAAGGAACCATTGAATGAATCGGTTGTACCTGATGGCTACAAAGAGTACATTAGGCCTCTGCTTAAGCAACAGCTCCATAGTGCTCGATTGTAGACTTTTTTCGATTCGATATATGACGAATGGTGTATACCAATTAAAGTTAGACCCTTCGCAATAAAATAAAGATCTCGATCATGTGGGATTAGTATGTATTAGTTTTTGTATTTGAGTAAAACAAAGCTTGAGTTCATCAAGTGTGCATTATGAATGTCAAGCAGAGTTTGATTTATGTGAGCTTTTCGAGTACAGATTTGATTGATTAATATTCATGTTGTTCTTATTCTTTTTTAGTTGTTAAATAAAAAAAAAAGTATGTTAAACTGTACGAAAATTTTCCACAAAAAAAATCTTATTTTTTTAGACTCTGTTATGATGAATATTAGTTAACTAAATCAATTCACTCTCCCAGCCGCTTGTACAGGACACTTTTTGAGCCTGTTCTTGTATTAGTGGATAGGCTCGATTTCCGACACAGTTCTCCTTTTGGCGCGTATCTCTTTTCGAAACAAGTATAAACTTTGTTGTCATTACGAGGGCAAGAACCCAAGATCGGCCGAGATTACTTGTTCTTAGTTTTCTCATCTTCGTTCGGGTTTTTTAAGTCTTTCCTTTTTATCTTAGCTCTAAGCTTACGGGGCCCTTGTTTTTGCACGACTTTCGGCTTACTAGCTTTGTAAGCACTCTCAGCCTTAGTAAACTAGGCGTTGGTTGTCATTGTTCGACAATGTTTTTGTCTTTGTTGACCGATCCTCTTCTTTTTTTTTTTGCGATTTCTCGACTATGCCACTTTTGATATGTTTTGTCACTTTGTATGACATTTATTTAGATGAGATGGACGTATTGGGGGTCTTAGCCTAACTCCCCATTGTATCGGCGTTTGAAAAAGAAAAACTCGAAACCAAATGAATTCACTTGATTATATGAGTCGACCACATAATCGATGCATATGACTTGACTTGGATGAGAACTTGGTTAACTTAACCAAAAAATTAATTGATTGACATAAGTTCACTAAGCGAGCCGAGCCGGCAACTTGGCAATTTTTCGAGGTCAAGCTCATCGAGAATTCATTTTCTAAGTTTGAGATGGAGCTCATCTCATGTTATTCTATTTTATATATTAATATTGTCTTTTTTTCATTATTATTAAATGATTTAAGTTAAATAATAAATTGATACTTACATTATATGCTCATTTACACTGTATTCTACACCTACCCATACCAAAGCAAAACAAAAGGAAAAGCATATGCGAAGAACAAGAGTAATATTCGCTGCCCAAAGCTGAACATTTTCAGGATACGCCTTTAAACATAAATCTACTTTATCTTTTTTCAATAAAGTAATCCTCTATTTATTTAGGAACAATATATTTTTAATTTAATGCCAATTTATTTTATTTAATCAGAATCCCCATTTATTTAACAAACTAGGGGATTTTTTAGTTTATTTTTTGGCATAGGTTTCTTTTTACTCCAGAAATTTAACAACCAAAAGTTAACTAAATTGATTATTTAATCATGCCTGGTTCTTTTGAAAGTTTTAAATTATAATGTTTACTAAAAGGGGCATACTAAATTCCACACTAAAATTTACTAAATCCTACACATAAATTAAAAAGAAATCTCTCTCTATTCAAATTCTCTCTAACTTCTCTCTAAAATGATTTTATCCAAGTCACTCAAAATTCATTAATTTTTTACGTGAAAAATCATAAAAAATGAGTTTCGTTTATTTAATATTTATTCAATTTCATTAAGCATTTTTAATTATTCAAATTCATATCAATTCGAATATTTTCCTCAAATTCCAACTGTATTTTAGTTTGAACATGGGAAGATTTTTATCAAAATCGAACTTGGAATGATAGGGCTGTTTTTAGTGTGTGATTTTGTGAAAACATTAGGGAAAAAAGAAGGGTGGGAAAGGAGAAGAGAATTTTGGAGAGAGAAATATTTTTAGTTATGTGCATGATTTGGTAAAAATAATGTGGGATTTAGCATTTCAGTTACTAAAATAAAAGTCGTATTAATTTGTTTACCCAATTAAGTCATCTCTTGCCAGGTATTATATTCACTATTTTTTTTTTTTGGTGCTATACACGGGATAACATTTCAAAATTGAAAATTAGAGAATTAGTTGTGAAAGAAAAATTCAAATATAACGCCCAGAATTTGTGTGTTGATAAAAACTGACGGGAAAATATGAGACAAAAAAAATTAAAAAAATAAAAAAAAAAACTATTCAAGTGGATTAAGATTCATTCTTGCTAACAAATTCGATTTGCTATGAACGTCATTACATAAAAAATGATGGAAAATAGAATATAAAAATTAATAATAAAAGGAAAAGAAAAAGAAAAAGAAATAAAAAAAAAAACAGAAGAAATGGAGTGGATTTGGATTTTGCTTGCGAATTCGCAAATCTGATTCAAGTGAAATAAATTTTGTGTTGGTAACAATCTGACTGAAAAATATTAGATAAAAAAAAATCCAAGTGAATTAGGATTTTACTTGCGGATTTGCTAATTTAATTTGAGAATAAAAAATAGGAGATGCAAAAATTAAAAGAATAATTTAAAAAATTACTAACATGTCATTGGGTTTTTTAGTTTTACTTGGGCGTTAATTACTTTTATTTATTATGGGAGATATTAATATTAAATGGTACATTTCACCAACATCTTAAACTTTTGGTTGAAGTGGTTATTCAACATGGTATCAGAGTCAGACCAATTTAGCTAATTAAAATTATGAAGGATAACATATGTTTTTCTTTTCTTCTCAGACCAACGATGGTATATTTCAAGTGAGTTTTAGTACTATGATGTTAAGGATAGAGTTCATTTTGCACCCGTGAATTATGGGATATGTTGCATACACACTCCTTAATTACGCAACGTATCAAATGTGCTCCTATATTTTATGACCAAACCTACAAAAATATAAAGACATTAATTTTGTAATGTTTTCTTGTGCAATTACAATCTTACATCCACCCGTAGTGTATGTGATATATATATATATATATATATATATATATATATATATATATATATATATATATATATATATATATATATATATATATATATATATATATATATATATATGAATTTATAAATGAATTTTAGTACTTATAAATATTTGAGCGCAAATAAAAAATACATAGTCATTATCTCTTTCATTTTTCTCTCTAACATATCTCATCTTGTAAACTGTATTTGGATGATTTATTAAGCAATTGTTTAGCATAGTTTAATATTTTATCAACTTGAGCATATTGTTTTTAGATTATAATGACGAATCAACTCTTTGTAATTAAATTCCATTATAGATGCCTATTTAAGGAGTTTGAATATGTTGGGGGTTTGACTTACACTGAGAGAGATGTTTACCCTGATTTAATATCCTATTTTGAAATATTTGGTTTAATTACAAAATTATGTATCGAATTACTACTGTGATTTGGTTATGATTGACATATATATGAAATTGAGCTCATGATGCCAATTAGAGCTGGACATTATAATGAAAACAAAAAAAAAGTTGAGTAAAAAATTTCAAATGAAAAAATTGTAAAACTAAAGTAATAAAAATGAGGCACATATAAGCATTCAACCTTTACACAATAGTCATAGCCAACACAGGGGTAAAAATGTAAAAAAAAGAAAAAACAAATGCTATAATAAATGTTGGTAACAAGAAAGTCAACAGGTGATATAAGCATACTTAAACGGAATGCGAACAGCGGGAGTGTATTTAGTACGTTTTGTAATTGAGGAATGTGTTAGCGATACATATATAACTCAAAGGTGCAAAGTGAACTTTTCCCTATTTTTAATGTTAACATTTCGCACTTTTATTGAAAGCAAGAGCATTATTTTTATAACAAAATGTTCGGAAGCAAAGTACAAAAAATTGAAAATTTAAGAAGTGCAATGTTCTATAATTTTTAGGACAAAGTTCACTTTGCACCCTAAATTATGGGTGTGCGCAAATACACCCCTTAATTACGAAATATATCAAATATCCCTCATGTTTGTATTCTATTTGAATATGCTGACATCACCTAACGACTTTTTTTTTTTTTTTTTTTTACCCCTATTGTGCAAGGGTTTAAAGCTTATATGTGTCTTATTTTTTTGCCTTTGTTTCTCCTCATTTTTTCATTTGAAATCATTTTTGTCATTTTTTTCTTCTTAACTTCACTATATGTCCAACTCTAGTTGTTAACATGAGTTCAGTTTTATATAACAATTCTAACTAAATTATATTAGAAATTGGATACCTATTATTTAATTAAATCAAATATCTCAAAATATGAAATTAAATTAGGGTAAACAATACCACTCAATTAATTCAAACCCCTAATATATTCAAACACCATAAATAGGTCTCCTTAATGGAGTTTAATTATATAAAAAAAAAATTGCCATTATAACGAACTACAAAAAAATAAGTTCAACCTAATAAAATATTAAAATAAGATAAACAATTGCTTAAATAGTTCTCTAAATATTGTTTGCAAGATGGGTTATGTTGGAAAAAAATGAGGAGATAGTGACTTTAATTTGTATTTTTTATTTTGTTTGAAATATTTCTAAGTACTAATTCACATATATTTTTCATAGACTAAAGGTGGGGTAACAATTGCTTAAATAGTCATCCAAATATTGTTTGTAAGATGAATTATGTTGGAAAAAAATGAAGGAGATAGTGATTTTAATTTTTTATTTTGTTTGAAATATTTCTAATCATTAAAATTCACATATCTGTTTTATATACTAAAGGTGGCGGTAAGATTGTAATTGCTCAATAACACAAATAAAACTAATGTCTTTACATTTTGGGGTAATATGCCATGAGTCCCTCAAACGAAACTTAATGTGAACTAAATGACAAGTTCAAATCCAATCTTTTAATTAAATTCTTAGTTTGAAATAATATATGAGCCACATCCCTAATTTTTTTTATCCAAATCTTGCCCTTATACCCTAAATCATATAACCTATACATTCACGTTTCTTCAATTTAGATTTATTTTTCTTCCCTTTGTTTTCTCTTTCTCACGTTCTCTCTCTCTCACCATTCTCTCTCTCACGTTTGCTCCCATCTCCCTTTCTCTCTATTCTCGCTCTCTCTCTCCTTTTTCTCCAGTAGCAGGTGCCTGACCATCGATTCATTCTCGTAAGAGACGTTGAGAGATAGAACTTCAGGTTTGAAGGCAGCCCGCCATCGCCGGCGACGGAGGGGGAAGTAGCAAGGGCGGCGTGGTGGAGGCGGCGGAAGCGGGTGGAGGCTTGGTGGAGGAGGTGATAACAGGGGTTTGTGTGGTGGGGGTTGTGGTTATGGTTGGGTGTTATTGAAAACATATTTTGACTTATTAATTGCATCTATAATTTTCTTATATTTTAAGAGATTTTGCTTGATTTGGGTTCATATGGCGGATCTAGGTTTTTCCAAAGTCGGTAGGTGGCTAAAGTCGCGGCGGCTGCGAGCGGTAACTGTTAGGGTTGGCGGCGGCTGAAAATTGTTGACGGCTAGGATTTGGTCGTAAAACATAGTACATTGTAGATACTATAGTGTAGTACACCCTAGTATAGTATAGCTAACCGCAGTATACTATAGTCTACTAAAGACAAATTGAAAAATATGTAAATTGAAAAGAAAAAAAAAATTGTATATATATATTATATTTAATTTTCAATATCAAGTAGAAAAAAAAGAGAATTTTTTTTATAATAGTGTATAAAATGATAAAATGAAGAAAGAAAAAAAAGGAAGATAAAACGGATATTCTCTAAAATAATCTTATATCGAAATTTGAAAATATTAAATACATAATAAATAAATTGACAAATACAGTTTGAAATTTACTTAATCATATTTCGAATTTGTGAGTGGATGAGCATTTTTGGAATGAATTTTATAAAGGATGTGAAAGTGAAAGTGAAACAAAGATTTAGTTGGACTTGTCATTTAGTTCTAATAAGTTTTGTCACCAGGGACTTATATCCTAAGGCCCCTTGCATTTTCGTAAGTTTGACAAAAAAATATATGATGATATTTGATATGTTTCGTAATTGAGGGATGTGTATGCGGCGCAACCCATAATTCAGGGGTGCAAAATAAACTTTGTCCTAATTTTTATTTATTTATTTTTTGTTCGCAGAAACTCAACACTAAATTAACTGAAATGATTTACACGGCAGTAAAATTACGAATGTCGTTCACTATAGTCATCTCGTTCTCTCTCTAAAAATCCTAAAATCCACCCAAACCCCAAAATCCTCAAAAGCCCCAAAATTCACAAAAACCCTCAACCTCTCTCACAAATCCTCTCAAATCCGAAAATCTCGTCAATCTGAAAGGTAATTAATCATCTAAAGTAGTTATATATATTGAATTTGTGGTTAATCATGTGAAAATCCTTAGAAAATCGCGATTTGTGGTTGTTTTTATGTTGGGCTTTCGAATTTTCCATGCCCAAAATGGGCGTGTGAAAGTAGTTTCCACGCCTGGTTTAGGCGTGGAAACTGTTTTTTCACGCCCAAAATGGACGTGGAAAATTAGTACGGACGTTCGGTCCAGACACCGGTTCTGGACCGATCGTCCGGATCAATTTTTTGTTTGCCCAGCATAATCAAAATGAATGATTATATTTAAAGAAGTATTAATAGTTAACAAACTTGTTGTAGCCTAGTTGGTCAGGCGTTGTCTATCACACAATAGACCCGTGTTTGAGTCTTTGTAGCAACACTTTTTTGCCCAGTATAATGAAGTAAATAATTATAGTTAAATAAGATTTTTTGCCCAATATAATGAAGTAAATAATTATAGTTAAATAAGAATTTGTTATTAAAATGGCTGTAGCCTAGTTGGTTAGGCAAGTTGATACTTCCACAGTAGTAATATGTGTTCAAGACTTTCCGGCAGCAAAAATATATAAAAAAAAAATTTATTAAACAACAATCAGCACGAGCCCCCAAACCGGGCTCGGGAAGTACTTTTCCGCGCCCAAACCGGGTGTGAATCGAGCTTTTTTGCGCCCAGTTTGGTCGTGAAACGTATTTTTCGGCGTTCAAATTGGTCGTGAGTCGCGTTTTCACAATTTAAAGAACAAAAACGAACAAATTTTACCTCATTAGGTTCCGTATCTCGATCCTCATTCGATGCATTCATTTTTTTTATTAAAACACAGTCAGCACGCGCGCCCAAACCGGTCGCAGAAAGCTGTGTTGCGCGCCCAAACCGGGCGCGGGAAGTACTTTTCCGCGCCCAAATCAGGCGTGAATCGAGCTTTTTTGCGCCCAGTTTGGTCATGAAACGTATTTTTCGGCGTCCAACTTGGTCGTGAGTCGCGTTTTCACGATTTAAAGAACAAAAACGAACAAATTTTACCTCATTAGGTTCCGTATCTCGATCCTCATTCGATGCATTCATTTTTCTTTGCAAATTGCTACAATAACATGGGTTCTGGAACGATTTCTAATATAAAAACTATTAAAAATAAAATTATAGAGAGAGAAAAATAAGTAGAAAGTGAATTTTTTAAACCCGCATTCGTAATTTTGCTACCGCGAATACCACATCTCCTAAATTAAACTAGGCAATGTATTTTAAGAGTTTATAATAATTGTATATATAATAAAAACAATTAAACCTCATATAGATATACTTGAAAATGAAATAAGCATTTATGCAAAAGGTTTTGAACGACAATTCATGAACAATCACACCACCATGTCTTTTTCACACTATGATTCGTGTCCCAAGAATTTGACTGAGATATTCGCATCGAATAAAGTGTGTAAACAATTAAATAAATAAGACAAGATCTTGGGGTTCAAAATCAAATGTTTTGGCTCTTGGTATGTTTGTTTGGTCATTTAATTAATCTATTATATTGTCCCATTTGATCCACTTCGTCCCAGTGTTCTTGGCTGATAACTAATAATAAGTAATCAATTCATATACTTAAATCGGTAATTTTAACCGATCCATATACAAATGGGTAGGCCGATAGTTTTCAGTTTACTCAAAAGCCGGTGATCGGGTAATATCAGTCAATCAACTTTTTTAATAATAAAAATCTATTATTAAAATTTAAATTTGATTCTTATTTTCTAAATGTTATAAAAATAATATATAAAATAAGTCAAAAATCAAAAATTCAAATTTATAAACATCACGTATTATTTCTATTTTATAATTCTTATTTCATATTCTTCATTGTATATTTACTTATAATAGAAGGTTAACAAAAGAAATCTTAATTTTAAAGTTGAGATTTTTGCAACATAATTTTTCCCAAAATTTTGAATATCTTTTGAAAAAAAAAATTAATAAATAGATGGTCGATAATACCAACCAACCGATCATTGTTTACTTGACAAAGTTGGTGCAAACTATTATTCGATCCATAATGGTCAGACCGGCAATGATTTTTAATATTCAGCAAAATCGAGTAATTAAATCGAATAAGTAATTGATCGATAATTGCCCGAGCCGGGTCCATGGCCAGCCCTAAGTTGAAGTTGTTACCGATAAAGTTGATACTGAACTTTCCCTTATTTTCTACCTAAAAACAAAAGGAAAAGGATACCTTTATTCACAATATTTTCAATAAATCCATAATTTGCTTTGGATACGATTGATTGTTATCTTTGGCTCCATTCCATTTTCACTTAACAATTTCACATATTCAACGTGCGTCAGCTGTCACAATTTTAACCTTCTGTTGTGTAGGGGTGGTAAATGAGTTGAGCCGGCTCGTGAGCTCGATGAGTCGACTTGTAAAAAGTTCAAACTCAAATTCAAGTTTTTCGAGCTCGAGCTCTTTATCGAGTCGAGTCGAACATTTTTTTAGATGTTCGTGAACTCACGAGCCGGCTCACGAATCTTTCTTTTATTTATTTTTTATATATTATTTTTATTTAAATAATATATAATAATATAAAAAGAATGCATAAAAATTAATATATATATATATATATATATATATATATATATATATATATATATATATATATATATATATATATATATATATATATATATATATATATATATATATATATATATATATATATATTTTAAATCACTCATAACTCTTTGTTGTCTTCACCACTTCCTGAAACCAATAGTCCATTAGAACCCTATCGGAATAATGTATCCAATGCATTATCCCGTTAGAGTTTTTAACTACCTTTCAGGGGATGAGTGTAATTATCGATACCACAGGGACCTTACAGTTATTTAAGCATATCTCAGGGGTGTGGGTGTAATTTACCCTTTTTTTTATTATAATATATATAAATTTTAATAATAATAAAATAATTATAAAAAAAAATCAAAATAAGCTTCGACTCAAAGCCAAAAAGAAACAATTTACTCGATGAGCTGGAGCTCGACAAAGTGGACTCAAGCTCGAACTCGACTCGTTCACGCCCCAAACCCTTGTGCGCAATAATTTATGTTGAAAATTAAAGCAATAGTCTTTTACAATTCTTCTCCTCAAAGTAAAATAAAATACAAACTTTACACATTTGTATCTAGAAATTAATATAATATCAATTTACATCCTTTTCACATTGTATAAGAGCACCCATAACAGACGACTTCTTCAACCCTACACCCGGTGCGGGTTTACTGTTGTCACGTGTGTGTTTTTATATTTTATAATATATTCCCTCACTTTAGGTTGACCTGCGGAAGTTTTAGAAAAATACAAAAAAGAACACGTGACAGCAGAAGACTCACTTAATGTTTATCACCTCCTAACTATAATGTTTGTGTCAAAATTTAATGACTCTCCAACTTTGATGTTTGGGTTTGTGTTTGTATACTCGTGGAGTCCGTTGTTAAATTGTGGAGCAATTTAACTAAGAGAGCAACTATATGGATGCTCTAACTAACTATTCCCAATGCTTCTTAGGTAATTGAATATCTGATTTAAAACTTAATGACTTTTCATGCAAGCCCAAAATAACATTATCATTTGCCAAAATGTTGATGAAAAGGGTAAGGGGCGCTGAGCTCGACTATTTTGGCAGGCTCGAACTCGAGTTCAAGCTTTTTTTTTTATATAATTAATTTTTATTATAAAAAAATATTTATATTATAAAGAAAAATTATAAAATAAATAATGAAGTGTAATTATATATAGTTTTAAATTTTATATGTTTTGTTTTCTATTATTATTATTATTATATTTCATATTATTTAAATAAAAAATAATATATATAAAAAAAAAAAAAAGGAAGACTTGCGAGCCGGCTCGAGAGTTCACGAAAAACTGAAAAAAAAAAATTGAAGCTCGAAAAACTCGAGTTCGAACGTTTTTCAAATCGGCTACGAGCTCACGAGTCGGCTCAGCTTGTTTACCCAAAAAAAATTGTTGTATCTATTGATATTGAATAATTGGCATAATATATTATAAGGGTAAATTACAATCACCCCCTGAGGTATGGTTAAATTACGAAAACGCCCCTCTTTTTCGGATAATTACAACCACCCCCATCAACTATAAATCATTTTACACGTCCACCCTTGCGTTTTCAAATTTAGTGGAATCTTCGAAATATATGGATATTATCACTTTTGTACCCGATTTATCCCATTCAAACTCAACATTTTGAAGCAAGATGATCATAATATGTGTTTTTTGGCTTGTATATATCAGATTGTGGTTCATCAAAAACTATATTTTTACCCAAAACGAGCATAAACTAGAGCACATTCCACGAAATCTAGATGATAATGTTGAATTTGACACCATGAGAGTGGAGGTGTAAGAAAAAATCATAGTTGAGGGGTAGACGTAATTATCCAAACAAGAGGGTGGTTTTCGTAAATTGACCATATATTATAAATATTTTTCTTAAAATTGAGAAAACAATTAAAAAGGAGAAGATGCTCGATCTATACTACACGGCCACTACTTGTGTATATATACAAGCTAAGCACACAAAGCTTTCACTCAGCTCACATTCCACAGCACAGCACAACAATGGCGGCCACTTATCTCTTTCCACTTTCCATTCTCCTCATACTGTGCACAGTAGCCAAAGCTACTCACCCGGGCCTCATTCTCACCGTCGTCAACAACTGCCCCTACACCATCTGGCCGGCCATCCAGCCCAACGCCGGCCATCCCGCCCTCGAGCGCGGCGGCTTCGCCCTCTCCAGCCTCACCCACCGCTCCTTCCCGGCCCCCTCCGCCCACTGGTCCGGCCGCCTCTGGGCCCGCACGGGCTGCATCTACGCCCACGGCCGCTTCTCCTGCGCCACCGGCGACTGCGGCGGCCGCCTCGAGTGCGGCGGCCTCGGCGGCGCCGCCCCCGCGACCCTAGCCCAGTTCACGCTCCACCACGGCCACGCCGACTTCTCGTCGTACTCCGTCAGCCTGGTGGACGGGTTCAACATCCCGATGACGGTGACGCCGCACGAAGGGAAGGGGCAGTGCCCCGTGGTGGGGTGCCGGGCGGATCTGCTGGCCACGTGCCCGCACGCGCTGCAGGTGCGGGGGCCGCCGCACGGCGGGGTGATCGGGTGCAAGAGCGGGTGCGCCGCCTTCGGTAGCGACGAGCTGTGCTGCCGCAACCACTACAACAGCCCGCAGACTTGCCGGGCGTCGAGCTACTCGGAGTTCTTCAAGCATGCTTGCCCGGCGACGTTCACCTACGCGCACGATAGCCCCTCGCTCACTCACGAGTGCTCTGCGCCACGTGAGCTTAAAGTCATTTTCTGCCATTGAAAGGACTGTGTACTACTTTGCTTTAATTGCATGGGGGATTGGATCTGACGAACATCTGAGTCATTAATTTCTACTTTGTCTTCTTTCTTCGCTTGTATTATTATTAACTGTCGTGAAAAAAGAAAGTGATCATGGATGTTAGGGTGTGTTTGGGTGTATGTTTCTCGTGATGAACGCTAATGAAGTTTGTTAGTTTTACTTTTTTTGAGAAATATATATATATATATATATATATATATATATATTTCCTAATAAATTGTTTAGAAGCTGAATAACTTGTTTGCGTTATTATTGGTTTAATACATTCCTATTAATATTTATAGGAAAAATAGAATAGGAGAAGGACATAAATAATAATACGTAATATAATAGAAACTCCCATTATGTTATGGGTTGATTACATGAAATATATATAGAGAAATATTGCAAGGTAATAGAGTTTGACTAGGTAACTAAATCCTAACTAATCTAGGTAACTCAATCATAATAGAATCATAATATTAGGAGAGTTCTATAATATAATATTCTCTAACAATATTAGTGTGGGCACAGGTGAATCTTAATTATAGATGAGGTTAAATAAACACACTCACTAAGCATAATATAGGTGAATGTGTGATTATATGTAGATCTACGATTAACAATGATCATGTGTAAATAATATGGCCCTGTCTAGTATAGAGTTTCCCTTGTAGACCCACAGACATGCAGTGTACTTTAACCACACATTTGTTGAATTTTATGCAATTCATCGCTTTGCTTCATGGATGTAATTAATAATTTTATCGCGGACAATGTGAATATCAATTTTTAAATGTTTGGTGCGAGAGTGTTGAATGAGATTGTTGGATAAGTAGATGGCGTTGACGTTGTCGCAGTATACGATGGTTGTTTTCTTAGGAGGGCGCAATTCAGAAAGAAGGGTGCGCAACCATGTTGTTTCGACGACGACATATGCGACAACTCGCTATTCGGCCTCCGCACCAGACCGAGAAGTTGTGAGTTGCCGTCTGAAAGGCCAAGAAATGAGATTGTTTCCAAGGAGGATGTAGTAGCCCGATGCCGATCATTGAGTGTCAGTCGAACTAGGTGTAGGCTTGTTTGGAAAACAGTTCGACGGACTGTGGGAACAGTTTGACGCTAGAGGCATAGAAAATAGCGGGGGTCTGCTCGAGTTCAGCAAGTTGATTTTCTTCCATCTGGAGCAGCGAGTCTGGAGAAAAGTGAAAAGAGGGGTCTGGAAAGAAATGAGATTTTCTACTGTGCCGTAATTTTTGGAAAGCCCGTGCATCGTTTGTAGAACAAATTGTTTGTCGAATATTAAATTGCCGACAATCGGCCAAACTGTATGATATGAGTTTAAGTATTTGGTAGTAATCATGGATGGAGAGAGACCCTTTCTTGAGACTTGAACTGCTCTTCAACAATCTTTATTATCGGTGAAGAGTGGGGAAATGGAGATCCATAAATCATAGGTGATGGCGGTTTTGGAGAAAACCATGCCGGAGAGGTCGTCGGTGATGGTGTCGTAGATCCAAGATAGAAGGAGATAGTCTGCGGGTTTCCGTTCATCCGCAGTGATGAAGGCGAGCCTAGGCTTGCCATGAAGAAGGTCGGAGAGGCAGAAGCGGTCGGCAGTGATGGGAAGAAATGACTTCACTTTTGATAGTTGGGGTTTTTAATATCAAGAGTGACAGTAATGAAAGTCTTGAAGTTAAGAGTGGCAGCGGGTGGAGGAGGATGAGTAGTTTCATTACCGGCCATGGAAAAGAAAAGAGGCGACGACTAAAGAAGGGTGGTCGACGTCTAGATTGGGCTCTGATATCCTATAGGAAGAATAAAATTAAATGAGATAAGTATATCTCTCAAATATATTATTAATATATGTAGTGCATAAGGGAAAACTCTAAATAATTACAAAAAGTAACTAGGAGATATACCTGACAAAATTTTAAAAAAGTTTATACTATGCTACACCGGATGAAATACACTAGAAATATATATATCATTCATAAACATACACCCACATTGGTGTGTGTAGATTAGTAGTAAAATACTTTACTCAATGTATTATTTACTGGGTGTAGCATAGAAATAACCGATCAAGAAATATATCTATAAAAATAATAACAATAGATAAGATGGAAGAGCTTGCTATCAACGCTAAATTTACCAGTTTTCAAGACCCAAAAGCATAAGAAAAAGAACATTGGATGCCTCCCATCGTCTGATTTCTCGGCTTTGAATTTCGTGGCATTTTGTCTTTCTATCTTAACAATATTTATTTACAAATACCACTTGCTAAAAAAACCCTTTCATTTTTCTTAATTTGTAGGATATCAACAAATTTATTTTGAATACTTTTAAGTTTGAATGAGTGCTGAACAATTATTTTTCTTTTCGACAATTGATTGTCAATAATAGTGTTTTTCTTATTAATAATCTTATGAATTGCTTAATAGTAATTTTTATTATTTTATTTTATAAATCGTGGGCGATGTATGTGAACAAGTTTTTTTGACTTGTTCGTTTAATTTTTTAAAGACAAAAAAATTAAAGCTAACAATATAAGTGTATGGAGTAAATCTCCACGCTCGTACAATAACCAATTCTCGTACATTAGCTTGAGGAAAGAGTTATTTAAAAAAAAAAATTATCTCGCATTTCGTGAATTTAGATTTCAAAAGATAATTGTAGTAGTACAATACACATAATTAACCACCAAACAATAACTTAAAAATAAAAATAAAAATATTAATCGATACTTCACTTTTCGGTATACCGTGGTAACCGATACTTCACTTTTCAGCAGAATGTTATACCCAATGAAATGCACCGAGTAATTATTAATCGTTGATCTGCACACAATCACACACACTCACATGTGTATGTGTGCTCAGTGAAAAGTTATTTCACCACATCAACAGTTAATAATTATCCTATCCATTTCAAGAGTTAATCAAACATATCAGCCTTTTATCTACTCTAGTGCAACACTAATGTGGTCACCCACTTTTAAATTCATATCGAACTAAAAGAGAAAAGAAAAGAACATATTAAGAAAAGGGCTTTGTAACTTTTGATCTTTTGCTCCCAAATTTGTAGGTAAGACTTTTGATATCATCTTTAATTGTTTCTTTACTTTATATTTGTGAGATTTTCTAATTGTTATTGTTTCTTGATTCCCGTATAATATGGTTATGTTTGATTTTCTCTTTTTTTTTTTTGGTTGTTTGAATATCTAAAATTTAAGTACTTAGACTCAATAAATTAATTTCAGTGGAATCGAAAATGAGTTCTTTAAACCTAATTTAAATTTTCACTGGATATCTCTTTTCCAGTCGTATTCATTGATTTGGAGTTTATTGATAATTTTTTTCACCATGTTTGCTACTTCGTGCTGAATATTTCAAAGATTCATTTTTTTTTTATTAATTGTAAATGTAGGTTTTATTATTGTCATGTCTACACACCATCTAAGCTATTAAAAATAGCACAATCGAAACATTTTTTAAGAGTTATCGTGAATTGACAATAACACCTGATGTTGATAGTTCTGTTGTTGATGACTGTTGAGTGTAGATATTACACTCAATACGTTTACTTTATGTGGATCTTTTGTTTAGATTTAATTATATTTGTGCTTTAATTGATTGATTTTGTGTTTTATAGGTGAAAAACGAGAATTAGGTGTCCATGAAAGAAAAAATATCAAAAAGTAAGGAAAAAGTTGCAAATAAAGAAACAAATCAAATTGGAAAAGGGAATCTCGCCACAGCTTTGACAATGTCCACCATTTCAAGCATATCTCTCTCATACGAACTCCGAATTAGGTGATTTTGACGGCATTGGAAAGCTAATTTCAAGGGCTACAATTCTTATGTAAACAACATTCCAAAATTCGGACTCTAACATGGCACAAATTGACGAACAAATCCTGATGGGGGAAAGTGGCGGAAATTGATTTCTATTAGGTTTCCACTACTTCGTTATCAAGAAAATCTTATAAAAGCAACAAGTTTCTACACCATAAGCACGAAATTTTACAACCCAAAACGCGAAGAACGAATATCAACGAAGACTCAAGCATAGTTTTTCTTATTTATTTTATTTATTCTATTTTGTTTATCATAAGAATTACGAGTAGCTAAGCTTTTAATCTAGGATTTGTTGGAACCCTATGTGGGGATGCTGAACCCGTTTTCTTGAGATTATGCAATTATGATTTTATGATTATTCCTTCTACTTGTTATGATTGTTAGTGCATGAACTTGATCAATTTATGTGCTTTATCTGTGATTATTGTGATTGACTCGACATAGCTATTTTGATAATTAGACTGTAAGTATAAGAACCTTCGAGTAGTTTTCACCGGATGAGTGTGTCAATTGCATGTGGTGTCGTAGACATACATATATCACCTTAGGTAGCCATTTATGAGACTTGTTAGTTAATGCTTTATTCATAACTTGTTTGCATATACATATAGTGAACGTTTATGAATAATAGACTCATAATACACGCGACAGCGGGTTATGAGAGTAAATTAGTGTCTCGGGTCAATAATCATGAATCATGAATCATATATTTCATAATTGAGGGGTTTTGGGTGAGCAATTCTTGAATAGGGGGAAGATAAATTCCTAGGTCCGTTTTTATTGATATTTTCTCGTGTTTATTTGCTTTCATAATTAGTTTAATTATTTAGTTGATTAAATTTGACAACTTTGAGTAGGCTGGATAAATATCATAATTCTTAGAATTTGGTACTTAGGATTAGATAATTTGAGTATTCCCTGTGGGATCGATATCCGACTCTCACGAGTCCACTTTTACTACTTGTTTGCGATACGTGCACTTGCGTGTAAGGTATTTAGCCCCAACAATGACCGAAAAATGATATAAACTTTCCTTCATGAAGATCAATTTGTTGCTCGTAAAGTTGAACATACTACAATTGATTCTAACCGGAAATTAATTTTGGAACGTGATACGAGAAAACTTCTCCAATTTTTTTAGTATTGTGTTAACCAACAAGATTTAATTCGATGTTCTTGTATAGCCACATCAATTTTATTTATCTACCTATCCCTTTTTCTAAAAAAAAAAACATTCAATGAGATTCCAACACTCTTGGTTTGCCCAATTTCCAACATGGTTAGAATACTCACCTACCACATATGCTGCATATTATTTACCTTGTTGTGTTTTCTAAAGCAAACCAAATGCACGTTTTGGGGCAAATGCATATATTGTGGCAGGATTTCATAATTGGAAAAAGGTTAACGACAAAGTGAAGTGTGTTTTTTTTAGATGAGTGAAGTGTGCTTTTCTAAGTCAAGTGAGAGATCATTCTTCCACACATTCCGCTGCATTAAAATCATGTGAGGATATAATGACTCAATCTCGACATATTAACAATGTTATGATGAACCAACGTGCATAATAACTTAAAAATTGCTTGTGCCCGGTGTCTTGCATATCAATCATGCCTTTTTCGGAAACATGATGAAGGGCCAAAATCAATGAATTCAGACAATTTTATGGAAATGGTAAAACTTTTGACAAATTATAATGCTAAAGTATCTGAAACAGTTTTGGAGAAAGCTCCTCGTAATGCCAAATAGACGTCTGACAAGATTCAAAAGTGCGAACCAAAATTTGTGAATGACTGGTGATTAGAAATTTTGTATTCTTTTTGACGAACCACGCGATGAATAAAAAAAAAAGAGCAAATGACTCTTGTTTTGAGGTTTCTCGACAAAGTTGGTGTTCTTCAATAACGTGTTTTTTTTTATTTATTTATTGTAAGTGTGAAATACACTGCTGCATTGACTCTTAAGTGTGGAGTTATAATATATTATTTCTCATCATGCCTTTGGTGTTGACAATGTTCGAGGTAATGTTATGATGAGGCAAGCAATATGCGTAGCGAATGGAATGGGTTACAACTTACAAGTATTATTTTTTAAGGATGGTCCATATGAAGATTATAAGCATTGTTTCGTTTATCGACTTTAATAGGCTCTAGTTACAACAACTAAGAAAGTGATTATTGTGCATCAATTTTCACGAAGTTGGATTTTATTATACTGTTGGTGTTTCTACTAAGCGAAATGGTGTTAATGCACAACATATTGAAATTTTTCTTTTGATATCAATTACTGAGCTTGAGACTCGTAAATGAGCTAACCAAATTGATACTTTACAACGGGCAGGTAATACTCAAACGAGGTTCTCATTTTTCTTCAATATGTAGCTTATTAATATTTATATAATTCTATTGGTGTAGTGCTTCAAAGTATTACAGTTGATGGCACCAATTTTTCTCAATGTTAAGATGTTGATTATGCTTATACCACCATAACATTTTTTCAGTTTGTCTTCATTCTAATTTTGATGAAAGAAGTTATCGGAATTGCTGATGTTCTAAGATTTGCAGCAAAAGTCTCAAGATATCTTAAATGCTATGAATTTGTTCTCAACAACAAAGCTAACTCCTTTAAAAATTAAAGAGATAATGGATTGGATATTTTTCTAAGAGAGGCTACATCATTTTGTGAAAGCAAGGATGTTGAGATGTCTGATATGAATGGTGCTTACAAAGGCCGATGAAAATTGAGTCATCAACCTCAAGATATTAATAGAAATATTAATATTACTATTGAGAATCATTTAAATTTTGATATCTTTAATATCACAATAGACACTCACTTGAAAGAGTTGAATAACATATTTTGTGATCAAATTGTGGAACTCTTGACTCTTACCCTCGCTTTAGATCCTATTAATTCATTAAGTCGTTTAACGCAAATAATATTTGCACTCTTGTTGAAAAATATTATCCACAGGATTTCACTGAACCAGAAAGTCTCCTTTTGAAGTTTTAGGTGAATCATTATTATCTCAACGTGATCAAGCATCTGGATTTATGTTGGTTATAAATTTTAGCAACACTGTGTGAAGGGTTAACGGAGACAGAAAAAGTCTAAAATACATTACTTGGTTGACATATTGATTCGTCTGATCTTACTTCAAGATGGGTGGAATGTTACGATATATTAATATTTAGTTTATTATTTAATTATTGATTAAGTTAGTATTGAATTATTACTTAGAGTAGTATAGGTAGTTTTATAGTAGCCGTGTGTTTAGTAATTGTGTTTCCTTGTTAAATTATGATTATAGGGTTTTATTATATTTAAATAGGTATTGTGTTAGGGTTTCGTATGCAGAATAATATTTCTTTTGAGTTTTCGTAAAAAATCTTATGATACCCAAGAGATAGTATCATGTAAGCTCTGAAAATTTATCTAAGAGAATGTGTTTATAGGTTTTTAAAATTTTCTGATATATTCCGTATGTTTTGTATTACAAAAAAAGTTGGATATTTGAAACATGATAATACGATTATGAGAACCGAATCTTCATAAAAAATATGGGGTGGAGACCGACTGTGTGTTGTATTAGACTTAAGGGTTGGACTCCGATCATGGGGTGTTTGGACTCGCCGTCGAATTCGAGGGAAGAAACGTAGACGGGTTCGAAGCAAGAAAAAAAAATCGGAGATGGGTTGGGCCTAGTGGGGTTGGAGTTGGTTATTTAAATAAATGGGACGGACAACCCAAGAGCCTTTAAACTAAAAGAATGTTGAAGGTTACTAACATGTCCAAGATGAACGTAGGGTTACGAGCTAACTGTCCAGTGATAATCACATATAGAGGGGTTCATTTTGCTCCGACCTACAAAATCGAGGCAAATACTAGATGACTCGTTGGAGTTGGCCGTCGATCAAGTCAACAAGAATATTTTTTTAGGATAGAAAACTCTCTAAATTGCCAAGAAAAGAAAACATATCCCAAATTGATAATGAATTTTTATGGATTTTTCACTTGACGGGCTTCATTTAGACTCTTGCCTCCAATAATCCACGTGACAATTGAATTTAGGCCTCATGGACCAAATTAATTGTACATATGGATTATCAACTTGAATAATTCCAATGATAATTGAAATTAGGCATAGGTCAAATAACTTTATACATGAATTTTTAATTTGAACAAACCATGTAAAAATTGTAATTAGATATTCACATCAGATTAATTATATACATACATGATTAAACATCCAACTCGTGGGTTGGCCCAAACGATTCATGGAATTAGTAGAGACTCGAGAGTGTTAATTGGAATTTGCAAGCCTCCCTTGCTTTGTTCATAACTTTAAGAATTTTGACACGTGATGATTGGGTTATGCGAGAAAATCTCCAAGGGTCCATTTGGATGGAGGGATTTGGAGAGAGATTTGATTTGGGGAATGGATTTGAAATGACTCCAATTTTGGAGTCATTTGAAATCCATCACTATTGCTCCAAAATCAACTAAAAAGGAGGGGTGGGGATTTGAAATCCATCTCCAAATCCCTCAATCCAAACAAGTCCGAGGGATTTGTTATTATGGATTTGAAATCCCTCCCCCAAATCCCTCCATCCAAATGCACCCCAAGAGATCCTAAGATATGCACTTTATCAACCTTATGACTTTTGCATTTACTGCAGAGGTGGTTTTTTAATAATACATAGATATATATATATATATATATATATATATATATATATATATATATATATATATATATATATATATATATATATATTTTTTTATGATTTAATTTTTTTAGTTAAATTTGGAAGAGAGATGTATGGTGAAATTTGATTTGGTAAACAGATCTTGGTGGATTTGATTTGATTTAATTTAATTACGTGTATGTGTTGCCATAATAAATATGTTTAATTTATTAAGACATGGAGATTTTGGATATGTTCACAAATTGCCCCTATATACAAAACACCTAAAAATATAAGATGTCAAGAATAAAGGAAAAAATGGTTTTCTTGCAATGAAGGTTGATCTGGCTAAAGCTTTTGATAGGGTTGAATGGAAACTTATTGACTGTATCTTGCTTAACCTCGGGTTTTCTTTGAAATTCACAGGTTGAATAATACATTGATTTTGTTCTTCATCATTTTCATTTCGTATAAATGGTCTGCTTTTCGGTCTTCTCACTCATTAAAAGGGAGATTGGGCAAGGAGATCCTCTATCTCCATTCCTTTTTGTCCTCTTTGTCATCAAATATGAAAAAAGCCTCTTTTTGTGACATTCTTCTCAAAATCAATGCCAAACTCAAAAGTTGGAAGGCAAAAAACTTATCTCAATCTAGCAGAAGTGTGTTTGTTTTCGTTGTTGCTCAATCCATCCGATCATATAATATATGTCCATCTCTCTCCTCCCTACTAGCATTTGCCAATCTATTGATGCTTCTGTTAGGAACTTTTGATGGAATGGAAATTCCTATATGTCAAAGTGTTGGGACAATTTATGTCTCCCTAAACCAGCTGGTGTTTTAGGGTTTAAAAGAACTTGTGATTTCAATAGAGTTTTATTCTCCAAATTGACACAGAATTCTTCTTTAGTGTATTGCTCATAATATCCTCCCTACTAAATCTAAATTGAGCTTTATTTTCCCTATTTCTAACTCATTGTGCCTCTCTGCAATTCTGAAGATTAATCAATTAACCATCTTTTTATTAAATGTCCTTTTATTATGCAATTGTGGTATATTTTTAAGTGGGATTTTTCTTTGTTGCCATTTTTGGATTTTTCTGCTAAAGATTTGATTGCCTTGATTTTCAAGAAAAATAGTGGTTTTTTCCTCAGATATCATGCGTAAAGAATTCCTAGTTTACGTTGCAACTATCTTTGATGCTATTTTATTTAATCGCAACCTTCTCTCTCATGGATCTTCTTCTATTTCTTTACAGGTTACGCTTTCCAAAAAAAGTCTCCTCACTAGGCCAAAATGCAAGACTGGTGACGTTTTTTTTAGCGACGGTTTTATGTTCGTAGCATGTTTGCGACGTTTATGAGTTAAAATCGTCGCTTTTAGCGTCGCACGATTTACATATTTTGCAATTTTATATTTGAAAACTCGCGACGAAACAGTATAATACGTCGCCATAGTTCTTTTAAAAAAAATAAAATAATATACGTTGCGACGGTTATGTTGAAACGTCGCTAGTAATGCCCAATTATTTAATAATAATTAATATATGGCGACGGAATTTGAAAAAACGTCGCCATGATTTTATTAAAAATATATATATATATCTTTGTTTGCGACAGATCGGGGAAACCGTCGCAATAGATATTTTCAATTTTGTTTTTCCCTGAATTTGGTGGCGACGTAAACCTGTATACGTCGCTAGGGTTCCTTTTAAAAAAATATTATCGTGCGACTTTAATTTAGAAACGTCGCAAATTTTAGATTAATTATTCTGCACAGTTCACTTTGCTGTCTCTCTCTTCTCTCTCTCTCTCCTTCTCCGATCAGCCCACCGCCGCCTGCTGTCCGCCGCCCGCCGTCCGCTGCCCGCCGTTCCCCGTCAGCCCACCGGCGTTAGCCCTCATCCGTGAACCCTAATCGTCGCCGATCCCGTAAGCCCTCCGCCGCAGAAGTCTCCCGCCAGCCCTTGCCGCCGTCGCCGTCGCCGTCAGCCCTCTCCGTCGCCGCCAGACCTCTGCCGCCAGCCGTCCTCCGTCCGCCCTCTTCCGTCCAGAATTATATTGGTAATTTTGTTTGCTGCTAAGTTTATATTGAAGGTTTTTTTTTCTTTTTTTTTTTTTTTGTCAAAATATATCCTTAACTACCTCAAAGCTAAGTGTGCTTCCTCAGTTGATAAATATATTCGTAAACGACATTTAGAAAAATCCGTTATTTTTAAGGTTTCGGATTGAGTGGTGGGTATTACTTTCTTCTTCCTCCGAACCCTAATTCCCCTCTTTTTTTCTTCAGGAATAGCGAGTTTGATTCCATTTTCTAATTTGCAGGTGCCTACACTTACGTTTCTGAGCTATGGAAGAAGAAGCAATCCGATGTGATGCGGTTTTTGCTTAGGGTTCGCTGTTGGGAGTACCGTCAGCTTCCCGCTGTTGTACGTGTCACCCACCCCACTCGCCCCGACAAGGCCCGCCGCCTCGGCTACAAGGCCAAGCAGGTACGCAAATCCTTTTTTTTACCCTTCGCATGATCTTAAATCTATGATGAACCGTTTGTTTAGTCCCTTGAAGAAATGCGTATGTGTTTGTTTATGATCTGGTATATTTGTTGTCTCCAATTTTGGGGTTTGAGAAAGCGGCTTCATTTTTGTTTTTTGTCAATCAACTGTTGTTAGATTGGTGATTGTTAATTTCAAGAGTTAATGTTATCTCTTATACTAAACTATGTCGAAACCTTAAAAATAACGGATTTTTCTAAATGTCGTTTAAGAATTTGAAATGAGTTCCGTCGTGGGACGAACAAGATATATACTGTTTGCTAATCCTTAATTATCGAATGTTATATTCCATAACATTCGATAATTCAAGAAAAAATTAAACTAATGACTTTCGAACGATTATTGAAACTCATTGTTAACAGTACGAAATAAACTTAAACTCGTATTTGTGTTCTGGAAATGCTTATATACTTGGCTCAAACTCGTATTTGTGTTCGATTAGAAGAAAATGTTAAACTGTAAAAATAAAAATAATCGACAACAGCTATGATTTGTGCTATAGTTTGTGTCCGATTTAGTTAAAGTATGATAGGCTTACGAAATTCAAATTAAATTCAAACACAACTTTAAAAATTGAAAGCTTTCCCGTTGAAAATTAAAAATTGATGTCAATTAAAAATTGAAAGCTTTCCCGTTGAAAATTGAAAATTGATGTCAATTAAAAATTGAAAAGCTTTCTCGTTGCGACTACTACCTTAATTTAGTTTTAGTTTATGAATGTAACTTTGACTTGATAGAATAATTGTGATTTTAATAATTGTGACCCTTCCCAATTTCTAGGTATAATTGTTGCCCACACTTGCAGATTAATTCGTCTTATCTATTGTTAATCTTGTGTTATATATGTTCTTGCAGTATATTCTTGATGTTTTATATTGGGTTTAAGTTTTTGTACTCGGACGTATTTCTTTAAGGGTTGCGATTAATTTTTGTGCGAAATTACATGGAAAACAGGGGAATTGATTAATGTATTTTTCTCATTAAGTGGTCTTGGTAAAAAAAAGACCACTTCTTATGGCCTCCCGTCGCCGCTGGGCCCCTTCTTTCTTTCCATTTGTCTCCAGGAATTTTGATGCACATGGGCAGAGGTTACCCTTCAAAGGGTATTGTTAGTCAAGAAAAAAATAGTGGGGGAGAAGCTCCCATGGAAGAGAAGAAGAACCAAAGCTTCATTTCAATCAATTTCTAGTTTGGGTAAGTTTCAAAAGTTCAATTGAGTCATTAAGTTTCAATTAAGTTAAATTGAGTCCTTACAACAATTGTAGGAAAACCGAGAAACAATGCAAGAACAAAATAAAGTTAAAGATGAAAAAGTTGATCGATTAGAAGAGCAATTGCAAGAAAGCCGAGGTATTTTGAACACCTTGCTCGAGCCTTTTAATAGTGAAGTATGAACACGAGATGAAATTAGTGTGCCTCTTCAACTAATACATTTATGGTTTCAAGTTTTTATGTAATTTTTGAATTGATGTTTGTGTTGTATTTTGATATGTAATTGGTAATCGTGGTTTTTAATATTTTTGAGTAAATATGGTTTTGGTTTTTTTTTTTTTTTTTTTTTTTTTTTTTTAACAGCTGATTTTATTTTGTAATAGAAAATAATTAAAATAAATAAACTAATAAAAAAAAAAAACGTTTGCGACGACAAAAAAATCGTCACAAACAAAAATAGTACTTGAGACGAAATATAATTCCGTTAACGTCGCCACATTAATTAAAGCCGGGCGACGAAAAAACTATTTAGTCGCCAAAAGATTCAGTGAACTTGCGACGAAATATGAAATTTCGTAGCAACACGTTGCGACGAATATGCATTATCTGTCGCGAAAAATAAATAAATATTTTTTTTCAGAAAATACGGTTTTAGCGACGAAGTGTTTGTTTCGTCGCCAAACTTGGCGACGCAATTGTATTTTCGTCGCTGACTTTGCGACGGGGCATTTGGCGTCGATTTTGGACTGATATGGCGACGAAAATAAAACGTCGCTAACCGTGATAAAACGTCGCTAGGGGATAAAATTCGTCGCGAATTTTCGTCGCCAGTCTTGCGTTTGGCCTAGTGCCTCCAATGCCGCTGCTCACTAGTCCAGTCAGCTTTCTCTTGCTCTCAAAGCTGAAAATAGTCATTCTCAAATTAGGTCTAAACCTCCGGTGCAATGGTTTAAAGTCAATACATGTTGTTCTTTCATTAATGGTATTGCATCTACTGCTTTCCCTATTCGCAGTAGGAACGCCTCAGTTGTTTATGCCAAGTCAAACATTCATCACTGCCTTAATGCTCTTGTTATTGGAATCCTTGGCCATCCATGAAATGATGCCAAAATCAAGAAGGTTATCTTTGAGACCGACCCTCTTAATGCGATTCTCTTCATCATCGACCATAGTTTTGTGTGGATTGGTCTGCAAAATTGATCATTGAAGAAATCCGAAAGTTTTAACATCTTTGACCGAAGTGGAGATTCAAATTTTACCCTAAAAATGCTAATTTTGCCGCTCACTCATAATCTAGCAAAATGAGCGTTTTTGTCAAAATAGTATGATGTAACTTATGCTAATTGTGTTCCTTTTTTTTTTTTTTTTTTTTTTTTTTGGCTTAGGTCACTCCCTTTTAGACTCTTATATTCAGCCTTATTAATGCATTAATATTTGGGTAAATTCTACTTTTACCCCCTTGTAATCTGCCCAAGAACCACTTTACCTCCTCGTACTCTTAATTTCGTCGATTTATCCCCTTGTACTTGTACAATTTCCCAATACAACCCTCTTTGTCAACTTTTTTCGATTTTGACTCTGACGCCATTTGGTCAAGAGTCAAAATATTGACGTAAATATTGAAATTTTTCGATTTTGACTCTCGAGATTTGAAAAGAGAAAGTTTCACACATTCATATGTTTTTTTCTTTGCACTGGGTGGAATCGATCAATTTTTGGGTCTTGATATTTACTAAGTTAGGTGTTCAATTTGGGGATATCTTGGAAGGGGAAGTGGTGGGAGAAGTAGAAATGACAATATTGACGGAGGAGAAACGACGCGTTATAGACAGTGGCAATTTTGTAATTTACAGAGTTGACCAAACGGCGTCAGAGTCAAAATTGACAAAAGTTGAAGGAAAGGGCTATATTAGAAAATTGTACAAGTACAAGGGGGTAAATCGGTGAAATTGAGAGTACGAGAGAGTAAAGTAATTCTCAGGCAGAGTACGAGGGGTAAAGTGAAATTTACCCTTAATATTTTCTCATAAAAATAAAAGAGAAAGAGCAAAAGTTAAAAACAAGCCTCATTCGATAAAAATAAAATCAACAATTTCAGCTACCTTGAGTCCTCCACCTTGGAGTGGGACCCACACATCAACATCACTCAACACACGCTCCGGACCGCCACGTAATCACCTAGCCCCTTCCAGACCGTCCTTCATTTTCTCCTCTCACACAGACTTAAAACGCGCCATTTGCCTCTTCCCCCGTTCAAAATCTCCCCCAAAACCCCTCTCTCTCTACTCTCTCTCCTCTCTCTCTCTCTCTCTCTCTCTCTCTCTATCAAACCCTACCCATTTCCAACGCACAACATAAACATCACCCACATTGACATACCAACATACATTTATCAAATACAAAATATGATGCCTCACTCTTACGCCACCGATACGCAGAGCAAGTCCACCGAGCTGGCCTCCGCCGTCGCCGCCGCGATTTCTCCGGCTCAGATCCTCTCCGCGTGCGCCGCCGTCGAGTCCTTCCTCAGAAAGCACAGCCCCGACCAGCAGCGGTGGTTCTTCTCCATCACCTTCCCAACCCTAATTTCCAGAATCTTCGGCTTTGACGACTCCTCGCCTCCTTCTGCAGCTACCAAGGGCCGTCCGTCCAATGGATGGATTGACATCGCCGCCTCGGGAAATGATACGGAGCTCGCAGGTAGGGGTTTCTGTGTACGCAGTGATTGTTTATGACTATCAGTTTTTAATTGGTTTAGTTTTAGATTGTTTATGATTATCCGCGTGCGCCGCCGTCAGTTTTTAAATCTGGAATTCTTTGTTGAGTTACCTCATATTGTTGATTTCCGAGCCATTTAGATTTCGTACTACTCGCTTTTTATTGATACTGGTCTCTGTTTCCGGTATTGATTTATATTATACCTAATATCTGATTGAATTCAAACTTTTTTTTTCTTCAATAATTTTAAAGTTTGGCTGCTATATCAATCTGTTTACACTGAGGCGCTAGCAAATTTTAGAATAGACTCGTTTATGCGCGTATGTGAATATGAATATGCTGCTTTTTATTCCCTACAGTGCAGCCATATTTGTTAATCTCACTCGTGTTTGTCCTACTTCAGGTAGAATATTTAGCCTACTATCACCAAATGGAGTGCTATTATCTTCAATTTCAGGAGTTGATCGGCTTTCTCTAGTCAATTATGTTTTCCCTACTGAGCGGTTACCCGAATGGGTTCGTTACATGCTTCAAAGTGAGAAAGATTGTCGGGTTTTGACAGACTTGTGCCCTTTGTTCAAGTACAGGATTAAGGAAGATTCAATTAAGGGCACTTCTTATCAAGTTCAATTGAATGTTTTTGAGTATTACTTGTTCTGGTTTGCTTATTACCCTGTTTGTAAAGGTAATAGTGAGGGTTCGGAGACGGTGAAGGTTCAGAGGACCAAGAAGTTTAGGTTGGAAAACTGGTCCTATTCAATCCCTGGTCTTTCAAGTACTAAACGCGAAACAGAAAAGAAGACTGAGAGTAACTTGTACATACGGCTACTGTATGTATATCTTCATTCGTTCGTGCCTGTCCATGACTTGAAAGTGCATCAGCCCTACCGTAGTTCCTTACTTCACTATTCTCCTGGTTATGATAGTTCTGCAATAGAGCGAGCAGAGTTTGTAGTGAACACAGTGATCCATTTTTGGCTGGTCGATAATGACTTTTCACCATTGCCTGCGGGTTTGTGCAAGCCTTTTGGTGTAACTTTTCCTTTCAGGTCTGTTCTGGGAGAGACCCCACCTACATCAGGATTGGGTGATCTTATTAATGTTTTCATTAAGTATCTGAGTATGAGTTCACTGACAGCTATGGAAGGGCCCAATCAGAATGAATATGTTGGGTCTCCTGGGTGGAGAGGTTCAGGTTCATTTGTTCCATCAAGAGATGCTGCTTTGAGTATACACACTATCAGTTCTTGGAACTTGTTGATTCAGAGGCCACTGTACAGATTTATTTTGAGAACTTTTCTGTTTTGTCCGGTGGAAACTTCCATAAAAAATGTGTCCCAAGCATTTTCCGTCTGGGTCAATTATATAGAACCTTGGTCAATCAGTTTTGAAGAGTTTGCTGATCTTAATGAAACTTTGGGAAGTTCAGCAAACAAAATTCCTAATTCATCTTCTCCTGGATATGCATCCACTTGGGAGGGATTTATATTGGATAACTACCTATTTTATAGCTCCTTGGTCATGCATTTTATTGGATTTGCTCACAAGTTTCTCCATTCAGACGCAGAAGTAATAGTTCAGATGGTTGCTAAGGTATGTTCCACTTTGATCTGGCCTTCAATTTCTTTCATCTTCGTTCCTTTCTACTGGTTTGTGTTGCTATAAATGTGTCCCCAGAGACTGACCCTTTTTTCTTGTGGTAAATGTGTTCAATCTGTATAATTGCAAAAGTAGGCACTGGTAAAAGCCATATCAAGTCACTGTTTATAACACATTAGTGAAGAGAAGCGGGCAGCAGCTGTCTTGATCTCTTTAATCTTATTGATAACCTCATGGAAGTTGACATATGTCCTACTACTACAGCTATCTTTTCACCATCTCTCTCACTCTGTGTTTATTTTATATTGTTTATAAAAACTTAAGTGCACACATGGAGTTTGTAGAAACTTATCGATTACTTTGAAGCCTGGAAGGGATTGACATTTCTTATACTTCATTATCTATCAGAAGAGACTTATAGAATAACATTTATGTAATATTTGCCTTTTCTTTTGAAGTAATGAAGTCTGATGAAACACCAACAAAAACTTTGGGAATTTGGTCACGTAGATGAATTTATCTTTTTTTCGTTTTCCCCTAAGACTATTAGGTTGGACCATAGCAAGGTATAAGTTGTCTTGGATGGCAACCTATGTAAATATGGGAGAGGTCTCTCCTTAAGTTTCATATGGAAGCATGTCTTATTTCCTAGAGTTCTTTTTACATGCTTATTTTTGTTTCTGCTTCCAAATTGTTCAAATAGTGCTAGTGTGTAGGCGCATGGAAAAATTAGTTGATCGGGATCTTAAACTTAACAAAATTAATTTGCCAGGACCCCTACAGCTCATATTTATCATTCTAATTGTTTCGTTGGAAATCATGCCGCATCTTTCATCAAACTTGACTTTCATATGCAGTTAGTATTTCTTTTAGAATTAGTCTGCATTTCTTGGACCATCCATTTTTTCAAAATAAAGAATAATAAGAAATGAGCCATGTCAAGTATGCATAAATCAAAGTGCAGACTTATCCCTACCCTTGCAAGTGATGAATGTCTCTGCAAATATCTCTAGAATTCGTAATCTTCTATAAGAGGATTGTAATAAAACCTCCTAACTTCTCTTTCCTATCCTTACATCTACGTACTTTTTAAAATTGTGGGTCGTAATTATAGGATTATTGTTCCAAAATACAGAAAATATCTGACATCGGGACCTTTCTTTGACTCGTCATATTTTTAGTTAGAATATTTGTTTTAGAACCTTTCTGAAGGTTTCTTTAGAACTGCCCAACGTTCACGTAGGTGTCGCAACCTCCTGTTGCATCTATTACATGTCATAACCCTGTCGGAGATCAAAGACTGCCTGCCTTGTCACTCTGATGTGCCTGTGTTAAGATTGTTACTGTCTTGATGAGATTTCTTCAACTCCTCGCGTTCTTGCATGTTCTAATCCTATGTGTTTGAATCCACTCATTTGGGTTTTTAGCATTTATATGTCTTCTGGTGATGACATCAACACGTAGTGATCACAAGGTACATACTTAGTGGCCTCTTCCAATGTCAACATTAAGAAAAAAGGTGGACACTACATATTTGGGTACTACTCAAGCTTCCGTTAATGATACAAGATCTATAAGAGTTGTACTCATCTGATAATGGTCCAGTTATCATCTAAACAAGTTCGAATATGTGTTTTAGTATGATTTAGAATGCATTTCTAACATCTACAGAAGTATTACATGCAATGTCTTAGTTTATGGTTGTTATTAGTTTGTATCAGTTACATGCTATGTGCCACTTCCATTGTCTTGTAAAAAACGTGAAAGGCATAAAATTGACCTCACTTGGCAGCCTGTTTAGGATGTTACTGATTGCTAGCCTCATAGGAATAGTTCACTATTTGTTATGCTGCCTGGAACATGAAATTACGGTATGGAGTAAGCAAGTAAATAAAAACATGGAATTTTAGTTAAATTTTTTTATTAGAGTGCCATAAACTGTCAATTGATAGTGATAAGTGAGTATTACGATTTTGCCAACACTATGCATCTAAATTTTGCACGATTAAGCACTTGGACCAATGCATTTTAAAAATAATGTCTTGCAACTTATAACATATTAATATAAACAAAAACACATTTTAGTTTCTGTTTATTAGTAGAATGCATTTGTTTAGTATTTTGGATGCCTCAAATGTCAGTTACTCATGGAATTATCCTAAATCACAGACTTGTATTTGGGATTCTTAATGCCGAAGTTGTATCTTGGAGATTTTGCTTTCGGAGACAGAAAATTAATCACATACTAAGTACATTTAGAGAAGATTGAATCGTAGATTAAGACAGGGAGAGAAGCGTAAGACCTGTTAAATCATCGGGCCTCCACATGTAAAAGGATCTTGAAGGAAAAGTCTGAAGGAGAGCTAAACTCCCTGACAACTTTACCTCAACTGTAGCCTCTCCTCCGCCATCTTTCTATTTATTCTTCTCTCTGAAGCAATAGGAACCTACACCACTGGCTGTAACCATCCTCCATTTTTTTTTTCTTTTTTACTCTTTTGCTGAAAAGAAATCTATCTTCCTCAAGTCCTCTTAAGTTTTTTTCGCTGCAGCCGGTCAGCCTCCTTGACCGGGTCGGTTTGCACAAACAAAAAATAAAATAATTGCTTTTGCTGATCTTGCTTGTCATGGTCTCGCTATGTTGCAATTTAATTGCTCTTTAATCTTTTGGAGATTCGACAAATACTATATGTTTCCTAAAATGGATATATTTCTCCCCGGAAAATACATTGTTAATCATAATGTTAATGTGTAACAATAATTTCACACTAGTTTATAGGGGCAAAACTACACGAATACAAAAAAAAAAAAAAGAAAAATCATCGTTTTGTATTTCATCTAAATTCCTTTCTTATTGAAGATGGAAGGAATAGGAGTTGATAATGCTCATATAGGGATTCAAACTCCTGTACTGTTTTTCTCTGATGCTTCAAATATTTGTTAACAATGTTGTTAATTTACTACCTGATACATCTCTTTTCCATTGGTACATGTCATGCAACCACAAATCTGTTGAAACAACTACGAAGTCATTTGTCTGATGTCATGGGTCAGCCTTTTTATTCTTAGATATTAATGTATACTAAATTAATGCAGGTTATGAACATATTAACATCGTCTAATGAGCTCATGGATCTCATAAAGAATGTGGACACTGCTTTCCATTCAAAAGCCACTGATTCCTCTAAATCTTCTAAATCAGTGCTTACTCCCTTGCACAGATATACTCCGACAATCCGCCAACAGTTACAGGTATTGGTCTTTGCTCTTCATTATTTCCCGTACTAAATTGTTTTTTTCTTTTGTGATGGTTTACTTCTCTTCAAAAAACTTGCATGTGCTTGTGCTTAAACAAACTTTCCCTTTTCAAAGGATTTGTGAAATATTACTTCTATAAGGAATTGTGAAGGAGACATTTGGTCACGAGGGAAATATTTGAATTGTGCTGTCCTTATTGTAACTTTAGAATTCACCTTGCTGTGGTATATGTAATAGATTGCCAACCGTGATATTTTCATTCAGCAACATTAATTTCCGAGGATCTTTGCATCTAAATTTTTGTTAGACATGTGCTTAAAAGTTATCAAACCATAGTGGCACAAACATTTTATCAATTATCCAATTATCAATATGAACAATAGACGTCTCATTGACAACATTATTTACTTCAGTTTTGGGGAATATTGAAGAAAGTTTTGCAAGCTCGACTCTACTCTGCCCTCTTTAGTCATCTAAATCGAAACACATTGATTGTTTCCTCTTCTTTCGACCTGCTTTTACAGGGTGTTGAAGTAATTCAGTTATTGGGATATTGGTTTCTCTTGCTTTTAATTTCTTGAATAATTTAATTTTGTTTCTGATTATTTCAGGATTGGGAGGATGGTCTATGTGAAAGTGATGCAGATGGATCCTTTTTGCATGAGAACTGGAACAGAGATTTACGACTCTTTGCTGATGGTGAAGATGGTGGTCAACAGCTGCTTCAGGTAAGAAAAAAAAGATATTATTATGAACAAATAGATTGTTTTTTTCTTAATGATCTATACATCTTGTAATTTACTCCAGTAACTCTCTATTTTGCAGCTGTTTTTATTGCGTGCCGAGTCTGAGTTGCAATCAATCTCTGGAAACAATCTCCAATGTCTGGACTCTCTGAAATCGCACTTGAGCCGATTGTTCGGTGGTCCTATTACAAAATCCTCACCACCTCAGTCGAAGCATAATCATCCCATTCAACATGAGCAATCACGAGACGAAATATTCAAGCCTAGAAGCTTCCGGAACAAAATAGGTGGCGCTGAGATAAAATACAAGGGTGACTGGATGAAGAGGCCATTCTCGAATGACGAGATTGCTTGGCTAGCCTCGTTTCTAGTCAATATATCCGGTCGCCTGAACGAGAAACTCGGGTTGAACCAGGTTGACTGCATTGACCAAAGAGGCTCCGATTGGTCCTATGTGGAAATGAAAGGCAACGGCGTACGAAGTGTAAATGGACCTATGGAGACACTCAAAGTGGTCTTTTGTTGTCTGCTTTCTTGGATTATGTGGTTTGGTGGGGCCGGCGTGCAACTTATGAGGTCACATGGTTTGAGGGTAAATCTTCGATTGTTAGCTTCGAAGAAGATAGTTGTGATGGTGCTCGTTTTTGCTGCATTCAATCTTTTGAAGAGAGCTCTTGCGCTGCAGAATGGTTTATACATATAGTATCTCTCCATACGACAATGGAAGAATGGAATTGAACATTGTGAATATACATACACAAACAAATGAAAGTTAGACTGTATAGAAAACTTGGTTTCGCTGGGGTGGTTTTGTAAGTGCGAAAATTTTGATATCAGTTTGCATTTTGGTTTCTTGTGCTCGATTTATCGTAATTTTGCATCGAGAAACCCCGGATGTCTATGAATTTCAGGAATATCCCTCTGATTCATTGAGAGCTTTTCGTGTTTCGATTGACTGGCCCTTAATTAACTTAACCGTAGGTATTGTAGATATGAAAATACATTAATTAATTATACGCGCTTCCATTTAAATCCAGGCATCATAATCCTCAATATTAATCGAGATTGATTCTCCTGCAAATTTTGAGCTAACTATAAAGGTGAATAAATATGCAAGCAATGTATATACGGTGAGTTACTATTGGAACACCTCGTGGAAATAGAGACGAGAGGTGCACGAAGGCGCACACTTTATGGGTGCTGGCTCACATGCACTGTGCTAGACAAATCGAAACTGCCCTCAGAGCATTGTAAGCAGAAGATCTACCGTGAAACGGGATAAACGAAGGTCGATCATAAAACTGCTAAAGCCACTATAAACCCTTTCATGAATCAATATTACTCAACTCAAACTTATTAACTATTAGACCTGCATATTTATATCAAACTACAAAAGATTTAACTCTTAAAAATTATTTATGCAAACATGCAAATTACTAATATATAAATAATTATTCGAAATCATTGTATAAATAATACATTCTTGAAAATTCAAACGATAACGCCCATGAACCCTAAAAATAAAATCATATATTTAATTTAAAAACTTTAACAGTATATAACAACAGAAAAATCTCACGTAAAATGTGCGCATCCGCCGGCTTCGGTTGCAAATCAAACTGCACCAGTCCAACAATTAGCTGTGATTTCTAGTAGTAATAAGGATTGTATACTTGTGGACGTGGTCGATAATAATAACTATAGAGAGGATAACCACGATAAGGAGGGATCGCGTTATTGTTGTTGTCGTTGGAATTAACCGGCTTTTCTTGAACGGGATTCTTTTTAGTTTCGGGCATAAAAAGATTGGCGGAACACTCTCCGAACTGAAACCAAAGAAGCTGTACTTTTCTTCTCGACTTGCCTATCTTCTTCAACACTTGATCCGGATATCCTATCCCGGATAATTCCACCACCCCATCTCTATCCATCTTGAACCGTGGTCCTATAATTAATTAATTATATTAATATGAATGAATGACATAAGACGAGAAATAATTACGGCGTGAGTGAGTGAGGGATCGGATCAATATCCGCACCTTGGCAACTCTTAATTAGTTTCGATACTTTTTTTTCCCATTCTTTGCTAGTATCCACTTTTACGATAAAAGTCTGCAGCAACCGACAAAATTAATTAGTTCGTGACGGAAAATGTTATATATGAACAGATTGAATAATACCATGAAAGACGGCAAGTCGTCCTCTCTGACAGGTTGATGATATCCTTGTACTTGTGCTGCCGGAGAAAACATTCGGAAAAGTGGTTTCAGTGTTCTGAACACCTTCGTTATTTTCGTTATTTTGGTACACAACTTTCCGAGTTTCAATTTCTTGTGGATTTTCATTGGCTTCCATGTTTTGAGCACCTTCGTCACACTATCCATTGACCTTTAATTTTCTGTCGAAAGAAACGAAGAAAGAAATCACTAATGCAACGTCAAACAAACTCCCTATCATCGAAAAATCAGTTTACCGGCGTGCGAGAATAATATAATACAACGGAAATTTAAAAGTAAGACCAAAATAAAATACAAAATTAAAATATCAATACAGCCATAACAAAATTACTAGAGATAACTTCCATAGCAGAAGAAAAACACACCACTATAATATTATTAGTGCATAAAATTTACCTGTCAGCTGCAGTAGCTGCTGCTGTAAAAATGTAATGAAAAATGTAACCAAGGGTTAAAGGGCCTCGGATTATATATTTATATGTAGGTGTTGCGTAATAATTATAAGAAAACATACCTAAATTTAAATATTCTATTTCCCCTAATACAGATTTATTTCCAGTATTATTTATTCGAGAAGCAAGTGTTAAGCTAAAACTTAAAAATGATTTTCTGCTATTTAAATAAATAAACGGATGGATCCCATACATAGATCCCAATTTTCTGCAATTTAAATAATGTTAAGCTAAAACTTAAACACATTAACGGATGGATCCCAATTCTGCAATTTAAACACATTAATGCCATGATTTAAATTACGACAACCTAACTTAGGTTGTCATAATTATTTTTTTTTTACCATTTTTTTTTAAATTTAGCATATTTTATCAATTTATTATTTTTAGCATATTTTATTTTTGGAGAATAAATCAATGTTTTTTTTTTCCATTTTTATCAATATTCCAAAAAAAGTGCAACGTCTTAGCCACATAACCCAACATCTCAAGCCCCAAATTCTCATTCCAACGAATCAAAAAATCAATACAAACAAAATGTTTTCTTTTGGTTGCTTATAAGTTAGCATGGTTTGGTCTGAAAATAACTGTATACGAGGTACTTTATTACTTTGTGTATTAAATTAATTTGTCTTGCTATCTTCTTAAGGTTAGTGAAAAGAGTACCCTTTATTTGCTTATTCATTTTCCAATAGTACTTATAATTCACCCTTAAACATAATTAAAATCGAACGACGAACCTTGTCAGAAATCGTTATGGTAGTCATGACTGGATGTCTCCATCATCCCATGAAGAATGGATAGTAAGTACTACGGAACGTTTATGATCCCCGTATTTGTCGCCCCAATCCTGTGTTAACTTGTTTGCCCAATCCACAACCATAGGGTTGCAGTCGAGTACTTCAATGATTTCGAGAGATGTACCAAAAGTCAGAGGGATCTTTTTTAACTTGTAGCAATGCTTGATTCTAAGCACTCGAATTGCGGGTAGGCATGAAGAGTTTTGAAATGCCCATTGCTCGAGATCAATGTCTTCAATAACAATAACTTCAAGTCTTTGGAATTCGCCGTCACGAACTACCCACTTTGGCCCTCGAAAGGCATAGCATTGCAACCTGAGAAGTCTAAGATTTGGTAATGAAGAAATCTTGCTTATTTCTTCCCATTGATATCCAAAACCGCCGGTCAACGTCAAAGATGTAAGCGTTGCTGGAAAATTTGAAAGAGGAGCAAGTGGAGTAACAACCTCTGCCTTCAATATTGGATTCTTGATTTCACATGTGAGAATATCTAGTTGATGGAGATGGAAAATGTGATCAAAGAAGCTCAAGAGTTGTGTAGAATCGGGAACCAGTTCGATACTAATTAATAACACCTTCAAATTAGGGATTTTTTCAAGCACATCTTTGGTACAACTATGAGGACCGACACCAGTTAGTGCTAAGAGGTTTGGTAGGAGAGATGCTTCACGGCAAGGATGTGGTAGGTCTCTTCCAATGGTCTGAAGAAACTTCAATTCTTTCATATTCCATATTTCAATAGGCAGATACGATAAATTCCCAACTGATTTTACTATGCTATATCGATGAACAATCAAGTGCTGAAGGTTCCACAATTTGGATATGGAGGGAGGGAGATTTCCGTTATAAAGGAGGGCAAGGTATCTTAGTTGAACTAGTTTCACCACTTCCAATGGGAACTCATACAATCTTATTTTAAGAGCGTCCAATACCTTTAGCAACCTTAAGTTTTCCAAACACAATGGTACTGGATATTTAAGAGATGGACCTGTACATAGGAGTGAGCGTACCTTTAACGTTGATGCGATTGAGTTTTGCACATCTTCGACGGCAAGTAGAACATTATTTCGTATGCACAATCGATGTTCGTGGTGTAGACCTTTGTTTGCTAAAGCATCAGCAAGACTATTGAAGGCGTAGAAAAACTTTGTCTTTGCAGCTTCTTTGCTACATAGGTACCAAAAGGATGAATGAAGGTGGTACCAAGCTGATACTTCTATATCGAACATGATAACATTTCTTGAATTAAGGTCATGGAAATAACCGTAGTTATCAGTCGGGTCTCGGTCAAGAAATCCTTCAGCACTCCACAAGGATATCACTTGGAACTCGTATAACAAATAATTTTGTGGGAAAGCTCCACAGTAGAGAAAGCATGCTTTTAAATGTTGATCTAAGTAGTCATAGCTTGGATATAGTACCTTCGACATTCGATCGTACGCGTTTGCGAAAATCGTATGCCGTTTGTTAGCAGCTACCTCGTTCCAGTACTCTGTAGTCATGTTAATTAGCTTTCAACAGGATATCGGCAACCGTCACGATCGTAAGGGGAAGACCTTCACAATTTTCGGCAAGCTTCTTTCCAGCTTTCTCGAGTTCACAAGGGTAAGGCATTTCACGAAACACCTTGTGACGAAGAAGATCCCAACTTTCTTTTTTATCAAGGAAGGGTATTCTGAAAGTACTCATATAATCAGCACACTCAGCAACTTCTCTTAGCCTAGTTGTCACTAATACTCGGCTTCCATTTTCGTCGTCTCGAAATAACTTTGTCAACTCACAACAGAACTCAATATCCCATACATCGTCCAGCACAATCAAGTATCTCAAATAATTTAAACTTTCGTATACCATCTCTTTCAATCTAACTAAAATTCTTCTCCTTCCATAAGCAATACTTCATCAATGTCAGCTTTCAATTGTGTCAGAATATCAACCAAGATGCCCACTAATTGATATTTTGGGCCTATGGTAACGAACACGTGTCTGCTGTAACGACTCGCAATGAATGGATCTTGAAAGAGTTTCTTGGCAATAGTAGTCTTACCAATGCCCGCCATCCCATAGAGCGACACAGCCATCCATTCAGATTGTGGTGAATGAATTAGCCGATCTTTGATTCTCATAAATAGATCAGATAAACCAACCATGTTAGACTCATTTCCGTCGAAATCAATTCTTGACTGGACAACATTATCTTCTTCTTCTTCTACTTCTTCGGGGGAAGGGTTGCGTAACTCATGAATGTAGGCCCTTTTCATCTTCTTCATTGTTTCGATAAAGAAATCGACATCTTGCTTTATTTCTTGCAGATCTACCGAGAATAACATTAATGGAGGATGATCATTCTCTTCTTCAGATTGTGAATATTGGAACTGATTTGAGAGATGGTTATCGATTGCATCTTCGATTTGGTATATGGCATCTATGATTTCTACCTCCAAAGTTTTGACCATCTTCATGTTAATAGTGCTCCTCCTTTTATCGAATTCGCTGAGAGCTTCTTTCAAGGAAAGAATCTCCTCATACATAAGTTTTATGATTTGTGGGGATGAATTTTGAACAATCGAAATAAGAAAAGAATTTAAAAGTCGCTCAATTGTCAGCTCAAGACAACAAACAGCAGCATAAGCCATCTTTGAATGCTCTCTCTCTCTCTCTCTCTCTCTCTCTCTCTCTCTCTCTCTCTCTCTCTCTCTCTCTCTCTCATTCATATATGACACAGCTTTCACTTTTCAGTGTGGAACAAGTCTTCTTCATGGGCATTTGTTTGTGAATTAATTATTGCTACGCAAGAAAGATGCACGTGACAAAAGAATCTACCATATGACATAATATTTAATCCAAGTTGGGCACTTAATTAACTTGACTGAAGTACAGGTTGTATTGTGTTATTCTTTATTACATAAGTTAGACAGCTTAAATTTACGGTAAACAACTTATATCTTAATATGCAACCAAGAAAACGACTCGGATTGCTGCAAAGCAGGGGATTACTACACCACTTACACTTGTTCACCTCCAGTTCTTTCTGGAACCACGAGTGCAGTTCTCACTCTCAACAGCTTTGAAGATGGTGGAGATGGAGGTGGGCCCTCCGAGTGTGACGGTAAACACCACTCCGACGGAACGTACGCCAGTTGTCGCTCTATCGACTGGCTGGTACGGTGGAGGGTCGAGATGCCTTAACAACGTTGTCGTAAGTGGTAATGGCAGGAGTGTGACGGCTATGGTGATTCTACAATGGGTTGTGATAAAGACCACGACTATCAGCCGCCTTGTTGTAATAACATCGTTGATGCATCGAAGGCTGTTTGGAAAGCTTTGGGAGTTCCCGAAAATAACTCGGGAGGCTTGGATATCACTTGGTCCGATGCCTAGTTCAGTTTCTTATGCTCCTATATATTTGTTCTTCCTGTTTCACACTTCTGTTTGTTTTATAAATTGCAAATACCCTCCCGTGTAATTAGAATTTGCTAAAAAGTCCCCTGTGAAATCAAATGTACAAAATACCCCCCATAAAGTGTTTTAGAAAACAAAAAAGAGCCCTTTTGTAAGACGAAAAAGGGTTGAGTGTGTTATATAAAACACTTTATAGGGATGTATTTTGAATATTTTATTTCACATGGAACTTTTTAGCACATTCCGATTACACCGGGGTTGTGTTTGCACTTTACTCTAAAATTCTTATTGCAAGAATGGTGTACGTGTTGTAGGAAAAACCACCTTGTCAAATTGCTCGGTTGCAAGCGTTGTTTCCTGGATTTGGAATTGGCCGGCAAGCAACTTGGGTCTAGGGGCATCAGTCCAATTCCCATTCAAATATCGAGCATCAACAAATAATCGTTTTCATAAAGTCTCCCTCAATCTCAATCGACACCAACAAATGCATGTAAAAGTCAACAGCTAAAAACGAAAACAACATCCGCATACCAGTACTTCAGTTACCTCAAACTTCACCTCAAACTTCATAGCATTCTGTACGAAACCAGAATACTCAAAATCCTCATCTAAAAAAAAAAAAAAAAAACTGATAGCCACATAACAAGATCCATTACAACACAATTCTCGATCAACGAGAAGCAGTAATACGTCTATAAACAGCTCGAAAAGTCTGCCCTTCATTCCTCGCAACTTTCTGCCCTTCCTCGGTCGCACTGCTCAACAGCTTCACAACTGGATCGCTTTCAAGCTCACTCTCCGAAACGGCTTCAAACAAAGGATGACCATCCAAACAAGTGTCCATCCACACACCGAGCTCCTCCACATCAGTAATCGTATATATAATCCCACCAACCCTAAGCACGTACGCATACTCATCCAACAAATGCGGACTAATCACCCTTCTCCGATGATTCTTCTCCTTGAAATGAGGATCCGGAAATAAAAAGAACATCTTCGTCAGCTGTCCTTTCTCGAAGTAGTTCGGAATGTACTTCATCGAATTAGTCCTGACAACGGACACGTTTTCGTACTGTCCCGGATTAGAGACCCTCAATGCAAGAACCCTTTCTTTAACGTACTCCGTCACTTTGTCCCTCAGTTCCATCCCGATCATAAGTTTATCGGGAAAGAGAACCGAGAGGCTAATCAAAAGCCCGCCAAATCCACAACCGATATCAGCAAATTCAATCTTTTGGGAACCGTCGGTTTTATTTGGTGGGAAGAACTGAGGGTAGTGAAGGGTGCAATCGAACTGAGCTGGGGAGGCTGGAACAGGGAAATGTGAGTCACTCAAGGGATTGCTGTGGGCCCGGGCTCGATAGAACCGCTTACGTGGAAGGCCGGTCGTCTTGCTGTGGGTATGGTTTGTGATAGATTCTTGCTCCAACATTTCTTCGCCTTTCCTTTCTTACGCACTGCAACATTTGCAAATCGCAACGCACTTAATCAAATTGCAAATCGAGAATGAACAGAATGTATGTACTATTAAAAAAAAAAAAAAAGCCCTAATTCGGGAGCGCGCATTCAACACCAAATTCATCTAATTTTTTACACTATCAATTAAATACCTTTATAAATTATAACCGCATCAAATTTATAGGAAATAAACTAATTGACAATAATATTTAACGAATTACTCTAAAATTTTCCATTATCGATTAATAGATTTATAAATCGTAACCGTCCATTTCGATTTCCCTACTGACAATCATGTGTTCCAGAATGAGAAGCGAACAGAAGCGATGGAGGAAAATTGGTGTAAATGCAAAACGTGAAAAAGGTTTGAATTTACAGTGAAGCAAATAGTAAAGATAAAAAAATATAAATAATCATTTATACAGAAACAGAGAGATATGTATGTATACCTAGCCTCTTTGAGCAGTTCGCCTCGCCGAGAAGCAAAATTAGGGATTTGGATTTGGAATTGGGGCTTTTGCGACTGAGTGAAAATTGATAGATTAGGGCGGCGTTTGATGCGATATTGAAAGTTTGTCATTTAATCTTGGTTAATAGCATTTTGAGTCCTTAATATTTGTATCAAATAGCATTCAGTCCCTTGAGAGTTTTTAATTTCGAGTGACGCACCCTAAAGTTTTTTCTTGGTTTTTTTTTTTCGAGCAGAAAAACCAACTTCCATTAGACTTTTTCAAAAGGAGGGAAGTGTTACAAAGTCTGTTGGTACATCTAACAAAAGAGCAAAAACGATACTTATACAAGGGTTCAAAAAGACAAGCCGGAGCAGTATCAAAAAACACAGCTTTGTCAGGATCTAAAGATGCACCAAGTTTAGCAAGTGTGTCAGCAACACCATTAACTTCCCTATAGCAGAACTTTATGCTGACATGCTCGAATTCTTCAATCATTTCTGTTGCGTCCTGTTAAGAGAAGATAAGAGATAAGATGAATCAGTTTCAATAAGAATGTTATCAATATCCATATCTTTTGAGATTTTTAATCCCATATAAAAGGCCCAAACTTCGGCTTTATTATTCGAAGCAATACCAATATTCTTGGCAAAAGCAGTAATAAAATCACCGGATTGATTACGAATAACCCCCCCTATACCTGTCATACCTGGGTTATGAAGAGACGAACGATCAATATTAAGTTTAAACCATCCCTCAGGGGGAGGTGTCCATTCTGGTTAATATTTTGTTGGATGGTATTAACCTTCGGATCTTTAGGTACCAAGTACTTGCCAATATTTAACCATTTTTTTGTATTATTGATAGGTTTGTTTTGGAAGATAGCTTCGTTACGAGCTTTCCAGATGAGCCAAAAAACAACCGCAACTTTGTTCGATAGAGATGGTTGGTGGGATAATGAGTAGAACATATTACATAAATGTAACTTGTTCTTTTGAATTAGGTTGGGAAGTTTTAAAAATAAAGGTTTAAAAATCGGGCATTGTAGGCAAATGTGAAAGGTATTTTGAGGTTTTTCATTACAAAGAGGACATATATTGGATTCTAAGATTTTCTTTTTGAACAGAAAATCCGCAGTGGGAATGCTATCATGCGCAAGCTGCCATATAAAGAACTTGATTCTATGACAGACGTTAAGATTCCAGATGCTATTCCATGGGAGGTATGGGTTGACTAAAGGATGCAAAGTATTCATAACGCAAAAATAAGCACTTTTTATGGAGAAATTTCCGTTGTTGGTAAAAGCTCATTTAACTGTATCATTTTTCTGAGTAGAGGGATAAGAGTAGCAAAATTTTTATTTATGATGTATGTGGGAAGCAAGTGAATTATAGAAGAGATGTCCCAAGATTTGTTATGGTTAATAATGGATGTTACTTTCAAATTTCTGAATTCGTATGGAATATAAGAAATATACTCTCAATGCTGAAATTATCCAGCCACTCATCGAACCAAAAATTAATGTTCTCACCTGTGCCAAGAATCCACATGCACCACTTGTTAATCCACGGAATGGTTTTCCAAACATTTTTTTCCAAACGATGCTATGATGGTTTTTATATTTAGGGGCATTTAGGAAATTAAGATTATTAAAATATTTATATTTCATACATTTAACCCAAATGGAGGATGAGTCGTTAAGAAGTCTCCATCCTAACTTCATTAAGAAAGCTTGATTAAGATAGTGGAGGTTCTTATTCCCATACCTCCTTTGGATTTGGGGAGGCAGATATTACTCCAATTAATGGGACTTTTTTTATTAGTATTGAAGGAAGCATTCCACATAATTTTTTTGGATAAATAGTGAATTTTGTTGATAGTACCAGATGGGATTTTAAAGGAATTCATAGTGTAGTTAGGGATAGTATTAAGAACATGTTTTATGAGGGTATATCTCCCTGCATAGGAGAGGTATTTATTATACCAACTTGATATTTTAGTTTGTATTTTTAAAATGATTCATAAAAAGTTGTTTTAGTAATTCTTCCTATAATCATAGGGAGACCAAGATATTTATCAGAATTGCTTCCTTTCTTAATGTTAAGGGCAGTGCATATCTCACGTTGGCGTTGATTAGGGGTGTTTTTAGAGAAGAACACTTTGGATTTATTCCAGTTAATGTGAAGACCGGCATCATCCGCAAAAGCATGGAGAGTGTCTTGGATAAATTTGATTGATTTCGCATTAGTTTTAGAAAAGATAATGCAATCATCAGCAAAACAAAGAATGGGGATTTTGAGACCATTTTTCGAGGATTTAAGGGCGTCAAAGTGATTACTATTGCAGCCCTCAATGAATTTTAAAACTAAAAAATTAAGACATAAAATAAAGATATATGGCGAAATAGGGTCTCCTTGCCTAATTCCTCTTTTAGGTTTCCATTTTTACGAGATTGTGCCATTGATAGTAATGGAATAAGAGACAGTTTCAATACAAGTCATGATCCATTTGATAAGTTAGCTAGGAAGGTTAATTTTATGGAGAACAAGGCAGATGAATTTACATTCCAATTTATCGTATGCTTTTATAATATCAATCTTTAAAGCCATGAACGAGTTTTCAGCAGATTTGGATCTCATGCTATGAAGTAACTCATGGGCGAGCATAATGTTATCCGAAATGTTTCTTTTAGGAACAAATGCATTTTGGTAAGGGGATATAAGGTCGTTAAGAAGAGGACGCATCCGATTTACAATAATGTTCGAAATAACTTTATAAATCACATTACAAAGGCTAATGGGGCGGAAATGGTTTAAGTAAATATGGGTTAGGAACTTTTGGAATAAGAACAATTCTAGTATTGTTAAGATAGAGAGGTAAGACATTATTTTCAAAGAATTCAGTTATGGTAGAGGAAATTGAATTATCAACAATGTTCCAATATTTTTGGAAAAAATGACCATTTAACCCATCGGGACCCGGGGCTTTTTCCGGTCCGATTCTTTTAAGGGCATTCCATATTTCATTTTCAGTTATGCTTTTAGTGATGTTTGAGTGAAGATTGTCATCAATCGTAGGACATTCAATATTATTTAAGTATGTGGGATCATTATGATCCGAATTAAAAAGGTTTTTGAAATGATTAGTGAATGTTTTTTGGATATCACTTAATTCGTATATCCATCCAACATCTTCAAGTTTTAAACTTTGGATCATATTTATTCTTTTCCTATTTATTTGTTTCCAATATATCTCTTTTTGTTTTAGGAGGCATTTGTGTTCTTTTTGGAGATTAAGCAGGTTGTTATGCATGGATATGGTATAATTATTCTCAAGAAACTCGGTAGTTTTATCTATGAGACTAGTGATATCATCAATTTTTTTGTCAATGTTGCCAAAAACTTTCTTTTTCCATATTTTTGCTTTTGACTGAAAAATTTGACAGTGGCTGTGAAGGGATAATGTGTAGTTTGGAAGAGGGGGGCTCCATGATTCTTTAACTATGTCAATAAAGTCTTGGTGCTTAGACCAAGCGATTTCGTATTTAAAAGGTTTTTTATTTGTGTGGGTTTGGTCGAGTGTATCTAGGAGGATTGGAGAGTGATCCGAAAAGCTAGAAGTAAGATGGTAAATTTTAGTGTTAGGATAAAGATTAGTCCAACCCTGGTTAGCTACTGCTTTATCAATTCTTTCACAAATAAACGATTTACCAAAACGCTCATTATTCCATGTAAAAGGGTGGCCACTAAAGCCAAGTCCATGAAGCCGCAGTTCATAAGACAGGTTCGGAAGTTATTGATAGATGTTATTAACCCCCCCCCCCCCCCCCCCCCCCTTTCTCATTTGCATGTAGAATGTAATTGAAATCTCCAATAACTATCCAGTTATAAGAAAATGAATTCGCAAGATTTAGAAGATCGTCCCATACCTCAGTTTGCCTATAGCGGTCAGGCTGATTGTAAACAGCTGAGACCATGAAAGGAGGGGTACTTGGGTTGAGAGATGCCAATGCATGTATAGCTCTGTCAGTGACTCACACTCGGGATAGAGTAATCTGGTGGAGACTATGTGCAATAAAACTTGCTCGATTTGCATGAATTTTAGTTTCCAGTATGATAAGGATGTGGGGGTTGTATCGATTTATGAGGTCTTGTGTGGCAGTGACAAAAGTAGGGTTGTTAGCCCCTCTACAGTTCCAAGAGAGGATCCTCATTGAGTGGGGGATTGGTGGGATTTGTTGATAGGTTTGGGTTAAGCTGCCATTTGGATGAATCTGGGACAGGTTCGCAGAGTCGTTTGGGTGCATTAATGTAGTCTGGGATGGGTGGTGGCCGTTTTGTGGACTTGTGGGCATCATCATAAGGCGGTAGTTGAATTCCATCGTGTCAAACAACACCTCGGGTTCTTGTTCTATTTCCAGCATTATTCGACGCACCATAGGGGGGCATGTGAAAAGATGAGGCAAAATGTGAAAAGTCTGAAAGATGTAGACATGGGGTCCCAGGGAAATGAGGCGATTTCTCAGGCTGGTTGGAAGGTAAGGTGGTATAATGGGAGGAGTTATATGGGGGTGGTCGTGGGTTTGGTCGGCGAAGGGTTCTCGGCGGAGGTGAATTCAAAAATCGGTTCAAAGCCCGGTGGAAAGGTTGGTTCATCATCCTAGTCGGTCTTTGGTTCTGGCGGTTGTGCTTGTGGGAGATATTGCCGTTTTGCAGTGGCATTGTTTCTGGGAGGTGTTAACTGGCCATTCTGAAGTATTTGTGGTAGGTTTTGGGTTTGGTGTTGTCTCACTGGGGTGGTCGGAAGAAGTTGCAGTGTTTGGGGGAGGGATGGTTGAGTTTGTGGCGGAGAGGGTGTTCTGGGTGGAGTGGGGGAGTTTTCCGATGGTGGTGTGTTCATAGTGTGTTTGATTTTTAGGGTTTTGTTGGAGCTTTTGGGAAGGTTGAGTTGATGGAGGAAGGGTTATACTTTGCATGGTATTTAAACAGGCTTCTTGAGTACCTATAGACGCATCATCATGAGTTTCACCTTTTCTCGAAAATTCAACCGTCGTTTTTTTATTTTCATACGAAATATATTTTGGTGGGTTTTCAAGGTTTGTTTTTTCTGCAGTGGGCTTTTCGGTTCTCTTTGTCTCTTTTTTGTTTTATTTTTTATTCAAAAGATTTGGGCATCTTCTAGGTTCTTCTTTTTGTTGCCACGTGGTGTCGTTTTTTATGGACTTTGTTATTTGATGGCACGTGTCTCCGGTTGGAAATTCTGATCCTGTGCTGCCGTTCTGGTCGTCGGGGGTGGTTGTGTCGCCGTCGTCTTTTTGTTTAATAAATTGATCCTCTTCCATGCATGCAATCCCTGTCTGATTAACCTCTTGAATATCGACGATGTTTAGAATTCCGAACATGTTATCATTGTTTCTTTCATAATCATTATTTTCTGTCCTCGATCTTTTCCCATTATCGGGACTCGTTTGATTTTTCATTTTCCATACTTGGGTGTTGCGTTTACTTTGATCTTAGTTATTCCTGTCCTGTCCTTGTGGGTATGAACTTGGCAGATTTCTAGACGGTCTTTTACCAGTTCTTCTTCTATCTATTATGCTCCATTTGTTTTTATCTTCCATCTTATGTGTGGTTGTGTCTTGGTGTGTGATGTTATTGTTTGGTTCCTCTGCTTGTGTTATTTCCCTACACTGATTTGGAACAAAAAACATGTGTTGAGCTCATAAGATATTTTATGTTTGAAATTATTTATATACACAAAGGGAGGGAGGGGTTTTGCAGTTAGAAATTCTATACAAACTCGTGCGTATCTTCCTCTTGACATTTCGTTTGTATGTATATCCATTTTTATAGGCCTGCCAATCGCATTTGCAAGTTTAAATAATGCCGCTTCTTGGAAGTATTCGACTGGCACATCCGGAAACTGGACCCAGATAAAAAGTTTTCCTTCTTTAAAATTTTGTTTTCTGAAATTTGGTTTCCATTGAAAGGTAGCGAGGTAGTACTGAAACATATACCACAGACCACCCGCTAGCGCCATGAAGTATTCCTCTGGTTCAGTAAATTTTATCACATAGAATCCTTCTCCGAGGTCGGAAGTGTCTAGAATATCCTTAGTTTTCCATATTTTATGAAGTCGAAAATTAAGACCCATAGTTTGTACAAGAAGGCTTCTCTTCCATGGTTTCCTTATTTCTGTTAATTCATGATCGGAGAAAGAGATGTGTGGGACTAGATCATTTTCTAGTGGGTACTCTTCCTCAGCATCCATTGGAGAGTCTTCTTCAATATATTCAAACCACGCAGGGAGATAGACAAGTTTGGATGTTGTCATGGGTTTCTAATTGTAAGATATATTCTCCTGCGAAGAGGGATTAGCACTAGTCTTCAAGAATTCTGATTGAATACCATGCATGGAATAACCGGGGGGGGGGGGGGGGGGTCGGGGGTTTTGATGGCATGATTAGGCTAGGGGACTGGTGAGGGGGTGTTGTGTTGGTGGTACAACTGGTGTTGTGGTTGCTGAAAGGGTGGTGGTATGGGAGGTGGAGGTGGTTCCGGCGGTGGGTTGGAAGAAAGGTGTTGTAAAGATGGTGATGAAGACGGTTCCATTCTAGAGAGAGAATTTTTTTTTGGCTCAATTTTTTTTTTTTTTTTTGTGTTAATTTGGTCTTGAATTTAAACCATCAATATTAAGTTTAAACCATCCCTCAGAGGACGGTGTCCAGTTCAGGTTAATATTTTGTTGGATGCTGCCATACCTGGGTTATAAAGAGACAAGACGGTGTCGAGTTCAGGTTAATATTTTGTTAGATGCTGCCATACCTAGGTTATAAAGAGACGAACCATCAATATTAAGTTTAAACCATCCCTCAGGGGGCGATGTCCAGTTCAGGTTAATATTTTGTTGGATGGTATTAACCTTCGGATCTTTAGGTACCAAGTACTTGCCAATATTTAACCAATTTTTTGTATCAAAATGAAGGCAAAAATGAAATACTCAGATATCACCAATAAGGTATATAGTGAAAGATATGGCAAAATCTACCTTATACATGAATCAACATGAAGGTAAAAGTGAAATACTCAGCTATCACCAATAAGGTATATAATGAAAGATATGGCAAAATATAGTGAAATACAGCTAGCATCAAAATGAAGACGATAAAACCAGGGTTGAATTACTACTACTACCTACCCTAGTTTAAAGCTAATAATTCAGAAGGTTTCGTGCTCCCCAATGCACAAGCCTTCCGTCACCTGCTTCTTAGCTGTAGATAAAAGTACGCTCATACATAAATTATTAGTTCTAGCAATTAATTATGTCATCCTTCCAAACGACGTAGTTTTCCATATATCCCCAAATCTCCAATTCATCACAGAATGCAATTTGAAATGCATTTCCATTTGTTTCTGCCTGCAAGCTTTAATGATATTTAATTATTGTTATCCCCAAAGTTAACTAGGCATTTGAACTGGTTGATTAGCGGTGTGCGCGGGTCATAAACCCGCGCTACCTATTAAAACTCACCCTCGTCCCGTCAACTAACGTTTCTTGATTTTAAAGAATCAAACTTGTGGGTTTTCGACAGGTGTAGGATAGACTGGTCCATGGCGGGTTTATAGTAAGACCAATTTCAGGGTCGAAATTTTTCATAAATTAAACATATTATTTTTTTAATAACTTATAAGTTTTACGCAAAATTATTTAGAAATTAAAATGAATGACCAAGCGTAAAATCTTAAATTGAAACAAACGTGAATAACATCAATAATAAATGTCAAGAGTAAATTAAAATTAAATGTTTGAACATTAAACCCATTAAAAAGAGTAACTAAATTCAAAGCTTTATAATACAATATTTAAAATAAAACAAATAACTTTAGACAAAATAAGACGATGTCGTCGTTATATATATAAGCTTTGACATGTAAGAAATACGTTATCCATGTATTATATATATAAATTTAGTGTACTACATGATAGAAACAAAATGACGTCGTTTTGTATGGCGGGCGGGATGGGTTTCACGGGTTTAAAAAAAATTGAACCCGATTTAGATCCAAACACGCGGATATTCTCCATTTCAAGACCCAATCTTATTGATAAATCTATACATCCGGTCCTAGCGAAACGGTTTTATCGGGTTTGAACGGGTTCAACGGGTTGATGGATCCGACTTGCTCACCCATATTGTTGATAATAGTAACAAATAATTGATAATCCAACTAGTCATCTATAGTTCATAATTTCTCCAGTTTTGAGGGTTAGAGCGAACTGATTTTATGGCAGATAACGGTCGAATCGACCGGTCCGATTATAACAACATTGATAAATTATATGCTACACATAAAATTTGATGGCATGATTAGGCTAGGGGACTGGTGAGGGGGTGTTGTGTTGGTGGTACAACTGGTGTTGTGGTTGCTGAAAGGGTGGTGGAATGGGAGGTGGAGGTGGTTCCGGCGGTGGGTTGGAAGAAAGGTGTTGTAAAGATGGTGATGAAGACTGTTCCATTCTAGAGAGAGAATTTTTTTTTTCTTTTTTTTTTGGCTCAATTTTTTTTTTTTTTTTTTTTTTGTGTTAATTTGGTCTTGAATTTAAACCATCAATATTAAGTTTAAACCATCCCTCAGAGGACGGTGTCCAGTTCAGGTTAATATTTTGTTGGATGCTGCCATACCTGGGTTATAAAGAGACAAGACGGTGTCGAGTTCAGGTTAATATTTTGTTGGATGCTGCCATACCTAGGTTATAAAGAGACGAACCATCAATATTAAGTTTAAACCATCCCTCAGGGGGCGATGTCGAGTTCAGGTTAATATTTTGTTGGATGGTATTAACCTTCGGATCTTTAGGTACCAAGTACTTGCCAATATTTAACCAATTTTTTGTATCAAAATGAAGGCAAAAATGAAATACTCAGATATCACCAATAAGGTATATAGTGAAAGATATGGCAAAATCTACCTTATACATGAATCAACATGAAGGTAAAAGTGAAATACTCAGTTATCACCAATAAGGTATATAATGAAAGATATGGCAAAATATAGTGAAATACAGCTAGCATCAAAATGAAGACGATAAAACCAGGGTTGAATTACTACTACTACCTACCCTAGTTTAAAGCTAATAATTCAGAAGGTTTCGTGCTCCCCAATGCACAAGCCTTCCGTCACCTGCTTCTTAGCTGTAGATAAAAGTACGCTCATACATAAATTATTAGTTCTAGCAATTAATTATGTCATCCTTCCAAACGACGTAGTTTTCCATATATCCCCAAATCTCCAATTCATCACAGAATGCAATTTGAAATGCACTTCCATTTGTTTCTGCCTGCAAGCTTTAATGATATTTAATTATTGTTATCCCCAGAGTTAACTAGGCATTTGAACTTGTTGATTAGCGGTGTGCGCGGGTCATAAACCCGCGCTACCTATTAAAACTCACCCTCGTCCCGTCAACTAACGTTTCTTGATTTTAAAGAATCAAACTTGTGGGTTTTCGACAGGTGTAGGATAGACTGGTCCATGGCGGGTTTATAGTAAGACCAATTTCAGGGTCGAAATTTTTCATAAATTAAACATATTATTTTTTTAATAACTTATAAGTTTTACGCAAAATTATTTAGAAATTAAAATGAATGACCAAGCGTAAAATCTTAAATTGAAACAAACGTGAATAACATCAATAATAAATGTCAAGAGTAAATTAAAATTAAATGTTTGAACAATAAACCCATTAAAAAGACTAACTTAATTCAAAGCTTTATAATACAATATTTAAAATAAAACAAATAACTTTAGACAAAATAAGACGATGTCGTCGTTATATATATAAGCTTTGACATGTAAGAAATACGTTATCCATGTATTATATATATAAATTTAGTGTACTACATGATAGAAACAAAATGACGTCGTTTTGTATGGCGGGCGGGATGGGTTTCACGGGTTTAAAAAAAAATTGAACCCGATTTAGATCCAAACACGCGGATATTCTCCATTTCAAGACCCAATCTTATTGATAAATCTATACATCCGGTCCTAGCGAAACGGTTTTATCGGGTTTGAACGGGTTCAACGGGTTGATGGATCCGACTTGCTCACCCATATTGTTGATAATAGTAACAAATAATTGATAATCCAACTAGTCATCTATAGTTCATAATTTCTCCAGTTTTGAGGGTTAGAGCGAACTGATTTTATGGCAGATAACGGTCGAATCGGCCGGTCCGATTCTAACAACATTGATAAATTATATGCTACACATAAAATTTGATGGCATGATTAGGCTAGGGGACTGGTGAGGGGGTGTTGTGTTGGTGGTACAACTGGTGTTGTGGTTGCTGAAAGGGTGGTGGAATGGGAGGTGGAGGTGGTTCCGGCGGTGGGTTGGAAGAAAGGTGTTGTAAAGATGGTGATGAAGACGGTTCCATTCTAGAGAGAGAATTTTTTTTTGGCTAAATTTTTTTTTTTTTTTTTGTTTTTTTGTGTTAATTTGGTCTTGAATTTAAACCATCAATATTAAGTTTAAACCATACCTCAGAGGACGGTGTCCAGTTCAGGTTAATATTTTGTTGGATGCTGCCATACCTAGGTTATAAAGAGACAAGACGGTGTCGAGTTCAGGTTAATATTTTGTTGGATGCTGCCATACCTGGGTTATAAAGAGACGAACCATCAATATTAAGTTTAAACCATTCCTCAAGGGGACGGTGTCCAGTTCAGGTTAATATTTTGTTGGATGGTATTAACCTTCGGATCTTTAGGTACCAAGTACTAGCCAATATTTAACCAAGTTTTTGTATCAAAATGAAGGCAAAAATGAAATACTCAGATATCACCAATAAGGTATATAGTGAAAGATATGGCAAAATCTACCTTATACATGAATCAAAATGAAGGCAAAAGTGAAATACTCAGTTATCACCAATAAGGTATATAATGAAAGATATGGCAAAATATAGTGAAATACAGCTAGCATCAAAATGAAGACAATAAAACCAGGGTTGAATTACTACTACTACCTACCCTAGTTAAAGCTAATAATTCAGAAGGTTTCGTGCTCCCCAATGCACAAGCCTTCCGTCACCTGCTTCTTAGCTGTATGTAAAAGTACGCTCATACATAAATTATTAGTTCTAGCAATTAATTATGTCATCCTTCCAAACGACGTAGTTTTCCATATATCCCCAAATCTCCAATTCATCACAGAATGCAATTTGAAATGCGTTTCCATTTGTTTCTGCCTGCAAGCTTTAATGATATTTAATTATTGTTATCCCCAAAGTTAACTAGGCATTTGAACTTGTTGATTAGCGGTGTGCGCGGGTCATAAACCCGCGCTACCTATTAAAACTCACCCTCGTCCCGTCAACTAAGGTTTCTTGATTTTAAAGAATCAAACTTGTGGGTTTTCGACAGGTTTAGGATAGACTGGTCCATGGCGGGTTTATAGTAAGACCAATTTCACGGTCGAAATTTTTCATAAATTAAACATGTTATTTTTTTAATAACTTATAGGTTTTACGCAAAATTATTTAGAAATTAAAAGGAATGACCAAGCGTAAAATCTTAAATTGAAATAAACGTGAATAACATCAATAATATATGTCAAGAGTAAATTAAAATTAAATGTTTGAACAATAAACCCATTAAAAAGACTAACTTAATTCAAAGCTTTATAATACAATATTTAAAATAAAACAAATAACTTTAGACAAAATAAGACGATGTCGTCGTTATATATTTAAGCTTTGACATGTAAGAAATACGTTGTCCATGTATTATATATATAAATTTATTGTACTACATGATAGAAACAAAATGACGTCGTTTTGTATGGCTGGCGGGATGGGTTTCACGGGTTTAAAAAAAATTTGAACCCGATTTAGATCCAAACACGCGGATATTCTCCATTTCAAGACCCAATCTTATTGATAAATTTATACATCCGGTCCTAGCGAAACGGTTTTATCGTGTTTGAATGGGTTCAACGGGTTGATGGATTCGACTTGCTCACCCATATTGTTGATAATAGTAACAAATAATTGATAATCCAACTAGTCATCTATAGTTCATAATTTCTCTAGTTTTGAGGGTTAAAGCGAACTGATTTTATGGCAGATAACGGTCGAATCGACCGATCCGATTCTAACAACATTGATAAATTATATGCTACACATAAAATTTGATGGCATGATTAGGCTAGGGGACTGGTGAGGGGGTGTTGTGTTGGTGGTACAACTGGTGTTGTGGTTGCTGAAAGGGTGGTGGAATGGGAGGTGGAGGTGGTTCCGGCGGTGGGTTGGAAGAAAGGTGTTGTAAAGATGGTGATGAAGACGGTTCCATTCTAGAGAGAGAATTTTTTTTTGGCTCAATTTTTTTTTTTTTTTTTTTTTTGTGTTAATTTGGTCTTGAATTTAAACCATCAATATTAAGTTTAAACCATCCCTCAGAGGACGGTGTCCAGTTCAGGTTAATATTTTGTTGGATGCTGCCATACCTGGGTTATAAAGAGACAAGACGGTGTCGAGTTCAGGTAAATATTTTGTTGGATGCTGCCATACCTAGGTTATAAAGAGACGAACCATCAATATTAAGTTTAAACCATCCCTCAGGGGGCGATGTCCAGTTCAGGTTAATATTTTGTTGGATGGTATTAACCTTCGGATCTTTAGGTACCAAGTACTTGCCAATATTTAACCAATTTTTTGTATCAAAATGAAGGCAAAAATGAAATACTCAGAAATCACCAATAAGGTATATAGTGAAAGATATGGCAAAATCTACCTTATACATGAATCAACATGAAGGTAAAAGTGAAATACTCAGTTATCACCAATAAGGTATATAATGAAAGATATGGCAAAATATAGTGAAATACAGCTAGCATCAAAATGAAGACGATAAAACCAGGGTTGAATTACTACTACTACCTACCCTAGTTTAAAGCTAATAATTCAGAAGGTTTCGTGCTCCCCAATGCACAAGCCTTCCGTCACCTGCTTCTTAGCTGTAGATAAAAGTACGCTCATACATAAATTATTAGTTCTAGCAATTAATTATGTCATCCTTCCAAACGACGTAGTTTTCCATATATCCCCAAATCTCCAATTCATCACAGAATGCAATTTGAAATGCATTTCCATTTGTTTCTGCCTGCAAGCTTTAATGATATTTAATTATTGTTATCCCCAAAGTTAACTAGGCATTTGAACTTGTTGATTAGCGGTGTGCGCGGGTCATAAACCCGCGCTACCTATTAAAACTCACCCTCGTCCCGTCAACTAACGTTTCTTGATTTTAAAGAATCAAACTTGTGGGTTTTCGACAGGTGTAGGATAGACTGGTCCATGGCGGGTTTATAGTAAGACCAATTTCAGGGTCGAAATTTTTCATAAATTAAACATATTATTTTTTTAATAACTTATAAGTTTTACGCAAAATTATTTAGAAATTAAAATGAATGACCAAGCGTAAAATCTTAAATTGAAACCAACGTGAATAACATCAATAAGAAATGTCAAGAGTAAATTAAAATTAAATGTTTGAACAATAAACCCATTAAAAAGACTAACTTAATTCAAAGCTTTATAATACAATATTTAAAATAAAACAAATAACTTTAGACAAAATAAGACGATGTCGTCGTTATATATATAAGCTTTGACATGTAAGAAATACGTTATCCATGTATTATATATATAAATTTAGTGTACTACATGATAGAAACAAAATGACGTCGTTTTGTATGGCGGGCGGGATGGGTTTCACGGGTTTAAAAAAAAATTGAACCCGATTTAGATCCAAACACGCGGATATTCTCCATTTCAAGACCCAATCTTATTGATAAATCTATACATCCGGTCCTAGCGAAACGGTTTTATCGGGTTTGAACGGGTTCAACGGGTTGATGGATCCGACTTGCTCACCCATATTGTTGATAATAGTAACAAATAATTGATAATCCAACTAGTCATCTATAGTTCATAATTTCTCCAGTTTTGAGGGTTAGAGCGAACTGATTTTATGGCAGATAACGGTCGAATCGGCCGGTCCGATTCTAACAACATTGATAAATTATATGCTACACATAAAATTTGATGGCATGATTAGGCTAGGGGACTGGTGAGGGGGTGTTGTGTTGGTGGTACAACTGGTGTTGTGGTTGCTGAAAGGGTGGTGGAATGGGAGGTGGAGGTGGTTCCGGCGGTGGGTTGGAAGAAAGGTGTTGTAAAGATGGTGATGAAGACGGTTCCATTCTAGAGAGAGAATTTTTTTTTTCTTTTTTTTTGGCTAAATTTTCTTTTTTTTTTTTTTTTTTTTTTTTTTGTGTTAATTTGGTCTTGAATTTAAACCATCAATATTAAGTTTAAACCATCCCTCAGAGGACGGTGTCCAGTTCATGTTAATATTTTGTTGGATGCTGCCATACCTGGGTTATAAAGAGACAAGACGGTGTCGAGTTCAGGTTAATATTTTGTTGGATGCTGCCATACCTGGGTTATAAAGAGACGAACCATCAATATTAAGTTTAAACCATCCCTCAAGGGGATGGTGTCCAGTTCAGGTTAATATTTTGTTGGATGGTATTAACCTTCGGATCTTTAGGTACCAAGTACTTGCCAATATTTAACCAAATTTTTGTATCAAAATGAAGGCAAAAATGAAATACTCAGATATCACCAATAAGGTATACAGTGAAAGATATGGCAAAATCTACATTATACATGAATCAAAATGAAGGCAAAAGTGAAATACTCAGTTATCACCAATAAGGTATATAATGAAAGATATGGCAAAATATAGTGAAATACAGCTAGCATCAAAATGAAGACAATAAAACCAGGGTTGAATTACTACTACTACCTACCCTAGTTAAAGCTAATAATTCAGAAGGTTTCGTGCTCCCCAATGCACAAGCCTTCCGTCACCTGCTTCTTAGCTGTATGTAAAAGTACGCTCATACATAAATTATTAGTTCTAGCAATTAATTATGTCATCCTTCCAAACGACGTAGTTTTCCATATATCCCCAAATCTCCAATTCATCACATAATGCAATTTGAAATGCGTTTCCATTTGTTTCTGCGTGCAAGCTTTAATGATATTTAATTATTGTTATCCCCAAAGTTAACTAGGCATTTGAACTTGTTGATTAGCGGTGTGCGCGGGTCATAAACCCGCGCTACCTATTAAAACTCACCCTCGTCCCGTCAACTAACGTTTCTTGATTTTAAAGAATCAAACTTGTGGGTTTTCGACAGGTTTAGGATAGACTGGTCCATGGCGGGTTTATAGTAAGACCAATTTCAGGGTCGAAATTTTTCATAAATTAAACATATTATTTTTTTAATAACTTATAAGTTTTACGCAAAATTATTTAGAAATTAAAATGAATGACCAAGTGTAAAATCTTAAATTGAAACAAACGTGAATAACATCAATAATAAATGTCAAGAGTAAATTAAAATTAAATGTTTGAACAATAAACCCATTAAAAAGAGTAACTAAATTCAAAGCTTTATAATACAATATTTAAAATAAAACAAATAACTTTAGACAAAATAAGACGATGTCGTCGTTATATATATAAGCTTTGACATGTAAGAAATACGTTATCCATGTATTATATATATAAATTTAGTGTACTACATGATAGAAACAAAATGACGTCGTTTTGTATGGCGGGCGGGATGGGTTTCACGGGTTTAAAAAAAAATTGAACCCGATTTAGATCCAAACACGCGGATATTCTCCATTTCAAGACCCAATCTTATTGATAAATCTATACATCCGGTCCTAGCGAAACGGTTTTATCGGGTTTGAACGGGTTCAACGGGTTGATGGATCCGACTTGCTCACCCATATTGTTGATAATAGTAACAAATAATTGATAATCCAACTAGTCATCTATAGTTCATAATTTCTCCAGTTTTGAGGGTTAGAGCGAACTGATTTTATGGCAGATAACGGTCGAATCGGCCGGTCCGATTCTAACAACATTGATAAATTATATGCTACACATAAAATTTGATGGCATGATTAGGCTAGGGGACTGGTGAGGGGGTGTTGTGTTGGTGGTACAACTGGTGTTGTGGTTGCTGAAAGGGTGGTGGAATGGGAGGTGGAGGTGGTTCCGGCGGTGGGTTGGAAGAAAGGTGTTGTAAAGATGGTGATGAAGACGGTTCCATTCTAGAGAGAGAATTTTTTTTTTCTTTTTTTTTGGCTAAATTTTCTTTTTTTTTTTTTTCTTTTTTTTTGTGTTAATTTGGTCTTGAATTTAAACCATCAATATTAAGTTTAAACCATCCCTCAGAGGACGGTGTCCAGTTCATGTTAATATTTTGTTGGATGCTGCCATACCTGGGTTATAAAGAGACAAGACGGTGTCGAGTTCAGGTTAATATTTTGTTGGATGCTGCCATACCTGGGTTATAAAGAGACGAACCATCAATATTAAGTTTAAACCATCCCTCAAGGGGATGGTGTCCAGTTCAGGTTAATATTTTGTTGGATGGTATTAACCTTCGGATCTTTAGGTACCAAGTACTTGCCAATATTTAACCAAATTTTTGTATCAAAATGAAGGCAAAAATGAAATACTCAGATATCACCAATAAGGTATACAGTGAAAGATATGGCAAAATCTACATTATACATGAATCAAAATGAAGGCAAAAGTGAAATACTCAGTTATCACCAATAAGGTATATAATGAAAGATATGGCAAAATATAGTGAAATACAGCTAGCATCAAAATGAAGACAATAAAACCAGGGTTGAATTACTACTACTACCTACCCTAGTTAAAGCTAATAATTCAGAAGGTTTCGTGCTCCCCAATGCACAAGCCTTCCGTCACCTGCTTCTTAGCTGTATGTAAAAGTACGCTCATACATAAATTATTAGTTCTAGCAATTAATTATGTCATCCTTCCAAACGACGTAGTTTTCCATATATCCCCAAATATCCAATTCATCACAGAATGCAATTTGAAATGCGTTTCCATTTGTTTCTGCCTGCAAGCTTTAATGATATTTAATTATTGTTATCCCCAAAGTTAACTAGGCATTTGAACTTGTTGATTAGCGGTGTGCGCGGGTCATAAACCCGCGCTACCTATTAAAACTCACCCTCGTCCCGTCAACTAACGTTTCTTGATTTTAAAGAATCAAACTTGTGGGTTTTCGACAGGTTTAGGATAGACTGGTCCATGGCGGGTTTATAGTAAGACCAATTTCAGGGTCGAAATTTTTCATAAATTAAACATATTATTTTTTTAATAACTTATAAGTTTTACGCAAAATTATTTAGAAATTAAAATGAATGACCAAGCGTAAAATCTTAAATTGAAACAAACGTGAATAACATCAATAATAAATGTCAAGAGTAAATTAAAATTAAATGTTTGAACAATAAACCCATTAAAAAGAGTAACTAAATTCAAAGCTTTATAATACAATATTTAAAATAAAACAAATAACTTTAGACAAAATAAGACGATGTCGTCGTTATATATATAAGCTTTGACATGTAAGAAATACGTTATCCATGTATTATATATATAAATTTAGTGTACTACATGATAGAAACAAAATGACGTCGTTTTGTATGGCGGGCGGGATGGGTTTCACGGGTTTAAAAAAAAATTGAACCCGATTTAGATCCAAACACGCGGATATTCTCCATTTCAAGACCCAATCTTATTGATAAATCTATACATCCGGTCCTAGCGAAACGGTTTTATCGGGTTTGAACGGGTTCAACGGGTTGATGGATCCGAATTGCTCACCCATATTGTTGATAATAGTAACAAATAATTGATAATCCAACTAGTCATCTATAGTTCATAATTTCTCCAGTTTTGAGGGTTAGAGCGAACTGATTTTATGGCAGATAACGGTCGAATCGACCGGTCCGATTCTAACAACATTGATAAATTATATGCTACACATAAAATTTGATGGCATGATTAGGCTAGGGGACTGGTGAGGGGGTGTTGTGTTGGTGGTACAACTGGTGTTGTGGTTGCTGAAAGGGTGGTGGTATGGGAGGTGGAGGTGGTTCCGGCGGTGGGTTGGAAGAAAGGTGTTGTAAAGATGGTGATGAAGACGGTTCCATTCTAGAGAGAGAATTTTTTTTTTCTTTTTTTTTGGCTAAATTTTCTTTTTTTTTTTTTTTTTGGTTTTTTGGGTTAATTTGGTCTTGAATTTAAACCATCAATATTAAGTTTAAACCATCCCTCAGAGGACGGTGTCCAGTTCAGGTTAATATTTTGTTGGATGCTGCCATACCTGGGTTATAAAGAGACAAGACGGTGTCGAGTTCAGGTTAATATTTTGTTGGATGCTGCCATACCTGGGTTATAAAGAGACGAACCATCAATATTAAGTTTAAACCATCCCTCAAGGGGACGGTGTCCAGTTCAGGTTAATATTTTGTTGGATGGTATTAACCTTCGGATCTTTAGGTACCAAGTACTTGCCAATATTTAACCAAATTTTTGTATCAAAATGAAGGCAAAAATGAAATACTCAGATATCACCAATAAGGTATATAGTGAAAGATATGGCAAAATCTACCTTATACATGAATCAAAATGAAGGCAAAAGTGAAATACACAGTTATCACCAATAAGGTATATAATGAAAGATATGGCAAAATATAGTGAAATACAGCTAGCATCAAAATGAAGACAATAAAACCAGGGTTGAATTACTACTACTACCTACCCTAGTTAAAGCTAATAATTCAGAAGGTTTCGTGCTCCCCAATGCACAAGCCTTCCGTCACCTGCTTCTTAGCTGTATGTAAAAGTACGCTCATACATAAATTATTAGTTCTAGCAATTAATTATGTCATCCTTCCAAACGACGTAGTTTTCCATATATCCCCAAATCTCCAATTCATCACAGAATGCAATTTGAAATGCGTTTCCATTTGTTTCTGCCTGCAAGCTTTAATGATATTTAATTATTGTTATCCCCAAAGTTAACTAGGAATTTGAACTTGTTGATTAGCGGTGTGCGCGGGTCATAAACCCGCGCTACCTATTAAAACTCACCCTCGTCCCGTCAACTAACGTTTCTTGATTTTAAAGAATCAAACTTGTGGGTTTTCGACAGGTTTAGGATAGACTGGTCCATGGTGGGTTTATAGTAAGACCAATTTCACGGTCGAAATTTTTCATAAATTAAACATGTTATTTTTTTAATAACTTATAGGTTTTACGCAAAATTATTTAGAAATTAAAAGGAATGACCAAGCGTAAAATCTTAAATTGAAATAAACGTGAATAACATCAATAATAAATGTCAAGAGTAAATTAAAATTAAATGTTTGAACAATAAACCCATTAAAAAGACTAACTTAATTCAAAGCTTTATAATGCAATATTTAAAATAAAACAAATAACTTTAGACAAAATAAGACGATGTCGTCGTTATATATTTAAGCTTGGACATGTAAGAAATACGTTGTCCATGTATTATATATATAAATTTATTGTACTACATGATAGAAACAAAATGACGTCGTTTTGTATGGCTGGCGGGATGGGTTTCACGGGTTTAAAAAAAAATTGAACCCGATTTAGATCCAAACACGCGGATATTCTCCATTTCAAGACCCAATCTTATTGATAAATTTATACATCCGGTCCTAGTGAAACGGTTTTATCGTGTTTGAATGGGTTCAACGGGTTGATGGATTCGACTTGCTCACCCATATTGTTGATAATAGTAACAAATAATTGATAATCCAACTAGTCATCTATAGTTCATAATTTCTCTAGTTTTGAGGGTTAGAGCGAACTGATTTTATGGCAGATAACGGTCGAATCGACCGGTCCGATTCTAACAACATTGATAAATTATATGCTACACATAAAATTTGATGGCATGATTAGGCTAGGGGACTGGTGAGGGGGTGTTGTGTTGGTGGTACAACTGGTGTTGTGGTTGCTGAAAGGGTGGTGGTATGGGAGGTGGAGGTGGTTCCGGCGGTGGGTTGGAAGAAAGGTGTTGTAAAGATGGTGATGAAGACGGTTCCATTCTAGAGAGAGAATTTTTTTTTTCTTTTTTTTTGGCTAAATTTTTTTTTTTTTTTTTTTTTTTTTGTGTTAATTTGGTCTTGAATTTAAACCATCAATATTAAGTTTAAACCATCCCTCAGAGGACGGTGTCCAGTTCAGGTTAATATTTTGTTGGATGCTGCCATACCTGGGTTATAAAGAGACAAGACGGTGTCGAGTTCAGGTTAATATTTTGTTGGATGCTGCCATACCTGGGTTATAAAGAGACGAACCATCAATATTAAGTTTAAACCATCCCTCAAGGGGACGGTGTCCAGTTCAGGTTAATATTTTGTTGGATGGTATTAACCTTCGGATCTTTAGGTACCAAGTACTTGCCAATATTTAACCAAATTTTTGTATCAAAATGAAGGCAAAAATGAAATACTCAGATATCACCAATAAGGTATATAGTGAAAGATATGGCAAAATCTACCTTATACATGAATCAAAATGAAGGCAAAAGTGAAATACACAGTTATCACCAATAAGGTATATAATGAAAGATATGGCAAAATATAGTGAAATACAGCTAGCATCAAAATGAAGACAATAAAACCAGGGTTGAATTACTACTACTACCTACCCTAGTTAAAGCTAATAATTCAGAAGGTTTCGTGCTCCCCAATGCACAAGCCTTCCGTCACCTGCTTCTTAGCTGTATGTAAAAGTACGCTCATACATAAATTATTAGTTCTAGCAATTAATTATGTCATCCTTCCAAACGACGTAGTTTTCCATATATCCCCAAATCTCCAATTCATCACAGAATGCAATTTGAAATGCGTTTCCATTTGTTTCTGCCTGCAAGCTTTAATGATATTTAATTATTGTTATCCCCAAAGTTAACTAGGCATTTGAACTTGTTGATTAGCGGTGTGCGCGGGTCATTCATAAACCCGCGCTACCTATTAAAACTCACCCTCGTCCCGTCAACTAACGTTTCTTGATTTTAAAGAATCAAACTTTTGGGTTTTCGACGGGTTTAGGAAAGACTGGTCCATGGCGGGTTTATAGTAAGACCAATTTCAGGGTCGAAATTTTTCATAAATTAAACATGTTATTTTTTTAATAACTTATAAGTTTTACGCAAAATTATTTAGAAATTAAAATGAATGACCAAGCGTAAAATCTTAAATTGAAACAAACGTGAATAACATCAATAATAAATGTCAAGAGTAAATTAAAATTAAATGTTTGAACAATAAACCCATTAAAAAGAGTAACTTAATTCAAAGCTTTATAATACAATATTTAAAATAAAACAAATAACTTTAGAAAAAATAAGACGATGTCGTCGTTATATATATAAGCTTTGACATGTAAGAAATACGTTGTCCATGTATTATATATATAAATTTATTGTACTACATGATAGAAACAAAATGACGTCGTTTTGTATGGCTGGCGGGATGGGTTTCACGGGTTTAAAAAAAAATTGAACCCGATTTAGATCCAAACACGCGGATATTCTCCATTTCAAGATAAATCTATACATCCGGTCCTAGCGAAACGGTTTTATCGGGTTTGAACGGGTTCAACGGTTTGATGGATCCGACTTGCTCACCCATATTGTTGATAATAGTAACAAATAATTGATAATCCAACTAGTAATCTATAGTTCAAAATTTCTCCAGTTTTGAGGGTTAGAGCGAACTGATTTTATGGCAGATAACGGTCGAATCGACCGGTCCGATTCTAACAACATTGATAAATTATATGTTACACATAAAATTTGATGGCATGATTAGGCTAGGGGATTGGTGAGGGGGTGTTGTGTTGGTGGTACAACTGGTGTTGTGGTTACTGAAAGGGTGGTGGTATGGGAGGTGGAGGTGGTTCCGGCGGTGGGTTGGAAGAAAGGTGTTGTACAGATGGTGATGAAGACGGTTCCATTCTAGAGAGAGAATTTTTTTTTTCTTTTTTTTTGGATCAATTTTTTTTTTTTTTCTTTTGTGTTAATTTGGTCTTGAATTTAAACCATCAATATTAAGTTTGAACCAACCCTCAGAGGACGGTGTCCAGTTCAGGTTAATATTTTGTTGGATGCTGCCATACCTGGGTTATAAAGAGACAAGACGGTGTCGAGTTCAGGTTAATATTTTGTTGGATGCTGCCATACCTGGGTTATAAAGAGACGAACCATCAATATTAAGTTTAAACCATCCCTCAGGGGGCGGTGTCCAGTTCAGGTTAATATTTTGTTGGATGGTATTAACCTTCGGATCTTTAGGTACCAAGTACTTGCCAATATTTAACCAAATTTTTGTATCAAAATGAAGGCAAAAATGAAATACTCAGATATCACCAATAAGGTATATAGTGAAAGATATGGCAAAATCTACCTTATACATGAATCAAAATGAAGGCAAAAGTGAAATACTCAGTTATCACCAATAAGGTATATAATGAAAGATATGGCAAAATATAGTGAAATACAGCTAGCATCAAAATGAAGACAATAAAACCAGGGTTGAATTACTACTACTACCTACCCTAGTTAAAGCTAATAATTCAGAAGGTTTCGTGCTCCCCAATGCACAAGCCTTCCGTCACCTGCTTCTTAGCTGTAGATAGAGGTACGCTCATACATAAATTATTAGTTCTAGCAATTAATTATGTCATCCTTCCAAACGACGTAGTTTTCCATATATCCCCAAATCTCCAATTCATCACAAAATGCAATTTGAAATGCGTTTCCATTTGTTTCTGCCTGCAAGCTTTAATGATATTTAATTATTGCTATCCCCAAAGTTAACTAGGCATTTGAACTTGTTGATTAGCGGTGTGCGCGGGTCATAAACCCGCGCTACCTATTAAAACTCACCCACGTCCCGTCAACTAACGTTTCTTGATTTTAAAGAATCAAACTTGTGGGTTTTCGACAGGTTTAGGATAGACTGGTCCATGGCGGGTTTATAGTAAGACCAATTTCACGGTCGAAATTTTTCATAAATTAAACATGTTATTTTTTTAATAACTTATAAGTTTTACGCAAAATTATTTAGAAATTAAAATGAATGACCAAGCGTAAAATCTTAAATTGAAACAAACGTGAATAACATCAATAATAAATGTCAAGAGTAAATTAAAATTAAATGTTTGAACAATAAACCCATTAAAAAGAGTAACTTAATTCAAAGCTTTATGATACAATATTTAAAATAAAACAAATAACTTTAGACAAAATAAGACGATGTCGTCGTTATATATTTAAGCTTTGACATGTAAGAAATACGTTGTCCATGTATTATATATATAAATTTATTGTACTACATGATAGAAACAAAATGACGTCGTTTTGTATGGCTGGCGGGATGGGTTTCACGGGTTTAAAAAAAAAATTGAACTTGATTTAGATCCAAACACGCGGATATTCTCCATTTCAAGACCCAATCTTATTGATAAATCTATACATCCGGTCCTAGCGAAACGGTTTTATCGGGTTTGAATGGGTTCAACGGGTTGATGGATCCGACTTGCTCACCCATATTGTTGATAATAGTAACAAATAATTGATAATCCAACTAGTCATCTATAGTTCATAATTTCTCCAGTTTTGAGGGTTAGAGCGAACTGATTTTATGGCAGATAACGGTCGAATCGACCGGTCCGATTATAACAACATTGATAAATTATATGCTACACATAAAATTTGATGGCATGATTAGGCTAGGGGACTGGTGATGGGGTGTTGTGTTGGTGGTACAACTGGTGTTGTGGTTGCTGAAAGGGTGGTGGTATGGGAGGTGGAGGTGGTTCCGGCGGTGGGTTGGAAGAAAGGTGTTGTAAAGATGGTGATGAAGACGGTTCCATTCTAGAGAGAGAATTTTTTTTTTCTTTTTTTTAGGATCATTTTTTTTTTTTTTTTTTTTTTTTTTTTTTTTTTTGTTGTGTTAATTTGGTCTTGAATTTAAACCATCAATATTAAGTTTGAACCATCCCTCAGAGGACGGTGTCTAGTTCAGGTTAATATTTTGTTGGATGCTGCCATACCTGGGTTATAAAGAGACAAGACGGTGTCGAGTTCAGGTTAATATTTTGTTGGATGCTGCCATACCTGGGTTATAAAGAGACGAACCATCAATATTAAGTTTAAACCATCCCTCAGGGGGCGGTGTCCAGTTCAGGTTATTATTTTGTTGGTTGGTATTAACCTTCGGATATTTAGGTACCAAGTACTTGCCAATATTTAACCAAATTTTTGTATCAAAATGAAAGCAAAAATGAAATACTCAGATATCACCAATAAGGTATATAGTGAAAGATATGGCAAAATCTACCTTATACATGAATCAAAATGAAGGCAAAAGTGAAATACTCAGTTATCACCAATAAGGTATATAATGAAAGATATGGCAAAATATAGTGAAATACAGCTAGGATCAAAATGAAGACAATAAAACCAGGGTTGAATTACTACTACTACCTACCCTAGTTAAAGCTAATAATTCAGAAGGTTTCGTGCTCCCCAATGCACAAGCCTTCCGTCACCTGCTTCTTAGCTGTAGATAAAAGTACGCTCATACATAAATTATTAGTTCTAGCAATTAATTATGTCATCCTTCCAAACGACGTAGTTTTCCATATATCCCCAAATCTCGAATTCATCACAGAATGCAATTTGAAATGCGTTTCCATTTGTTTCTGCCTGCAAGCTTTAATGATATTTAATTATTGTTATCCCCAAAGTTAACTAGGCATTTGAACTTGTTGATTAGCGGTGTGCGCGGGTCATAAACCCGCGCTACCTATTAAAACTCACCCTCGTCCCGTCAACTAACGTTTCTTGATTTTAAAGAATCAAACTTGTGGGTTTTCGACAGGTTTAGGATAGACTGGTCCATGGCGGGTTTATAGTAAGACCAATTTCTCGGTCGAAATTTTTCATAAATTAAACATGTTATTTTTTTAATAACTTATAAGTTTTACGCAAAATTATTTAGAAATTAAAATGAATGACCAAGCGTAAAATCTTAAATTGAAACAAACGTGAATAACATCAATAATAAATGTCAAGAGTAAATTAAAATTAAATGTTTGAACAATAAACCCATTAAAAAGAGTAACTAAATTCAAAGCTTTATAATACAATATTTAAAATAAAACAAATAACTTTAGACAAAATAAGACGATGTCGTCGTTATATATATAAGCTTTGACATGTAAGAAATACGTTATCCATGTATATAAATTTATTGTACTACATGATAGAAACAAAATGACGTCGTTTTGTATGGCGGGCGGGATGGGTTTCACGGGTTTAAAAAAAAATTGAACCCGATTTAGATCCAAACACGCGGATATTCTCCATTTCAAGACTCAATCTTATTGATAAATCTATACATCCGGTCCTAGCGAAACGGTTTTATCGGGTTTGAACGGGTTCAACGGGTTGATGAATCCGACTTGCTCACCCATATTGTTGATAATAGTAACAAATAATTGATAATCCAACTAGTCATCTATAGTTCATAATTTCTCTAGTTTTGAGGGTTAGAGCGAACTGATTTTATGGCAGATAACGGTCGAATCGACCGGTCCGATTCTAACAACATTGATAAATTATATGCTACACATAAAATTTGATGGCATGATTAGGCTAGGGGACTGGTGAGGGGGTGTTGTGTTGGTGGTACAACTGGTGTTGTGGTTGCTGAAAGGGTGGTGGTATGGGAGGTGGAGGTGGTTCCGGCGGTGGGTTGGAAGAAAGGTGTTGTAAAGATGGTGATGAAGACGGTTCCATTCTAGAGAGAGAATTTTTTTTTTCTTTTTTTTTGGCTCAATTTTTTTTTTTTTTTTTTTTTGTGTTAATTTGGTCTTGAATTTAAACCATCAATATTAAGTTTGAACCATCCCTCAGAGGACGGTGTCCAGTTCAAGTTAATATTTTGTTGGATGCTGCCATACCTGGGTTATAAAGAGACAAGACGGTGTCGAGTTCAGGTTAATATTTTGTTGGATGCTGCCATACATGGGTTATAAAGAGACGAACCATCAATATTAAGTTTAAACCATCCCTCAGGGGGCGGTGTCCAGTTCAGGTTAATATTTTGTTGGATGGTATTAACCTTCGGATCTTTAGGTACCAAGTACTTGCCAATATTTAACCAAATTTTTGTATCAAAATGAAAGCAAAAATGAAATACTCAGATATCACCAATAAGGTATATAGTGAAAGATATGGTAAAATCTACCTTATACATGAATCAAAATGAAGGCAAAAGTGAAATACTCAGTTATCACCAATAAGGTATATAATGAAAGATATGGCAAAATATAGTGAAATACAGCTAGCATCAAAATGAAGACAATAAAACCAGGGTTGAATTACTACTACTACCTACCCTAGTTAAAGCTAATAATTCAGAAGGTTTCGTGCTCCCCAATGCACAAGCCTTCCGTCACCTGCTTCTTAGCTGTAGATAAAAGTACGCTCATACATAAATTATTAGTTCTAGCAATTAATTATGTCATCCTTCCAAACGACGTAGTTTTCCATATATCCCCAAATCTCCAATTCATCACATAATGCAATTTGAAATGCATTTCCATTTGTTTCTGCCTGCAAGCTTTAATGATATTTAATTATTGTTATCCCCAAAGTTAACTAGGCATTTGAACTTGTTGATTAGCGGTGTGCGCGGGTCATAAACCCGCGCTACCTATTAAAACTCACCCTCGTCCCGTCAACTAACGTTTCTTGATTTTAAAGAATCAAACTTGTGGGTTTTCGACGGGTTTAGGATAGACCGGTCCATGGCGGGTTTATAGTAAGACCGATTTCAGGGTCGAAATTTTTCATAAATTAAACATGTTATTTTTTTAATAACTTATAAGTTTTACGCAAAATTATTTAGAAATTAAAATGAATAACCAAGCGTAAAATCTTAAATTGAAACAAACGTGAATAACATCAATAATAAATGTCAAGAGTAAATTAAAATTAAATGTTTGAACAATAAACCCATTAAAAAGAGTAACTAAATTCAAAGCTTTATAATACAATATTTAAAATAAAACAAATAACTTTAGACAAAATAAGACGATGTCGTCGTTATATATATAAGCTTTGACATGTAAGAAATACGTTATCCATGTATTATATATATAAATTTATTGTACTACATGATAGAAAGAAAATGACGTCGTTTTGTATGGCGGGCAGGATGGGTTTCACGGGTTTAAAAAAAAATTGAACCCGATTTAGATCCAAACACGCGGATATTCTCCATTTCAAGACCCAATCTTATTGATAAATCTATACATCCGGTCCTAGCGAAACGGTTTTATCGGGTTTGAACGGGTTCAACGGGTTGATGGATCCGACTTGCTCACCCATATTGTTGATAATAGTAACAAATAATTGATAATCCAACTAGTCATCTATTGTTCATAATTTCTCCAGTTTTGAGGGTTAGAGCGAACTGATTTTATGGCAGATAACGGTCGAATCGACCGGTACGATTCTAACAACATTGATAAATTATATGCTACACATAAAATTTGATGGCATGATTAGGCTAGGGGACTGGTGAGGGGGTGTTGTGTTGGTGGTACAACTGGTGTTGTGGTTGCTGAAAGGGTGGTGGTATGGGAGGTGGAGGTGGTTCCGGCGGTGGGTTGGAAGAAAGGTGTTGTAAAGATGGTGATGAAGACGGTTCCATTCTAGAGAGAGAATTTTTTTTTCTTTTTTTTTTTGGCTCAATTTTCTTTTTTTTTTTTTTTTGTGTTAATTTGGTCTTGAATTTAAACCATCAATATTAAGTTTAAACCATCCCTCAGAGGACGGTGTCCAGTTCAGGTTAATATTTTGTTGGATGCTGCCATACCTGGGTTATAAAGAGACAAGACGGTGTCGAGTTCAGGTTAATATTTTGTTGGATGCTGCCATACCTAGGTTATAAAGAGACGAACCATCAATATTAAGTTTAAACCATCCTTCAGGGGGCGGTGTCCAGTTCAGGTTAATATTTTGTTGGATGGTATTAACCTTCGGATCTTTAGGCACCAAGTACTTGCCAATATTTAACCAAATTTTTGTATCAAAATGAAAGCAAAAATGAAATACTCAGATATCACCAATAAGGTATATAGTGAAAGATATGGCAAAATCTACCTTATACATGAATCAAAATGAAGGCAAAAGTGAAATACTCAGTTATCACCAATAAGGTATATAATGAAAGATATGGCAAAATATAGTGAAATACAGCTAGCATCAAAATGAAGACAATAAAATCAGGGTTGAATTACTACTACTACCTACCCTAGTTAAAGCTAATAATTCAGAAGGTTTCGTGCTCCCCAATGCACAAGCCTTCCGTCACCTGCTTCTTAGCTGTAGATAAAAGTACGCTCATACATAAATTATTAGTTCTAGCAATTAATTATGTCATCCTTCCAAACGACGTAGTTTTCCATATATCCCCAAATCTCCAATTCATCACAGAATGCAATTTGAAATGCGTTTCCATTTGTTTCTGCCTGCAAGCTTTAATGATATTTAATTATTGTTATCCCCAAAGTTAACTAGGCATTTGAACTTGTTGATTAGCGGTGTGCGCGGGTCATAAACCCGCGCTACCTATTAAAACTCACCCTCGTCCCGTCAACTAACGTTTCTTGATTTTAAAGAATCAAACTTGTGGGTTTTCGACGGGTTTAGGATAGACCGGTCCATGGCGGGTTTATAGTAAGACCAATTTCAGGGTCGAAATTTTTCATAAATTAAACATGTTATTTTTTTAATAACTTATAAGTTTTACGCAAAATTATTTAGAAATTAAAATGAATGACCAAGCGTAAAATCTTAAATTGAAACAAACGTGAATAACATCAATAATAAATGTCAAGAGTAAATTAAAATTAAATGTTTGAACAATAAACCCATTAAAAAGAGTAACTAAATTCAAATCTTTATAATACAATATTTAAAATAAAACAAATAACTTTAGACAAAATAAGACGATGTCGTCGTTATATATATAAGCTTTGACATGTAAGAAATACGTTATCCATGTATTATATATATAAATTTATTGTACTACATGATAGAAACAAAATGATGTCGTTTTATATGGCGGGCAGGATGGGTTTCACGGGTTTAAAAAAAATTGAACCCGATTTAGATCCAAACACGCGGATATTCTCCATTTCAAGACCCAATCTTATTGATAAATCTATACATCCGGTCCTAGCGAAACGGTTTTATCGGGTTTGAACGGGTTCAACGGGTTGATGGATCCGACTTGCTCACCCATATTGTTGATAATAGTAACAAATAATTGATAATCCAACTAGTCATCTATAGTTCATAATTTCTCCAGTTTTGAGGGTTAGAACGAACTGATTTTATGGCAGATAACGGTCGAATCGACCGGTCCGATTTTAACAACATTGTTAAATTATATGCTACACATAAAATTTGATGGCATGATTAGGCTAGGGGACTGGTGAGGGGGTGTTGTGTTGGTGGTACAACTGGTGTTGTGGTTGCTGAAAGGGTGGTGGTATGGGAGGTGGAGGTGGTTCCGGCGGTGGGTTGGAAGAAAGGTGTTGTAAAGATGGTGATGAAGACGGTTCCATTCTAGAGAGATAACTTTTTTTTTCTTTTTTTTGTTGGCTTAATTTTCTTTTTTTTTTTTTTTTTTTTTTGTGTTGATTTGGTCTTGAATTTAAACCATCAATATTAAGTTTAAACCATCCCTATGAGGACGGTGTCCAGTTCAGGTTAATATTTTGTTGGATGCTGCCATACCTGGGTTATAAAGATACAAGACGGTGTCGAGTTCAGGTTAATATTTTGTTGGATGCTGCCATACCTGGGTTATAAAGAGACGAACCATCAATATTAAGTTTAAACCATCCCTCAGGGGGCGGTGTCCAGTTCAGGTTAATATTTTGTTGGATGGTATTGTATTAACCTTCGGATCTTTAGGCACCAAGTACTTGCCAATATTTAACCAAATTTTTGTATCAAAATGAAAGCAAAAATGAAATACTCAGATATCACCAATAAGGTATATAGTGAAAGATATGGCAAAATCTACCTTATACATGAATCAAAATGAAGGCAAAAGTGAAATACTCAGTTATCACAAATAAGGTATATAATGAAAGATATGGCAAAATATAGTGAAATATAGCTAGCATCAAAATGAAGACAATAAAATCAGGGTTGAATTACTACTACTACCTACCCTAGTTAAAGCTAATAATTCAGAAGGTTTCGTGCTCCCCAATGCACAAGCCTTCCGTCACCTGCTTCTTAGCTGTAGATAAAAGTACGCTCATACATAAATTATTAGTTCTAGCAATTAATTATGTCATCCTTCCAAACGACGTAGTTTTCCATATATCCCCAAATCTCCAATTCATCACAGAATGCAATTTGAAATGCGTTTCCATTTGTTTCTGCCTGCAAGCTTTAATGATATTTAATTATTGTTATCCCCAAAGTTAACTAGGCATTTGAACTTGTTGATTAGCGGTGTGCGCGGGTCATAAACCCGCGCTACCTATTAAAACTCACCCTCGTCCCGTCAACTAACGTTTCTTGATTTTAAAGAATCAAACTTGTGGGTTTTCGACGGGTTTAGGATAGACCGGTCCATGGCGGGTTTATAGTAAGACCAATTTCAGGGTCGAAATTTTTCATAAATTAAACATGTTATTTTTTTAATAACTTATAAGTTTTACGCAAAATTATTTAGAAATTAAAATGAATGACCAAGCGTAAAATCTTAAATTGAAACAAACGTGAATAACATCAATAATAAATGTCAAGAGTAAATTAAAATTAAATGTTTGAACAATAAACCCATTAAAAAGAGTAACTAAATTCAAAGTTTTATAATACAATATTTAAAATAAAACAAATAACTTTAGACAAAATAAGACGATGTCGTCGTTATATATATAAGCTTTGACATGTAAGAAATACGTTATCCATGTATTATATATATAAATTTATTGTACTACATGATAGAAACAAAATGACGTCGTTTTGTATGGCGGACAGGATGGGTTTCACGGGTTTAAAAAAAAATTGAACCCGATTTAGATCCAAACACGCGGATATTCTCCATTTCAAGACCCAATCTTATTGATAAATCTATACATCCGGTCCTAGCGAAACGGTTTTATCGGGTTTGAACGGGTTCAACGGGTTGATGGATCCGACTTGCTCGCCCATATTGTTGATAATAGTAACAAATAATTGATAATCCAACTAGTCATATATAGTTCATAATTTCTCCAGTTTTGAGGGTTAGAACGAACTGATTTTATGGCAGATAACGGTCGAATCGACCGGTCCGATTCTAACAACATTGATAAATTATAGGGCGACTTACCAAAACCCCCCTGAGGTAAGTCTGAATAACGGAAATACCCCCACGTTCTCGTAATTACGAAAACCCCCCCTGAGGTATGCAGACATCTTACAAATCGCTCTAACGGTGTTAAACTCGATAGAATCTTTTTGATTCTGCCGAATATTCCTCTGATAATACCAATTTTGCCCCTTTAACTTTTACCCCTTTCGCCGAACGCTCGATATTCCTATCCCGCATCACCAACAAATGCTCGGAAATCAACGGCCCGGAAATCCGGCCGACCCCAATCACTTCACAACTTCAGGAAGAAACCCGACCCGGAATTGGAGGATCCGAATCAACCAAACCCAGCTTGTTTCACAGGCCTCCACAGTCCTCCTGCAACGACCCGGAATTAGAGGATCCGTTTCTTCGCGGCTGCGCGGCCGGCTGATTCGCGCACGGCGCGCAGTGGCGGTACGCACCCGACGCCTTCAGCGCCATATCCTTGATCTAAATTGAACATTTTCCCCCAACCACCAAATTTCAGAGGCGAAAATATCCCCAAAATCCGACGAAACCAGAAGATGAATATGTCAAAAAATGTACGAATCAACGATGAACAAAACCTGAGAAGTGAGGGTTCTAACGGCCTGCTTAGTAGGTACGCCGCCGTCGGAGTTGCTGATCTTTTCAACAGAGTGGTGGTGGTGGTGGTGGTGATTATGATCGATGGACGGCGATTCATCACCCCCACCTTGCTTCGAACGCGCTATGCATGTAAGCATTTTTTTTTTCTCGTTTGGGCAATTACGCAAACAGGTTTCGGTCACTCCTAAAAAAAAATTAAAAAAAATCCCTGCATCATCAAAAAAATCAAAATTATAACCAAACACGGCGTATAACTAAAAAAAATATAAAAAGTAATTAAATAATTAAGGAGTACCTGATCGGGAAAAAAAAATGGGGAGATGAGGTAAAGGAGAAAAAAAAGAGAGTAGTGAGTAGTGTTGGAAGGTGATGAGGCAGCTTTAATGGCGTCGCTTAAAATGCGCCATCACAGAGATTTCTGTTCATCATAATTATTAATTGTACAGTAACAAAAAGCATGAGTCAAATCTTGTAATTTATTTTAATGGAAAAAAAAAAATACGTTTCTGGGTTTAAATTTATAGATATAATACAGAGGAGAAAAGAAGGGGTACTTGGTGGAGAAGGAAGGTGATAAAGGGGAGGATACTTGATACAAATGTATTGTAGAGGCTAGCCTTTGCTTTTTTAACCTCCTTTATTTTTATTTTATTTTTTACATATTTAACATAAGGATATAATAGACATTTCACGTTTTCGGTTAAAGAAAATCGATAAACCGTTAGTCAAGGGGGTTTTCGTAATTACGAGAACGTGGGGGGATTTTCGTTATTTAGGCTTACCTCAGGGGGGTTTTGGTAATTTGCCCTAAATTATATGCTACACATAAAAAATAAAATAAAACAAAAAATCTCTTAATTAAACTTCACATTTTGCATGTGTCAAGCATACATTTTAGATTATAATTTTTCTTCAAATTAAAGACTTGTATTTCAGATTTCTATTATGATACTTTATAATGTCTTTTAAATATTAACATATGACATCAGTTTAATATTGGAAATGTCATTGGTTTATAAAATGGGAATTATAGCAACTTTACTGGTATAGATCTTTGAGAGAATCCAAAAACAAAACCAGTCGAGACAGCAGCGGCGGCTGGCTGATGTGCTGTGTGCAGAAGCGTGGAAGACAAAGTATGTACGTGTTTTTACTTGGAAGATGAAAAGATATGTTTATTTTTTTAATTCAGATTTTTTTTGTTAAGCGTAAAGTATGAAACGACGTCGTTTCATAAAAAAAAACAAACAAAAAGCCGCATTTTAGATCAAAACTGGAGTCAACCGGTCCGATCGAATTCCTGCCAATTCCACCTAGTAAGGCCTTCCCCTTAGAAATTTTGGGATTACTAGCCGCCTTTAGATTACAATTTTTCTTCGAAGACTTGTATTTTAGATTTATATTATGTCTTTTAAATATTAACATATTGCTTAATATATTTGTTGAGGTGCTAGTCAAGTCCCACATGAGTTTCATATGGGAAAGATCATTTATTTATAAAGTAGAGATAATTTTTCTAGTACGAGACCTTTTGGGGAAATTTAAGACCAAAACTGATGATGCTAAAGATAGATCATCTAATGTAGTTGAAGTAAGATGAGTTGGAAGAGTAAAGTGGATCACTAGCCACGAGCTTAATGATCTCGAGATACCTACGATCAGAGCACACGTAAACTATGATGGGGGTTAATTCGGGAGAAATTCCTCCGACGCTCAAGTCAGACGCGTGGATTGCAAATGTTGTAGAGAGAATTCAGAGAGTAGTTTGTTGGGCTGAGATTAATTGATTGTAATTGTCGGACTCTTTGAAGGTGATTAGGCTTCCATTGCGGTGGTTTTTAAAATCGGGCTCGTGGCCCAGTTATTGAGAAATCGTACCCGTTAAGCTGGGCCAATTAAGCATATCAAAAATCAATTGGAACCGAAACCGAACCGCGTACATAAATTTATCCTATATAATAGTAAGGTGCAAAAAATGAGCTACTCAAAAGTAGAAAGACAAGAGCATGAGAAGATAGCACACAACATAAATGCTAGTAAATGTATGTATGGTAGGTGAAGTAGTTTGTCCTTTTATGAGGAATATTTATATATAATATAATGTGGAATTTCACACGCGCACTACTAACCGGGCAGGCACCTGCTTTCTTCTCCTAACCAACCGCCTCCATTTCTTTTCTCATACATATATATTAATATATATCACACCATTTTTTTCATATAATTATAATTAAGTATTTATTTTATTCACACACATAAATCACACACATATGCATGTATGTATGTATGGCGAAGAGATTATCATCATCATCGTCGGCGGCGGCAGCTCTGAACAAAGGTTCATGGACAGCAGATGAAGATAGGAAACTAGCTCAATGCATAGAGATGCATGGCCCCACCAGGTGGAAATTTTTGGCTCTCAAATCAGGTAATTAAAATTGTAAATATATATCATATAGTGTATTTCTTTTTCTTTTTTTATAAACTATTTTTAAGAGAATTTTCAAAAATGCTGAGAGCTTATTATAAGCTGTTAAATATCATCTTACTATACAATTTTTGGAGAGCTTATTATAAGCTTGGCCAAACATCCTCGTGGTGTTTATTGCAATTAGTACCGCTATGTTATATTGAATTGCTAAAAAATTACGCTGTATTATTTTATGCTTCAATTTTTTTTAGCACACATAAACCCTAAACATGTATATTATTATTTTTTTTTTTAAATAAATCATAGTGGGTTTTCCAATAAAATGAGATGGGGGTAGTTTTTTCTGCAATTCGATACAAATTCGAGTCGATACAACACAGGGGTATTATTGTCAATAACTCATACATCATGAATGGATGAGATGATGTATGAATTAATTAACATAAATTGGTGCAGGGTTGAATAGGTGTGGAAAGAGTTGCAGATTGAGATGGTTGAACTATCTTAGACCAGATATCAAGAGAGGCAATATTTCTGATGCTGAAGAGGATTTGATTCTCAGGCTTCATAGGCTCCTTGGAAATAGGTAATTTTTATTTCTCTTTTAATTATATCCAAAGAATATACATAATATATATACATATATATATATATATATATATATATATATATATATATATATATATATATATATATATATATATATATCATTCCCTCCGAAACGTATTATCTCATGTAAAGAACGTACTCGATTTCAAACGAATATGATCACATTACATATAATTAACATATTACATATAAAGTAATGAAGATGAATCATGTTTAATTAAATAGTGAAAAGCAATGTAATGACTATGAATCATATTACATATATCCATGTTCATAGGAGTGAAAAGTATCCATGTGTCTTTTGGGTTCAATTTGGCCTCTATTTTATATCTATTTTAATTTTATTTTTACTAGAGAGTATATTTGTCATTTCACCTTCGGTCAACCATTAAAATCACAATAGACAAAGTGCGCTATTTAAAAAAATTCATTCGTTGATTCAAAATTGCAAACGGGAATTTTTTTACAATTTACTCTATATAAATATATGTATAGGTGGTCGTTGATTGCAGGAAGACTTCCGGGAAGAACGGATAACGAGATAAAGAACTATTGGAATGCACATCTAAGGAAGAAGGCAAAGTTAATGGAGAAGTTACCAGCACCAAGCTCAACTGCAACAATATTGCAAGATAATAATAACGAAGATCGCGAAAAAACAGTGGGAAGTAGCTGCAGTACTGGGGCTATAGAGATTATAAAAGAAACAAAAGAAAGTAAAGATGGAGACGAATACTGGAGCTCTGACGACGACGATGATGGTGATGATGTTGAACGCATTGATTCCTCAAGAAAAGGAACCAAAGGATTGAATTGGGTCAAAACTTTTCTTGAACTTGAGGAAGAATCTTAAATCTTTTGGATGGATGGATATCAAGAATTTGTAAGCAAAATTCTATATTAAATGGTCCGTTAACCTCGTTTCGTTTCGTTTTTTTTTTAACGTAGTAGCTCTACAATTAAAGAGTTAAAGGTTGTTTTATTTGATAGATAAATTAAAGTCAATAAGGTCCAGTTATGTAACAATATATGTAACTCATATTTGTTGTCTATCTCCTCTACATTATGAATTATATTTGTGGCCCTCTCTTCTCCATTATTAATTCATAGAGTGTGCAGACATCTTTCATCCCATAGTCAGAGAGGAAAAGGTGAGTCACTATAAGATTTTAAGGCTTGTTAAGAGGAGTCTTGTAGGATTGCTTAGGCAATGTTTGCTTCGGTTTTGGCTAAAGAAGTTGGTAAAATTGTGATATCATTTTCATTCACTGTCATGTTACAATATATAGGCTTTACATAATATCCGTTTCCTATAATTATGAACACATAAAAGGAAAATAAATCAATCTAAATAAGAGAATATTACATTGAGACTAATCAGTGGGCTGAATAGTATCACCCCACGTTTATGTTATTGATTCCTAAATTGATGCTCTATCATGCCCCCGCAAGCGCAAGAATCCGGGAAGGATGCTAAGCTTGGTTCGATGCACCTGGAATTGTTTACGAGGAAGGGATTTCGTCAAGGAATCGGCGAGTTGATCTGAAGTATGGACATGAGAGATACGAAGAACCTTACGAGCGACTTGGTCACGAACAAAGTGAAAGTCAAGTGCAATATGTTTCATGCGGGAGTGAAACACAGGATTTGAACAAAGGTATGTAGCACCAATGTTATCACAATAAATGGTTGGAGGTACAGAGGTAACACCAAGTTCACCCAAAAGATTTGTGACCCAGTTGACTTCAGCAGTGGCAGAAGCAATAGCTCTATACTCGGCCTCAGTGGATGATCGGGAAATAGTGGATTGCTTCTTTGAGCTCCAGCTAATGGGGTTCGAGCCAAGGAATACTACATACGCAGAAGTGGAGTGGCGTGTATCGGCATCTCCGGCCCAATCTGCATCGGCAAATGCATGAAGAGGTGACGAAGACCGAGCAGATAGAAATAAGCCATAGTGAGAGGTTCCTTTTAAGTAGCGAAGAATGCGCTTGACAGCATTCCAATGGGTGGCAGACGGACGATGCATGAATTGAGCTAATTTGTTCACCGCGAAGTTGATATCAGGTCGAGTAAGTGAAAGATATTGAAGAGACCCAAGAACTTGCCGATACTCGGTAGAATCGTGGTGTGGAGATCCATCATCTAACTTGAGAGTTTCAGAGGAAGACATAGGCGTGTTGATTTCCTTGGATTCATGCATATTTGTTTTACGGAAAAGATCAAGAATGTACCTGCGTTGAGATAAGAAAAGACCAGTAGACGAACGAATAGTTTCAACTCCGAGAAAATAACTAAGATTACCAAGATCCTTGAGGGAGAATCGAGTAGCCAATTGTGAGGTAAAATTTTGAATGGTCCTTGGGTTGTTTCCTGTAAGAATAATATCATCCACATATACTAAAAGATACATGACATTAGAGGTGGTGCGCTGAATGAAGAGAGATGCATCACTTTTGGAGTTAACAAATCCAGCACCAAGAAGAAAAGTGTGCAGCTCAGTATACCAAGCTCGTGGTGCTTGACGAAGACCATAGATGGCTTTATGTAATTTGCAGACATGGGTTGGATTTTGATGGTCGACAAAACCTTGAGGCTGCTGCATAAAAACATGGTCAGAAAGAGAACCCTGTAAAAATGCATTATTTACATCGAGTTGATTCAAAATCCATCCACGAGATACTGCTATACTGAGAACAAGGCGAATAGTGGCGGGTTTTACAACCGGGCTGAAGGTTTCATGAAAATCGATGCCTGGGCGTTGGTGGAATCCTTTAGCAACGAGTCGGGCCTTATAACGAGCAATGGAACCGTCGGGATTTTTTTTAATGCGATAAACCCATTTACAACCGATAATATTTTGTGTCGGTTCGGAAGGAACAAGTGACCATGTGCCGTTGTTTTTAAGGGCTAGGATTTCTGCATTCATGGCATCACGCCATTGAGAAATTTTATTGGCTTGGGTGAAGGAAGAGGGTTCGATTTGAATATTAGGTTGTAGAACAGTGGTAGTAGTGAACGACAATGGTCTCTTGGGTTTGTGGATATTGTTTTGGGCGCGAGTAACCATCCGAGAGGGAATAGGCAATTTGGGAGGGGGTGGTGAGAGATTGGGAGTTGGAGTAGGAGGATCAACTTCTTCATTTGGAGAGTCACGAGAATCAGCCAAGGAAGAGGCTGAAGTAGGAGTGCCTTCTTGAGGAGTAGACATATCTTTTTGAGAAGTGGAGGATTCATTATGGGACGAGTTAGCATCCAAGGGAATAAGTGATGAATATGATTTTGTGGGTAAAGTGTGAGAGCTAGTGGTGGGGACCACTAGAGAAGATGATGTGGTAGGAATTATTGTGGGCGATAAATTGGAGATGGAAGAGGTTGAAATGTCCGGGATTTGAAAATAAGTATTTGGAAAATGTTTTTGTGTAAAAAGAGAGAATAATTTTGAGAAGGACTGATTTGTAACATCCAACTGGGATGACTTCATATTTTTATAAGGAAATATGTGTTAAAAAAAAACTACATGTCTTGAGATAAAAATTTTATTAGTCTTAAAATCTAAACATGTGAATGCGTGATGGGAAAGAGAAAATCCAAGATATACACAAGGTCGGGATCGTGCCTCAAGTTTATGATTGGTATAGGGCCGAAGCCATGGGTAACAAAGAGATCCAAAGACACGAAGAGATGTGTACTTTGGAGGATGTCCAAATAACTTACAGTAGGGAGTTTCGTGTTGGAGAACGGTCGTGGGCATACGATTTATCAAATACGTAGCAGTCTGAAAAGCATAGGACCAAAAGCGAGGCGGAAGAGAAGCTTGGTGGAATAAAGTAAGGCCGGTCTCGACAATGTGACGATGTTTTCGTTCAGCAGAGCCGACATGTTCGGGGGTATAGGGGGGTGAGGTGAGATGTTGAATACCAAATTTTGCCAAAATACGAGAAAGAGATTGATATTCACCGCCACCATCTGTATAAATAGTTTGAATATGAGTTTGGAAAAAGTTTTCTATGAGCTTCTTAAAATTTTCAAAAACATTAGAAACATCTGATTTGAATTTAAGTGGATAAAACCAAGTATATTTAGTAAAATAATCAACAAAAATTATGTAATATCGAAAATTTCCAATAGAAGTGATAGGCGCGGACCCCCAAACATCGGAATAGATAACTTGAAAGGGTTTGTCACAAGTAATTGAAAAGGTTTTAAAAGTTAACTTGTGACTTTTATTGCTTAAGCAAGAATTACAAGGATTAGTAGAGTCGGAAACACGAATTTTATTGCGAGTCATGATTTTCTTCTGAATGGGTAGAGATGGATGTCCAAGACGTTGGTGCCATAATTGAGATGTGAGGGAAGCAAATGCTGAAGGAGAGAAACTGTGAGGAGGAGAGGAGGATGGTGTCGCAGGCCACTCATACAGGTTGTTTCTACACCGGCCAAGAATGCTCCCGTGCTCAAATCCTTCACAAGAAAATCATTAGGAAAAAATTCTATGGAAGCATGATTTTGTTTACAAAACTGAGAAACAGAGATAAGATTTTTCCTAATCATTGGTGCACATAAAATATTATCTAATGTAAATGAGGTAAAAGGAGAGTTAAGGGTAGAAGAACCGATATGAGAGATTGAGATACCATTACCATTGCCAACTATAACATCCTCATTGCCGACATAGTTGGAGTGCATGGAAAGATTTTGAAGATCGGATGTAATATGATGTGTAGCCCCGGAATCCAACACCCAATTTTGTTGGTATTGTTCGGGTCGCCATCAACAGTATATGCCTCAGGTCGAGAATTTGTCGAGGAGGGCCGACCGCGAGAGCGACATACTCTTGCACCGTGGCCTGGCTTATCACACAGTTGACACACAATGCGAGTTTGCCCTCGTTGTGTCTGATGATAACTCGTGTTCCAAGAAGGTGAAAAGGATTGGGAACTTGCACCAAAACGTGTACCAGGAGAGTTTCGGCGGTAGATTGGTTGTTGCCGAGAGTGATTGGAAAAGGAGGTAGGGCGTGTGGAATAGCCATGATCCATATTGTGTAGACATTAGGTCCTCCTTGGTTGCCCTTGCCTTTATAAGTGTTTTGTTTTTGAACAAGTTGGGCAGTGATTTGTGTGTCATCGTCTTTGGACTCTCCATGATTGAGAATCATTTCTTCATCAAGAAGTTTATCGTAAAGATCCTCAAATGATATTGGAGAATCACGAACTCGAACTGCCATTGTTAGTTCTTTAAACTCGTCAATAAGGCCATTTAGAGTGTAGGCCATTATTTCTGCATCACTCAAGGGATGACCAATAAGACCAAGATCATCAACGAGACTTTTTATCTTGTTCATGTAAGTAGCGACAGATTTTCCTTATTTCTTTGTGCTCATCAAAGTGGACAAAAGAGTGAGCTTACGAGTATTAGAACGATTGGCATAACTTGTCTCCAATTTTCTCCATGCTGCAGCGGAAGTAGAGCAAGTATTAATCGTTGGACCAGTTATGCTATGAACAGTCGATTGAATTGCTAGTAGCACAAGTCGATCTTGTCGAAGCCAAAAGGATTGTTCCTGATCATTTGTTAATGGACATGAGTGAGAACCATCAACATAACCCAACAGGCCATAGCCGAAGAGAAGATTTGTCATTTGAGATTTCCAGGATCCGTAATTTCCTCCATCTTTTGCGAGTTTGAATGGAATTTGAGATGAGGCATTTAAAGAGATTAAATTAGTACTCAAAGGGGAGAGATTATTTTGAAATATTGGGGTGGATGTGGGGGTAGTATCTGTAGGTGGTGATGTAGAGTCTGTGGGGTTTTTGTTAGGTGAGGAAGATTGATGAGTCATGGTTTTGTGCAGGCAGAAGAGAGAATGGATAGTGAGAAAAAAAAAATTAAGGAGAAGCAAAGATGGAGAACTTCTGTTCTTAAGACAGAGATTGCTGAGATACCATAAAGAAGTTGGTAAAATTGTGATATCATTTTCATTCACTGTCATGTTACAATATATAGGCTTTACATAATATCCGTTTCCTATAATTATGAACACATAAAAGGAAAATAAATCAATCTAAATAAGAGAATATTACATTGAGACTAATCAGTGGGCTGAATAGTATCACCCCACGTTTATGTTATTGATTCCTAAATTGATGCTCTATCATTGGCTTCACTTTTATTCCCTCCTGGAAATAAATTCGTGTTTGTTTAATTTTTCCAAAAAAATCTCAAAACAACTTCTAAAATTTATTTCTCCTCCGGACATGATTTGACTGTTTCACTAAAAAAATATTTTCACTAAAAAACAAAGCGTTAAATACAGCTTACACCCCTAAAGTATATATATTCTGCAACACTTACTCCTTAAAGTATCATTTGTAACGCTTCTACCCTCAAGCACAATTTAATTTGTATTTTAAATTCTAATTATTTTTTTCTCTTTTATTGAAAAGAATAACTAAATTATACAACTAAAAATATTTGTTGACCCATGCAATTTTTTAAAATTTAAAAATATTATCTTGCATTGGCTATATATTTAATAAATAACATTTAATTGTTGTTGAACCAATTGATCGAATATATTCATATCAATAAATTTTAAGAAATCAATACACAACTAATAGTAATCTTATGTATTTAAATTTTTATATAAGTTCATTAATTTCTTAAAATATATTTTCATTCATTATTAGACAATATATATAAGTTTTGAATTATTTTCCAATAATTTAATTTTAGTTATTTTTCAATTTTATATTGATCAAATACTTATTACATTGTTAAGTTTATTATCTTTTAAATTTTAAAATATAAAATAATTGATGTTGAGGGATACGTGTTACAGATGATATTTTAAGTGGGTAAGTGTTACGTAGGCTATACTTCAGGGGTGCAAAGTATCTTTAACCCAAGATAAATATAATAACTTTATTTTTCAAAGTTTTCTTCTAAAATACATTTTTTCAAACAACTTTAAACACCTGCTACAATTTATATTATTTAATCTCAAATTATAAACAAAGTTACTTTTATTCTCAAATTATTCTCTCAAAACGTATTCACAATCTCTACTTGAACCATGGGAACGGTATATACCTACATTTATTAAATGACTTCATTCACACGCACACAATTCTAGCTTCAAATATTCTAAATTCTTCTAAGAGTTGTCAAGTTAAAAATGAAAAAAGTGTGTGTTAACATTCCCTTCTTGATTCTTTGCCGTAGAATTTAGATAATGTGACCCTTCTTTTATGTGATAAGCCGCAAACAATGAGGAGAAAACAAAGCCCGCCTAGTTGTAAATTTTGCAGCGTTCAGATAAAAGAAGGGTCACGCTATCGGAATTTAACCGAAATTTCGGAAATCATGGACAACGAGTTTGGAAGGTCACAAACGCTACCCGAATCGGGGACAACGTGATAAATTAATAATTCACTAAATTTATAAGAGAATACACATTGGGAAATTTTAAGAAGCCCCATATAATATAAAGATAATTCTTAAGTTACATGGTACAATACATATTTTATGGATCTATTTTTTAATGAGTGGTTTAAGATTTTTACGAATAATGATATAATTGAATTTCACGAATTCAGTAATAAATGGATTTAAATTTTATAAAAATATAAGGGGTAGCAAAGACATTTTGGACATATTATTATTTATGTTTTTTAGGAGTTGTAATAAAAGGGCGTTTTGGACAATATATAAGCGATTTTAGAAGCATGTTTTATGTGAGTTGTGTTGTTGGGATCCCACCGTAGATTTCGTACTCAATGCATCACCATCTACATTGACCTTTCCATGATAAATATTTAATGCTCAAATCATAATCATTCAAAAGCTCGATTTAATTAACCATCTCATCTCTCTCATATTAAGCTCCTTGTGGATAAACAAGTACTTCAAACTCTTATAACCAAGCCCTCTCTTAGACGCATCACTGTAAATAGTAAAGCCATCACTTCATTTGGGTAATGCGAGAATATGAGGCGTCACTAGACTTCTTTTCAGTTCTCGGAAACTCTCTCACAATCATTTGTCCACTTAAATTCAACCCCCTTACACGTTAACTGGGTCAGAGACACTGCTATTCGAGAGAACCCCTCCACCAATTTCTTCTAGTATCTTGCTAAACCTAAGAAACTACGGGTATGTTTGGTTATGTTTCCAATGAGAATTTCTAGTTTTCAAAATTTTTGATGGAAAAAGTAGATGTATTGGTTTTTGTGTAGAAAATGGGAATATGTTTGGATAAAATAGTATTTTTAGTTTTATGTAGGTGTAGAAATGACAATATATTTGGTTGTGGTGAATTTGCTCTACGAAAATACGTGCAAAAATAGAATTTAATAATTAAGGATGATGATGGTGGTGATTATTATTATTATTATTATTATTATTATTATTATTATTATTATTATTATTATTATTATTATTATTATTATTATTATTTAGATGGGAGACAAAATGGAGGAAAGAGAGATAGGTTAGTAGTGTTGTAATACATATCCACATAATAACTTGTGGACTAAGTATGACGCAGAACGGAAGCACGGTAAAGAATTAATTTCTACGAATTAATCCTATAGAACAAAATAACATTCGGAATCCACCGAAAACTCTGGAATCCACCAGAAAAATAGAGAAAACTCTAAATATTTTATTAAAATTCGAAATTCTCCTCAAAATAAAGTCCTAAGGCAGCTATTTATACTAAAAAAACTGAAAACCCTAATTAAACTAAGAAAATACTAAAAATTACCAAAAACGGCAAAAATGAGTTAGAGTCTGATTCTAGTAGATCTCGTAATTTTGGGAACAACCCAATTTACGGAATCCTAATCCGATTTTTCTATGATTTGATATTAATTTTCTAAAACTTGCCTAAAATAGCAAAAACGAACTTTTGGGAGTCTAAACGACGTTGGATTGCTGAAATTTGACGTGATTCATGAGCTATGCTCATGAGTTTTGTTCCTTGCGCCGTTTCACTTGAGATAGAGTTCGTTTCGTACTCAAATACAACTTGACTTCGTCGAAAACCCTTATTTTTCCATAATTTCTTTTGATATTTCCACCAATGCCCATTAATAACTCTTCTCCGAATTAAATAGTTATTTTGCAACACGAATCCAATTTGACGTTCCTTATCAATCTCCTCTTCTTCAAAAGAGCTCGACCTCGAGCTATGATCAACATATAGCGATGCATATTTCTTTCGAAACAACTTCAAGTGCTCCACCAATATTCCCGGCACAAAAATCTCGCTTACAAAATCTTCATCCAAACGAGGCGTTGGAAAAATTGGCTTCTTAATCGAAAATCTCAATGGCTCCACCAATTTCTCCAATACAAGAACTTCACAGCAAACACTATCTACAATTAGATCACATACCTCGACGCAATCCACTTGTTCCTTCTCTTCACGTGCACCTTCCTCTTCTTTAACAAATTTTACAACTTCAAATTCTTCCTCAAATTTGTTTTTAACACCCTCTTGAAACTCATTGACTCTCTCTTCAACCTTGCTAACGTTCTCTTCTACCCCGTTGACGTTCTCTTCGACTATGTTGATGCTCTCTTCAACCTCGTTGACTCTTCCTTCAACTTCATCGACTTTCACCTTGATTTCGTTAATGTCATCGTTAATCATAGCTACGCTAATTTTAACTTTTGTGACAATTTCCTCTTCAACTTCGTCAACACCTACGTCGTGACCCTCCACCAAATTTGGAGGTTGAATAACAAACGAAGTACCTTGTGCTTCCTTAACTTTGACAAGGGGTGGAACATCTTCGGTTTTTCTAGAGTAACTATTTCGCTTCTGATAATATTCCTCCTCCCATGCTAACTCTTGGGCCTCTTCAAGGGAGTCCAATGCGCGCCACCCCATCCTAAGACGGATTGAAATATTCAATCCTTGCAAGTACCTTGAAATTTCCATACTTTCGGATTCTTGCAGGTTATTTAAGTTTGCTAGTCTCATAAACTCAGCAGTATACTTGTTAACAGATCTACTCCCTTGCGAACCATTACGATATAGTTGAAATAGACGTTGCTCGTAACCTAGGGGTAAAAAACGATCCATCAACATTTTTCTCATCCTCCTCCATGATTGGATTGGAAACTTTTCCTGTCTAGCTCTCTTCCTCTGTATTTCATCCCACCATGCGGCTGCACAACCCTTTAACTCACACCTAACCAATTTTACCATCTTATTCGGCAAAATATCCATCAACTCAAAATAATTTTCGACTTCTGACACCCAATCGATAAAATCCTCAACTTCAAGAAAATTTCCACTAAAAGAAGGAATTTCAGCTCTTACCCGATATTATCACGATCCTTTTGTCTCTTTATAAGCGGATTTTCTTCAAAATAAGAGTTGCCGCTCACCTTTGAGTAGTCATCATACCTTGATTGAAGTTGAACAGGTCCATGATAATTGTGTCTAACATATGCACCTCGGGCTACACCGTCGGCAATCATCGTGTTAGATTCAGTCCTTCTGTTGTTGTTGTCAAAGGCAAATCCCTCGCGCACCAACCGCAGATTTTGCAGTTTTTCAACCCCGCGGTCATCGCCAACGTAGTTGTTGTCTCCATGTTTCGCACCTTTCGCCATCTAACCAGGAAAAACCTCGCTACTGATGCCAACTGACGCAGAACGGAAGCACGGTAAAGAATTAATTTCTACGAATTAATCCTATATAACAAAATAACATTCGGAATCCACCGAAAACTCTGGATATTTTATTAAAATTCGAAATTCTCCTCAAAATAAAGTCCTAAGGCAGCTATTTATACTAAAAAACTGAAAACCCTAATTAAACTAAGAAAATACTAAAAATTACCAAAAACGGCAAAAACGAGTTAGAGTCTGATTCTAGTAGATCTCGCAATTTTGGGGACAACCCAATTTACGGAATCCTAATCCGATTTTTCTATGATTTGATATTAATTTTCTAAAACTTGCCTAAAATAGCAAAAACGAACTTTTGGGAGTTTAAACGACGTTGGATTGCTGAAATTTGACGTGATTCATGAGCTATGCTCATGAGTTTTGTTCCTTGCGCCGTTTCACTTGAGATAGAGTTCGTTTCGTACTCAAATACAACTTGACTTCGTCGAAAATCCTTACTTTTCCATAATTTCTTTCGATATTTCCACCAATGCCCATTAATAACTCTTCTCCGAATTAAATAGTTATTTTGCAACACGAATCCAATTTGACGTTCCTTATCAAAGTATTAAAGACTTGCGTGTCTTTTTCTTATTAATATGAGGATGACAATGCTTTGTATAAGTTGTTGTATAAATAGAAGCACTAACATTGTGAAATATATATATGAGCCTTTGAATAAGCAATTCATCTCCTCTTTCTTATTACACTAGATTTTTGGCCCGTGCGATGCACGGGATTGAAGTAAAATTAATACAAAGTAAAGTTCAATTGAAATGACAAAGTTGAAGTTTCAATTCATTTTGATGTTTTGCTATATGTATTGATTATAATCCTCCGTCTATAAACTATTTTTGCCATATTTATTAATTTAACTTTATGCTTTTAATGTAAGATAGTTGTATATTTATCTTATCTTAGTTAAGATAGAAGTTTTCATAGGATTTGTAAACATCGTGTTACAATTAGTAACACTTCTCGTGCAATGCACGACATATATATTTTCGATTAGGAATTGTATTAAATTATGTGCATGTATACAGTAAATTATAAACATTAGTATAAGTAACAACTTAAGCGAGATTTTACAAAAGTTATGCAATTCTTACTTAAATGAAATTAACATGTAAAATAGTAGCATTAAAATAATAAATATAGACTGAAAATAATATATTTGGTAGATTGAAAATGAAAGATAGTATGTAAAAATGAACACAAATCTTTGTAGTTAAATTCTTCTCACCCAACTTCTATTTCTCCAATACACACTCATTTTTCCTTTTTTTTTCTTCTTTTTAATGACATCAAGTAATTAGTTTGAATAGGATCCAATAATAAATATTGTCAAAATAAATTATATTAAATAACATTAATTAAATAAATGATAATTATAGATATCATGAGGGTGAAAACTTTAGGAATTACCAGGAGCAACCTTACTTTTTATTAATAAAATAAGTGAAATTAATATTTAATTACCGGTCATTTCAAACTTTTGATTAATATTTAATTAGTAGATTATATGATATTAGGTTAGGCGGGAAAAATACTATTAGGGTTTTTCCAGGAACCTTTCTTTTGTTAATAAGATTTGATCCTCGTTTCTTACTTTATATTTTTAGATCCACAATATTTAATATAATATTTATTCTATAACACGTTATCAGCACGGATTTTTGCTCGATAATAATTTGCTATTTTTCGTATTTTTCTTTTTATTTTATTTTACGAAAATCCAAATCCTCGATTTTATTGTCGTGAAGACAAACGAGAATGATTAGCGAATACTTCGGTATAAGGATATGATGGATTCGTCTATTTACATTATATATAGCTCATATATTTGTTGAATTACTGCTGAAATTTATATTTGCAAGCTTGTGGATCCCAAGCAGTGTTATAAGCACGTACTAGTTTTAACAGATCTGTGGGCCGATTTAGAGGCCGAGATATTAACTCCGAGCATGATGCTCGTCGAGTAAAAGAAATAATAATCTCAGTTAAAGGTCGATTTAGAGACTATGAGATTAACTCCGAGCACAAAGCTCGTGGAGTTGGGGAAACAATAATCTCTGTTTAAAGCCAATTTAGAGGCTATCAACTTCGGACATAGTACCCGTAGAGCTTAACAGAGACCGTATAGAGGTCATACTATAACTCCGAGTGAAAAACTCGTTAAGTCAAGACGTTGGAATTCCCGTCAAATAAATAAAATATAGCTCCGAGTCTAATCTCGTTGAGACAAGAAAGCCGGTTTAGAGGCTAAATATTTAATACAGCTCCGAGTCTAAACTCGTTGAAGCAAGAAAGCCGATTTAGAGGCTAAATCTTTAATATAGCTCCGAGTCTAAACTCGTTGAAGCAAGAAAGCCGGTTTAGAGGCTAAATATTTAATATAGCTCCGAGTCTAAACTCGTTGAAGCAAGAAAGCCGATTTAGAGGCTAAATATTTAATACAACTCCGAGTCTAAATTCGTTGAGAAAAGAAACCCGATTTAGAGGCAAAATCACAAATATAAATCCGAGCCTGGAGCTCGTTGAGTCAAGACGTGATAATATCCGTCAAAAGCCGATTTAAAGGCCAATTATTTGAAAATATCTCCGAGCCTGAAGCTCGTAGAGTCATCAGACGAGGTAAAACCCGTCAAGAGCCAACTTAGAGGCTATTAATCGCAAGCCCAAATTTTAAAGGGTTATGGGTTAATTTGTACCCAGTGTATATATATCTCTCTCGAAAGGTGTGATTCCCGAGATTGAGTTATTTTGTGTGTATCCATGTTTAATCTCTCTTGGATGATGTGATTCCCAAGATTGAGTTGTTTTGAATAAACCCACATGTACATATCTCCCTTGGAGGATAAATACCCGAGGTCGAGCTGATTTTTGATTACGCGTACATGAAAACATGGACAAATATGACTATTGCATACTCGATAGTGCAACTACACACTCAATATTCAATAATAAAATATATTTCTGGAGTCTGACATTGTGCAAGGCACAAGTTAAAATCATATTAGGTCCCGTGGAGATAATAAATGGCTCCGGGAGTGCAACAATTATGTTGCCTAATGGTACCACGTATGCTTCTTATTTACGCGAAATATAGTATTTGCGCGTTTGCTGGCATATATTATTGTGCAGCTCTAGAAATAAATGTCGAGCACCCAGTAGCATACGTTCACACTCAAAATGGACTGGCATAATCTCTGATTAAACGCGCCCTAATAATTGCTCGTATATTGCTGATGAGATATAAACTCACTAATGCAGCATGGGGCCATGCAGTATTGCATGCGTCAGCACTGATTAAATTACGCCCCACTGCTTATCATATGCATTCCCCAATGCAATTGGCATTAGGCTTTGAGCCCGATATTTCGCACCTTCGCACATTTGGTTGCGCTGTGCAAGTGCCAATTCCTTTCTCCTCAGAGGACTAAAATGGGTCCCCAACGCCGACTTGGCATATACGTTGGGTTTGATTCACCGTCGATTATTAGGTTCTTGGAACCAATGACGGGTAATTTATTTACCGCTAGATTTACGGATTGTCATTTTGATGAGACATTATTTATACCGATTGGTAAGGATATTCAGAATATCCGTGATAATGATAAACAAAAACCAATCGAGAATCTCACATGGTGTGAGCAACACTCGACCCACGTACCTATGAATGTGAAAATGAGATCCATAGAATCATTCATTTACAAGATATTGCCAATAGACTTCCTGATGCATTTAATGATGCCAGTAAAGTCACGAAGTCTTATATTCCAGCTGTGAATGTGCCAGCTAGGATCGATGTTCCTGAAGAACATGCGAAAATGAATGATGATCCCCACGACAAAAACGGGGTAGACCATTGGATCAAAGGACGTTGTTCCTAGAAAAAGAAAGGGGAAAATCAATGAACCCTCAAATGAGGCGATTCCTAGTGAGAATGCTCTAAATGAATCTGTTGAGCCTGATATCGGAAAAGTCGATATCAAATCTCGAGAATACCGAGAATCCCATAAGTTATTTGAATAAAATATGGAATATAAATGAGATAATCATCGATAATATTTTTACATTCTCAATTGCTCAATAGACTGTCTAGGATGATTATAATAATGAACAACGTTTTGTAATGTTGCAGGCAGGGAAGAGTCAGATAAACAAATGGTGGATACATAAAAGGTGATAGGACCAATCATATATCACCAAAGTTCTTCCATACACATGAACTTTAGAAGAACAGAGAGATCGATGTTCGACAAACTCGTCATTCGCCATTTGAAAAGTTGGTATACGCCATTGGAATGAGAAGAGCCAATATGAAACAAGATTGACGCCCCATTTCGGAACCTATATTGCTCATTTCAGGGAGAACAATAGTGCGCTGCACGCTTTTTTCCTTTTGACTGATTTTGTCCCATTGGGTTTTTCAGCAAAGGTTTTTAACGAGGCAGCTTATGCACACGGCTTGGATTGAGTTATGCACTCTTTTTCCCTTCTGACCGGTTTTGTCCCACTGGGTTTTCCTGCTTGAGGTTTTTAACGAGGCATACATTTTACTCATCCAGTTTATAGCCGCTACCGATAATACTTAGTCCAAGGGGGAATGTTGTAATACATATCCACATAATAACTTGTGGACTAAGTATTAAGACTTACGTGTCTTTTTCTTATTAATATGAGGATGACAATGCTTTGTATAAGTTGTTGTATAAATAGAAGCACTAACATTGTGAAATATATATGAGCCTTTGAATAAGCAATTCATCTCCTCTTTCTTATTACATTTGATCCTTGTTTCTTACTTTATATTTTTAGATCCACAATATTTAATATAATATTTATTCTATAACAAGTAGGTAATATTATAGGTTTGAAAAGTGGGAAAAATATAAATAGTGTATTTTATTGAAAAAGTGTTTAGGAAGGGATAATTAGCAAGAACCCCCCATCTAGGAAAATGAGTTAAGGAAACATCCCCTCCCAAAAATAATTAGAGAAAACCCCCTTAGCTATTATCCACCCAAGTGATATTTTCGTAATTCCAAAACTACCATTAATTGTCTACTATACTCTTTCAAAACCCTAATTTTATTTTCTCTTTTCCGTCTCTTCTCTCGCGTCTCTTCTCTGCTTTTTTCTTTTCTCTCTTTTATACTTTTCTCTCATTCTCTCTTATCGGAAGATGAAGAACCAACCACCGACATCACCGCCAGAATAACGATGCCAATTCCGTTGAAGTCGTCGTCGTCGTTGCCATTGTCGTCTTCGTCGCCGTCGCCGTCGTTGCAGATCTTAACAAAAACCATAAAGATGACGATGATTTTGATAGCGATTTATGAGTTCGGATGCCATGATTGCTACATCAGCGGCGAAAAGAGGTAAAATTGTCGATCGAAATCGAATTTTGATGGGTGGTGGTTCTGCTTTGGTTGGTGGTGCGAGTTGTGATTTTATTTATTTATTTGTAATAAAAAAAAACTGTCATAATATCAAAGTAAGGTGGTGATGGTGTGTTGTGGCGGCGGTGTGGTGACGATGGGAGGCAGATTTAGGGTTTTTTGTTAGATTGGACGGATGACGACGCGTGTAGAGAATTTCGCGCATGCTAAAACTTTAATCGACTATGTACATGTTCATAGTCGATTAAGCTAATCGACTATCCTCTGGTAGTCCATTAAGGTTCATCGACTCCAATTTTTTTTATTTTCTTTGGATTTCTTGTTTATTGATTCTAATTGTATAAATCATTTATAATGTTTGTATATTTTTTGTTTTTGTAATATATAGTTGATTTTGCATTTTTTCGCAGTTGTGATTTGTTATTTTTAGTAGCAGATTCTTAATTGACTATACTCTGGTAGTGGAATAAAGTTGATCGATTCCAATTTTCCTTTTTTTTTGTTTATTGATTTCAATTATATAAATCAATTGTAATGTTCTCATACTAGCTCAAAATGAGTGTGGACTTTTCTCATATGGACTGAAATATTTTGGACCTATCTCCATTAAAAAAAGTAACGAGGGGGTTTCCTCAAAGAGTCCCGTTAAGAAAAATAGGAATTTCCAAGTGAAAATCATCAATCAAACATAATCCCAATTTTATGAATAGTATAAAACTGGAAATTAATTTTGGAAATAGAAACAAACATCCGCTGCGAATCTCAAAAACGCTGGTAGATCTGTTCCACCCTGATACTGTTTATATTTTCTGTGGGTCCACTAACACGCCATCCTTATATATCACATGGCCCAAAACTGATACGCTTTCAAGCCAGAACTCACACTTACTAAATTTGCAAACAACTTCTGATTCTGAGAGTCTGCAACACATCCCGAAGATGTTTCTCGTGATCCTCATTGCTCCTCGAGTAAATCAAAATATCATCGATAAAGAGCACCACAAATTGGTCAAGAAAAGGCTTCAGGACCCTTTTCATCAATTCCATAAATGCCGCAGGTGCATTAGTTAAACCAAACGGCAATCACAAGAAACTCATAATGGTCGTATCTAGTTAGAAAAGTTGTTTTGGTGACACCAACTACCTTAACCTTCAAGGGATACTTGGTTGGTAAAATAATGCTCAAGGGACATCATCCATTGGAGAAAACTTGAGCACGCACCAATAAGTTGGTCGAATAGTTCATCGATCCAAATCGGTAAGAGATACTCATTTCGAACAATCACCTTATTCAGCTACCTATAGTCAATACAAAGTCGAAGAGTGCCATCCTTCTTCTTCACAAACAAGACATGAGCTCTCCAAGGAGAAACACATGGCCTAATGTATCCACCGAAACTCTATATCAGAAAGTTCGATCATAAGTCCATGTTCTCTAACAAAACTAGCTGACGCAAAGGAACGAGTTGCACTGACAACCAATGGAGTTAAACTGAGACCACCATTGTCTCAACTCTCAACATAGACAAAACAATTGCAAATTATCACATCTTACAACTTCTTTTACACTCTTTGATTTACAAAAAAAAAAAACAAAAAAAGAAAAATTGAACTAACAGAATTTGGGGGTGGCGAAGCAAAATCATGACGAAAAGGACTTTACCTCCAGCACCACACAATGTGTATATAAAAAATACATAACTTATGCTAATACTCACAAACTATTCACACTATATCCAACTAAACAATTTCCGAAATTGACAATACGCAGTTGCTTCTTCGGGCACAGACGAAAAAAAGTATGATTTTTTCTTTTCTCTTCTCTTCACTATAAAAATGGCATAATGTAGTGGAACAATTTCGTCGGGCCAATCTTGAAAGATTGGAATAGTTAATCGAAATCGAAAATCAAAATCAAATCTGAATCTGGTTGAGCCTACTCGACCATATCGAATGCAGAATCATATGAAACAGATCGTACGGCACAGGTTTCGCATTCCAAAGAAAATGCCTCTGCAGCTTCTTCACATTCGTTTGCATGACAATGTATCTCTTCAAAGGGATCGCTAAGAGAATCTCCTTTAAGTTGGGAATATCCTTTTCGGCCACAACCACCGAAAATTCATCCCAATTGAGAACTTCGTTCAGCGGAGGGACAAAATTGTCCGCAATAATAACTGGGACGCATTCGTTATATATAGCCTCGACAATTCTCGGACTGTTGACTTCGAACCCCATCGGACAAATGCAGTACTTGCTGGATTTCATGTGCTGAGGGTAAGACAGTAATCTGGATGCTCTGTTTGGTAAAGGGCCGTAAATTCTCATGTCATCGTCTTTGTCGCTCCAGTGCTTGAGGAGCACCGGGCGGACCCTACCGTGCCGGTTGCCGGCAAAGAACGCGAGAATCGGGCGCTGCGAGACTCTGTTTCCGCCGAGATTTTTAATAGGTCTTTTAGGGTTTCGTATGGTTGTTTCTGGGAGAGAAACGTCTTTCCCAGCGACGAAAACTCCCTCGGAAACGTCGGCATTGCACAGAACTTTTATCGTGTTTCTCGAGAGTTCGTTGTGCCCCTTTAGTGTGTAAGGTCCCTGTTAAGTAAACTATTTTTGTTACAAAAAAATGCACCAGCTAAAAAACGAAAAATCATATTAACTGGTAAACGATTGTATATGTACGTACGCCATTAAAATAACATACCCAATCATGGCAAGCAACAAGAAAATGGTCGGACCCATGAGTACGGTTCCAGAACGGATACTTTGCAGCGAGCATATTGACGTAGCCGTGCAGAAAGACGGACAGTGGCCTCAGATTATGTGAATTGGGAACGTAAACCGCCATTTGCAACTGACGTGCACTGTACGGAAGATAGAACAAGTGAGCCTTTTCTGGGTCCTTTGTCACGAATTGCTTGTTTTCTTCCATCAACTTCATAAACCACCCTTCCGATGCATATATTCCAAACAGATGAGGCTCGTGGAAAATCGGACTTTCTCCATCTTCGTATATGTACACTTTCAGCATCTGCTCCATCCATTCATAGCTCCTGAATTTTGAAAAAAAAATATATATATATATATCATTTCAAAAAACGGAAAAAAAATATACAGGGCAAATTACGGCCACGCCCTGAGGTATGGCCAAATTACGAAAAACTCCCTCTTGTTTGGGTAATTACAGCTACCCCTCATTTTAAATATTTTTACATAAAATTTATGTAATTCGGTTATTTATCGAACCAAATCTTATATTCAGTTCGGTAAATGGTATGAAATGTTGGCGTACCGAAATTTCGGTTCGGTTTTACCGAATTAACATCCCTAAATATACCTCTGGAGGGGTATTTTTGTAAGATAATACATAATTGAGGGGGTGGCTGTATTTACCCAAACATGAGGGGGGTGGCCGTAATTTGCCCAAATATATATATGTATATATATATCACAAAGATTCATTCATGGCTATATTGACAATATATTATATACATTTCTGCAAAATGGCCTTCTTTGAGACACAGCTAATAGAAAAGCTAATGTTATTAAAAAACAAATGCAGAAGACACTGAATAACTTAACTACCAAAATCAAATATCATCCATGCGTGAAAATAAATAAAATCATTTAATTTAAAAACAATCAACATGTTATTTTGACAAGCACGCGACAACCAGCTCTCGCCGCGCCTTATTTGTTATTAACTGCAGGAGTCTTTGATTCTCCCAAACCCATTACCTCCCAGCTTGGATGTTAATCAGTTTAATTAAGTTACTTAAATTGATCGTTATCATTTAACTAATCTAACTTTTCTTAATCAAGTAACTTAATTAATTGATCCGATCAATTAAACAACTCCGTACGAGCTCCCTAATCCCATTATATTTTAACGTAACTATTCTAATTATAGCTCCAAATAATTAACACCGTTAGTTAATCTAATCCAACACCTAGGGTTATTTTCCGATTCGGTACACAAAAAACGAACCTCTTGAAAGTGGAGAAATTCCGAAACAGAGGAGCGTACAGTTCCGCATCATCATCCTCCGCCAGCGAGGCATTCTCGATATCTCTTTTAATAAATGCAAGAGCCTCATCTGGTTTCAACGACCATAAGTATTTCTAGGGAGAGAAAGAAAAAGAAAAATAGTGTAATATAGAGAGATAACATTTTAAATTTTCGTAGATACGATAAAGCTAACAATAACGAAAAATATACCTTCACTCGGATCGGAATCTTTCGAACTATATGAGGTGGAGATGGAGGGGAATCCGCAACGATCGACTTTACTCTGTGTCTCCCCTTTCTTCGATGAGATACTCTTTTTTCCTTCTTAGGAATTACCGAAGATTGATTTTGTTTGACGAGGGAATTAAGTGAGTAAACTACGGGGACAACCCGAACGGTTTCGAGTGGGGGGCCCACCGCCAAAGAATGACTTTGACCTATATGTAGTGTTGTATTCAGAGGTTTGTATGATGAAATTACAGTTTTGTGTGGCGGCGAAATCCAATCGGCCAATGGGTAAGGGAGAGACGAAATCTGTAACAAAACACTACCCACGGTAAAAACGGAGCATACGAGAAATAACTTTTTCCAGTCAATTCTGAACATCATAAATACTATGATTGTTCGAAACAGCTTCGCCATATCTATTTAATTTATTCGGTCTGTTTGAGCCTCGTATTTTTTGAAGGGTCCGATTTCGGAAATTGTACAAAGTATACAAGTAAACCACCCACACTTGACTTAGCTGATTGATGAAGAATTTGTGCAGTTCCAGCATGCCTAGTGTTTGATCGGAGAAAAAACTTCGATTCTGTCGTATAAAATTGATATCAATAATTATTAATTTCAATCAAACTATACTCAAAATTTGTTCATAAAATCTCAATAAAAAATTTCTCATTAACCGAAACCAAAACCGAAACCGAATTTAACACAAATAAGCTTATTACCACTGAAATAGGAAAGAGAAAAGGAAAAACATTTCAATTTCCTGGGCAAAAAAAAAATTAATAACAAGAAATTTGACGAAAAATTAAAGAATAAAAGAAGCTAAGCACATGAAAAAATAAAAAAAATAAAAAAAAAATAATAAAAAAGAAAAAGAAAAATCAAACAAGAAGAAATAATTTCCTCAAAAAAAAAACCCTAAAACATGAGCTCAAAAATAAAATGAATTAGGAAGGAAAAAACTGACCACAGGGTACGAAAAAAAAATGGTATAATTGGAACGCCAAAGATCAGGTATGTACGTATATGTAATTATGTAAGCTATGGTGGAATCATGAGCAGTCAGAACGACGTCGTTTGTGAAATAAAATTGAGGACCGAAAATGGGGGAAAAGGAAAAAAGAGGAAAACGAAGGCGTGAAGGAAGAAGGAAGGTGGAGGGAAAATAGCGACACGAAACACAGAATAACGGCTTCCACATTTTTATATTGTCATTGTGGGGGGCGGTCAAACGTTGACTTTCTTTCATTTTTCATTTTTCTTCTTTTGAAGTTTATGATTGCAATTAGGGTAAATTACAACGACACCCCTGGTATAGTTAAATTACGAAAAACAACTCATGTTTGGATAAATACAACTACCCATCAACTATGAATCTTCTTACATGTTCACCCTTATAGTGTCAAATTCAACATAATCTTCTAGATTTTGTGGAGTGTTTCTCTAGTTTGTACTTGTTTTGTGCAAAAATGCAGTTTTTTATGCACCACAATCTGATATATACAAGCCAAAAAACACACCTTATGATCACGTTGCTTCAAACTGTGGAACTCAAATGGGATAAAACGGGTATAAAATTGAGAATATTCCATATAATCTATAAAATTCCACTAAATTTGACACCGCAGGGGTTGACGTGTAATAAAATTTATAATTGAGGAGTGGGCGTAATTACCCAAATAAGAAGGATTTTTTCGTAATTTGACCATACATCAGGGATAGTTATAATTTACCCATATAATTAAAATTATAATTATAATCTTTTAAGTTAGTTCTCATTCTTCAAATTGTTTATCTAAAATTTTTTTTTCAAATTTAGATACATTCAATTACAATTTCTTGCGGTAGTAAAATGTAATTTAAAAAACATAATTTCGGGCTAAAAAACACGATTTTCACTCGGGTACCAATATTACGGTTCAACCCGTCAACTGGATCGTACAAGACAATGGTTCTCAGTTTAACCAGTTCAACCGGCCGATCCGGTCCAAGTTTCAAAACATTGGTTTTAGCAATTAGAAATAACACATTTTCTTTAGACAATTCTCTCAAAAAAAAAAAACAATTAATTGAAATTTAAAACCCTAAAAAAGAACAGTTCAACGAATGAAAGTCAACCAATATTTATGCAAGATGTGTATGTTATATATCCCAGCAAAAGTTTTTGGTGGGTCCTGTAAGTTGTTTCTTTATTACTCTATTGCCCACTAATATTTCATTTTTATTTTCTCCCCAATTGCAGAACATGCCATTATGCAAAATGATTATTGTTGATCTTGTAATCATGGATATATATCTCTTTCCACCGGCAAAATAAGATAACCTATTCATGAACTATGGTAATTTGTCAACTAAATATTGCACGAAATCTAGAAAATTATGTTGAATTTGACATCATATAGAGGATGTGTAAGAAAATTTATAATTGGAGGGAGTGGTTGATCAGTGACGAATCCAGGATTTTATAACTATCTTGTGAATATTCACTAAATAATTGAATTTCGGGGGTCCGAGGGAGCCTCCAAAAAAAAGTTTAGGATTTATTATTTTTGACAAAACCATGAGATATGAAAAGAAAATCTTTGAGGACCTTTTTTTTTTGTACTAATTGGACTTTGAATGGACTAAATAATATAAATTGAGTAGACTAAATAAATATATAGGTATAATGATCTAGTGGAATTTTTTTCAATTGAGCATCCGTTTGAGTATACTCATTTATTATTTTTCTATGTTTTCTTCAATTACGAATACTTAATTTTACTTTTTATATAAATCTAAATTTTTAATAATTATTGGAGCACAATACAAATACAATAAATTATATATACATATATAGTAGTAAAAAAAATTAAAAATTGAGGGATTTTTTCATAATTATCCATTAGTAGTTGTAATTACCCAAATAAAAGTTTTTTTTCCGTAATTTAGCCTTATCACATCAGCATTCGTCGTAATTTACATTCGTCGTAATTTACCCTACTTTTAGATTTAGTAGGTATATGCGATTTGCTGTCATCACATGGGAAAAAAAAGAGTTGGTCAAGTATTTTCATCATTCTCTCGTGCATTTCTTAGTGGTCCGTCTAACAGAAAGAATGAATATTTTGAGTGCAGTCTCTTTTCTTTGTCCTCAAGTAAAATTGAGTGGTTGTATTTGTCCATCGTGATCAAACTCAATATCACTATATATATATATATATATATATATATATATATATATATATATATATATATATATATATATATATATATATATATATATATATACACACTGATATGCTAAATCCCACATCAATTTTACCAAATCATACATACAATTAAAAAAAAATTCTCTCTAAAATCTCATCTTCTCCTTCCTTAGCCTTCTTCTTTTTCCCTAACTTTTTCGCAAAATCACACACTAAAAACGTCCATATCATTCCAAGTTCGAATTTGAGAAAAATATTCATGTGTTCAAACTAAAATAAAGTTTGAATTTGAGAAAAAAAATCGAATTGATATGAATATAAATAATTAAAAACGCATAATGAAATTGAAAATTATTAAATAAACCTAAACTCACTTTTTATGATTATTCACGTGAAAGATTAACGAATTTTGAGTGACTTGGAAAAAATCATAATAGAAAAAAGTTAGAGAGAATATAAGTAGAGAATTTTTCTTTTTTTAATTTATGTGTGGGATTTAGTAAATTTTAGTATGGGATTTAGCATGCCCCATATATATATATATATATATATATATATATATATATATATATATATATATATATATATATATATATATATATATATATATATATATAGTCTAAAGGAAATTTGAGTAGAGTTTATTTTTTCATTATTATTTTTTTGAAGAAATTTTCATCTTTCATTATGTTACTAGTTTCTCAGTTTCTCCACCAAATCCTAGAGGTGAAAATAGGAGTTAACATCATTTTATTAATTAGCATATAAAATGATTATTATAACTAATTTCACGTGATTACCGAATTATTATCATATTTATAGTAAATACTTTAGTGTTAATTAATAAATAATTTTTTAAAATATAAATAAATTTGTTATTAATAAAAACATTGATTTTAATAAATATAAATATGCTTATTTTTAATTAATTAGTATTTTTTGGTTTCAATGTCGATTATTTCAGTTTTTAGCTCACTTAAATACACTAATCATCTTATATATAAAAGAAAGAAACGTTGGGCAACCCTAACAAAACCCTAATGACATTTATGTTAATATTAATTTTTAATATTTTTTCATTACTAATTTTTAACTATAATTTTTAACAATTATCAAAATTAAAACTCAACTGGAAAGAATCTTACCCTAATGGTAATAATAATAATAATAATAATAATAATAATAATAATAATAATAATAATAATAATAATAATAATAATAATAATAATAATAATAATAATAATAATAATAATAATAATAATAATAATAATAATAATAATAATAATAATAATAATAATAATAATAATAATAATAATAATAATAATAATAATAATAATAATAATAATAATAATAATAATACGTTGAGCAACCCTAAAAAACCCTAATGGTATTTCTGTAATTATTTATTTTTAATATTTTTTCTCTACTAATTTCTAACTATAATTTTTAACAATTATCAAAATTAAAACTAACGCGTGAAGAATCCTACCTTATTAATACTTATGTAATTATTTATTTTTAATTTTTATTCTCTACTAATTTTTTAACTATAATTTTCAACAATTATTAATCTCCGAGGCATAATTGTAATTTTTTAAATATTAATTATTAGTATTTTTTCATCTCCTATATTTTCCAGCTTTTATTCTCTAATGACCTTCAAAGCAAATTAGATTTGCAAATCCGCTAGCGAAATTCTAATCCATTCGGATAACATTTTTTTTTACTATTACCATCTCTTATACACACATATATAGATTTATTTAATTTAATTATTATATATTTAAATTTTCTTCCTATCTGCAATTTCGTGCATCGCACAGGGAGAATTGCTAGTTAATATTAATAAAATATAATAAGCAACTATACACTGATTAGTGAAGCATACTTTAATTGATGAAATACATCACGAAGCCTATAAATCGAAATACATAATTTGAGTTAATTTTATTCTTAGATGCGCATATCCACAGTTTTTTGCTCAGAAAATATCAAGTTGTTGTGTTTATATGCGGTCGTTTTACAGCAAGAAAATTGTGCCTTGTTCAACATGCATGAATAACCTTTTATTGACCAACTCACTCCGTATAGACTTTTATTGTATTTAGTCTTCACTTATGTGAGTAAATATGGGTATAAAATATAATTTGTATATCAATCGGATATTTATATTTTTGTTTTCTTTATATTATACATCAAAATTGATTTAGTCTTTATATATTTTTCGCTACGATTTTAGTCCTCAAATTAACGATTTTTTTTTTATTTTGGTCCGTGGTTTGAGTAAGGAGTGAGTTAGAACGGAAAAGTTGTGTATTTTGCACATGAGGGTGCTTACTTTACCTTCATTTTTATTTAGTCTCATTTTAGTTTACCCTATAATTTCATCCCAAAAACTACTTTTTATTTGAAAAAAAAAAAAAAAAAATTAACTTGTAGGAAACCCTTACATATGAAGACTAAAATGTCCTTTTAACTAATTTAAAAAAAAAATTGTTCAAATCGTTAATTTTCATATCACAATTAATAATTTACTTTACCACTGAAGAATAAAATAGAACACAAAAATAATAAACAAAATCAATATTTACCGACGTTTCCACTTCTCCACCATGTTGCTATGGACCCAATTCTAGTCACTAACAGCGAAATTCTTTTCGCAAAGAAAAAGGAAAGATGTTTTTTTACCATATGCGGAGAGTAGGGGTGGAAATCGGACGGATCGGATCGGATTTAGGCCTTTCGGAATATTTCCGATTTTTTTCGGAAGTCAATTAGCCATTCCGATTCCGATTCCGATTTTTTCGGAATTTAAAAATGGATTCTGATTCCGATTTTTTCGGAAATTTCGGAAAATCGGAATTTTTCGGAATATTTCATTTTCGGAATTTTCGGAATATTTTCGGAAATTTTCGGAAAATTTTCGGAATATTTTTGGAAATTTTTGGAAATTTTCGGAATATTCAGATTTTCCAAAAAAATTTTTTTTTTTTCAAAATATATCATTGAATGAATAATATTAATAATAAAAAAAATAAAAAAAGACCTACTTCATCATAAAGACAGACACACAGAACAATACTAATAACATCAACAACAAACACAAAGCCCTGCTTTCTTGATGAAATTAAATTATAAAAAAAGAAATAAAGGGAACAAGCATGCCTAGGTTCAAAATACCAACAATACAACACCTAATACACATCCAAACAAAAAAACCGAGAGGACATCCACATAGAACCACTCTCCAATTTTTCTCAATTGTTAACCTTCAATGCATTGATATCTACAATGAAAAAACAATCAAAAATATAAACATTTAGAAATAATTGTAACAAAGTAAAAGTATTATAAAATTGAAGACGAATACATACTCTTTTCTATTGATAAGAGTTTATCGAGGTCTTCTTCAACATCAACTAAATGACCGCTTCTCGAACCAATCTTGAGCACACACTAAAGATGTATCTTAGATCAATTACATTGCTACCAAAATTTTCTCTTGTTCCTCTCCTTGTTTTGCCCTTAAAGCTTATTTCCTTAAATAGTTGCTATAGGTAAATGACAATTAGAGTAGAAGGGATCACAAGTTCCAGACAATGATATATGAGGGGATGTGTAATTCCCCCTAAACTCATAAACATCAAATTGAAGCCCTAAACTCATAAACATCAAATTGAAGGAGCTTATTGGATCTTAAGATAAAGAAAAAAAAATCGACCTTCGTAACATAAGGAGCTGATGAACTCATAAATTATACTTAGGAAGCATACATCTTAAACTTTCAGCAAATATTTTGAATTATCATATAAGATGTTTTGACATTAATATGTTAGCCACAAGGCCCACAACCAAGAAGTATCTCAATAGGAGATGTAAGAAAAAACATAAATCATAAGATTATGATACAAATTATGTACTAGAATAAGATATTCATGAAGAAGCATCTCAAAAGCCCCTCTAACAATTCATAAAATTAATAAATGGGAGACAACTTACCATCTCTAACAGTTCCACTTAAAATGTTGCAATATATAATGAAGGCCTTGACAATTTATCCGGAAACTCAGCAAAGTCTACCAAAGGATTATCCTCCACAATTAATCTGCGGGTTGTCCCTACAAACATTTTGAATTCAAGTTCAAACAAATTCAGTAATAGATATAACAAGTAACATATTTCAATAACTAATATGCAAAAATAAAAATAAAAAGTAGGACAGTAGGTTTAAGGTTGCAGAAGGAAGAAAGAAAACAGGGGATTGACATGTTCTGCCAATTATTTTTTTTAATTTTTTTTTTTTTTGCAATTTTAAGAGTAATAAATGATCGATTTCTATGAAGTACCTCTAGAATGAAGGGATGCAGCTGGTGCTCGGTGGAGACAACAAGTGGCGGCGCGGCTAGTGCTCGGCTGAGAAAATAAGGGGCGACGCGGTTGGTGCTCGGTGGAGACAATAAGGGGCGGCGCGGCTGGTGCTCGGCGGAGAGAATGAGGGTGGCGCTGGTGGTTCTCGACGGAGAGATGAGGGGACGGGCTGGGGCGGTGGTGGTAGGAGAAATGAGCGATGATTTACGGGAGAGAGTAAAGGGCTGGTGCAGCGGCGCAACGTGAGAGTGAGAATGAATTAGGGTTTACATCAGTACATGTTTTGAACCTTTTAAATATAAAAATAAATAAAAAATTGACTATATATAATAATTAATAAATGTTAATAATAATCGGAAAATATCGGAAATAATCGGAAAAAAATCGGAAAAATCGGAACTAATTTCGGATCGGAATTCGGAAATTCCGAAATTTCAATATCTAGTTCCGATTCCGATCCGATTTTTTTCGGAATTTTCGGAATTCGGAATTGAAAAAACTGTTCCAAAATCGGAATTATTCGGATCGGATTCGGCGGAAATCGGAAATTTCGTTCCGATTTCCACCCCTAGCGGAGAGGGTGGACAATGAAGATATAATATTAATTGTTCGTCAACTTCATCTTTTCCTTCCTCTTGTCGGAATTCTTCTGACCAACTTATCAACGGACATTAAAAAAATATGAATATATAGATAATTGTCTAAAAAAAGGCTAAGGCTGTGAGCATTGATGGTTGAAAATCGAGGGTCGGGCGACGGCAACTATGAAAGTGATAGAGTATGAGAGTCATCAGTGCGTGATGTCACCGACTTGAACCTCGACTAAGGAGCGTGCGAGTGTGTCTGCAAGTGTTTAAGAAAGCACACAAGTGTTGGAGAATATTAAAAATAATTTATTGAACGGATGATGATTACAAATGAATAAGACTACCCCTATTTATACAACTCCACCTCATCAATGGATGGTGGTGATCATCTATGGCTATGATTAACTCCTACTCCTACCAAATATATACGGAGGAAGATCATCTAAGGATCCCTACATCAAAATGAAGGATTCTGGAAAATATTCTAGAATCTTCTAAGGATCTCTACGATTGGGCCTATTTGGGCCATCTTCCATTGGGTTTGCTTGGTTGATCAACTTTAGCCGCTTCACTTCATGGCAAAATGGGAGGCCCATAACATTCTTCCCTACCTATAGCTACGTTCTCTTCTTCTCAAACACCTCGATGATGTCCGCGAAATGCCACAAATATTCATTGGGTTCCAACGTCATCTCGAATTCGGGCAATCATTTCCACTTGATTAAGTATTATGTGCTTGGTGTTGCACTCGTCGGTGAATGACACGCCTCTGGAGTACTGCTTCAACCACTGATGTGACCAGAATGGCCAAATAAAGGGGGAAGTAAATGCAATAGGTGAAAGCCTGTGGAAAAGACCAAGCCAAGCCTAGAGGACTTGCAAAAAAGGAGTACTGGGAGGAGTCTCCCGGCGTTAGTACTCGGACAATCAAGTTAGCCTGAACACTGGAGAAAAATGTGTATACGCAAAGCAAAAGTATGTATTAATTTGAATGTATGAACCTGTTTTTCTTGTATCACGAGGCTGCTATTTATACCTGTCCTTTAAATAAGGTGGTAGGGTTCTCTTTTCACTTTTTCGGCCATGCCCTCACGTGGGGGAGTCATGTGACCCCCTGGGTAATCTGTTGGCATCGGCGAGCTCCTGATTGGAGCGGCGAGTTGTCTTATTTGTATGGGATGAGAGAGAGAGAGAGAGAGAGAGAGAGAGAGAGAGAGAGAGAGAGAGAGAGAGAGAGAGAGAGAGAGAGAGAGAGAGCGCGTTATTGGGCTCGTATTGTTCTCGAGTACCATGTGGGTGGTTTTTTGGTCCTTTGTCACTACAGGCCTTTCCGTTCTTGTCGTCTCTATACCCGCAAAGCTAGTCCCATCTGTCAGCCGCCCGTCCCTCGTGGGAAAATGGGATGGGGAAAGTGGCAGCTTCGAGGGCTTTGTGTTTTAAATCATTTGGGCTCCTTGCCCTTTTAAATAACGGACTCCTTAGGGCAATTGGGCCCGGATCAACCGCCTTGTCGTAAGACTTGGTCACCAAGGACGAAGCTCGATGTGAATACCCTCAGCTTTTGTCTCCCTCATCATCATGATACGGCTTGAGCATATCACGAAGGAAGACATGATGAATCTTCAAAGTGCTAGGTAGGTCGAGCTTGTAAGAAAATTTACCTACCTTAGCCACAACGGGGAATTGTTCTTCATACCTCCGGATAAGATCCTTGTATATGCCCCTTAACAACTTGAACTATTGTAGTAGTGGCTATACCATGACTGAGTCGCCTACCGCAAAGTCCCGACCTCGACGCTTGCCATCAGCCCACTTCTTCATACGCCTCCGTGCTATCTCTAAGTAGGAACGGACTATTAGGATAGTAGACTAAAAGTCTCGCTTTTAGCTATATAATTTTATTATTGAATTAATAAAATAGTTTATTATCATTTTACGAGAATCTGCACTAGGGCATTCAATGCATTTAATTGATTGTTTGTCAATTAATTAAAAGCATAAGTCTAATATTCTAATAGTATTCGAGATGGTGTGCTCCGGCGCACATAAAGATCATTTCGAAAGTTCGTTTAGAATATAAAGATAAACATTCACAATCTAGATGGAAATGGACTAACCATTGGTAAAAGATTGTAGCACAATATTGAAGTGATTGGTCTTGATCACAGTAAACATAGAATAACTTTTGTAGTTATTGTTTTGACTTATTGTGCTAGCACACCCGGCATGTGTTGAACCGGACAAAGTGAAATAATTGTTTCATCACTGTTCAAAATGAAACTATATTATTTCTAGTTGACAGTAAATTACCTACTCTCTTAATCCCTAGATAATTAACGTACATATTTAATTGATGATCTCTACTTTGATGTTACAATGGGAGAGATTCCTATATTGAGTCAAATGGCCCCCGGTGCCTTGGGTAGAGACATTAAGAATTAATAGATGGAAATTAATTATCGAAAGGAATCCACATCTCTGAAATATGAGATTGATAATAACCCTTGAGTAGCTTATAAGATTTGTTTATGCCAAGTCTTGGCCAGGTGTATTTTGTATCCAGCATACTCAAATAAGTTAAGCGGGTAAGACTCATGAAAATAAATCATTTAATTTATTTAGCAGTGAATAAATTATACGGTGGTTATAACATATCTTAATGTGGGGAGAATCTAAGTAATGATCGGCCGGAGCTCGAATGTAATATTTGAGAATATAAACGGGAGTTAAATAATTATTTGGTAGTGGAAAATAAATAATTATTTAATGATTAATTAAATGAATTCTTTTAAGAGTTTGGATTTAATTAATTATTAGTTGCCCGATTTATATTTTCTCCTTTAGTCCATATTGTAGCCAAATGGATTTTTTAATTAATCGAGAAATAAAAGTTCAACCAATATTATATATTGGAATTAATAGAGCCGAAAATTAAGTCCCCGTTGGATTGCAATTTTCGACTATATAGAGTTATAGGAGTGGGATTTGTATGTAATCCTCTCTATGTGTGACTATAATTCCTTGTGCTATATATAATAGAGATTAGGTTGATGAGAGAGACGAATAATGCTACACACCTATTTCATGTTGGAGTGAAAATATTTTTCTCTTCTTCTTTTCTCTCTAAGTTTCTCGATTATAGATTTTAGATTTCCTCAAGTACAAGTCCACCATTGTAGAAGAATTATTAATACGGGATATAAAATAGAAGACTATAGGTTTTTAGAGCAAACTATAATTCCCGAAATATCTGAGCAGTCCTGCAAAACAATTCACCATAAGTTAACCGTTGGTCCGATAGGCTTGGAATTTACATAGTAGCTTCCTAACCCATGGTACTATAATCTGTCCGTAGGGGTTTTCCATCAGATCAATCATCTCGGAGATATTGATGAAGGAAGAAGGCTGTGAATTTCTGGACAGCAGTTTTTTGAGGACTGAAGCCTTAGTGTGGATCCTCGTTTGGCGCCGAAGATAGAAACGAATCTGCTCGCGAAAATTGTAAGTTGCTAGATTAAATATATTCCGCTTTAAACGAATCTAATCAAAGCATGTTTATAAAATTAAAACTGTCTAATCTAGAACGTCTTGCAAATTTTCATTGAATCCTGGGCTTCACATCCCAACACGGGCAAGGTCGGCATGTTCCTCCCAAGTTTTGGCCATCTTGATGGCTCTTGGACTCCTCTCATTTTGCACGAATGTCGTCAAGGCTAGCGGTCGTTGTCCGGTCACGATCTCGAACAAGCTTTGACCCGCGGACTCGCTCAGCTGTAATTTGTAAGAGAATTGAGCGACGTCCATGAGCTTGCCTCAATCTCGTTTGATGGCACTAACAAAGTGCGTAAGGTAGCATTCCAACAAGACATTCACTAGCTCGGTTTGGCCATCAGTCTGTGTGTCGAAGCTTGTTGAAAAGTTCAACTCCGTCCCAAGGAGTTTGAAAAGCTTCGTCCATAGCTTGTCGGTGAAACGGGGGTCTCGGTCGCTCACGATATGCTTCATAAACCCCCAATACTTCACAACATTCTTGAAGAACTCCCTTGTTGCCTCCTTGGCGGTGGAATCCTTGTTGCATGGGATGAAGGTTCCATACTTGGAGAATCAATCAACTACCACCATAATTGATCCAAACTCCTTGGACTTGGGTAGTGCGTTGATTAAGTCCAAGGTGATCGAGTGTCATGGTCGCTCCACTACGGTTAATGCCTCGAGAAGTCCTGCTGGTTGTCTATTCTCCGCATTGTCTTGTTGGCGCACAAGACAAGTCTTTACGTAAATCTCCACTTGGTCCCTCATTTGTGAAAAAAAAATGTATCGCTCCCAAAAAGGCCAATGTGCGATGTTGGCCCGGATGACCCGCCCACTTGGTATCGTCGCATTCTCGCACTAAGTCCCGTCGCAAGTCTCCCCACTTAGGCACATACAGCCACCTCTCTTGGGTGTAGATCATCTCATCCTCTACCCAAAACTTTCGTGTCTTCCCGTGCTCGGTTAATTCAAGTAGTTGCTTAGCCGTCGGATCTTGTGCTAGCCCTTCCTTGATATGTCTGGTCAGGTCTCTGCTAATAGTGTTAATAACTGCAAGCCCCGCCAAGCGACTAAGTAGATGTGGTTCTACCTCGATCGCATGGTCCACCTTCCTCCTTAGTGGTAGCGGCTTTGGTAATTTGGATGGATCCTCGTCCTCTCGTGGCTCTACTTTGGTACTCTCCATGTTTAAAGTTGATAAGGATGTTGGTTCGTCCTCCCTCGCTCCCATAACGAGTTGCATAACCAATAGTTCCTTAGTTCCGAACTAGGGTCCACTTGTGCCTGTTACCATGCAAAGATTTTCCTTCATCAAGATACACACAATATTGAAATAAGGCATCACAACACACTTACATTTTACATGAAGTTCAAGCCAAGTATGACGTCGAAGTCGTCCATGGGCGCCACTAAGAAGTCTATTGGTCTCTTCCAAGTGTCTAAATCAATGTCCACATTCTTGCCCATGCCGTTAGGATGTTTGGACGATGTGTTCACCGTCTTGAGTAGGGGTGGAGATCGGACGGATCGGATCACATTTATGTGTTTAGGAAAAATTCCATTTTTTTCCGAAGTCCAAAATGCCTTCCTATTCCGATTCCGATTTTTTTGGAATTCAATAATCGTTTCCCATTCTGATTTTTTCGGAATTTCCGGAAAATCAACATTTTTCGCAATTATTCATTTTTGGAATATTGTTGGAAATTTCAAAAATTTTGGAAAATTTTGGAATTTTTCATAATTTTCAAACTTGTACAAAAAAAAAAAAAAGAAAAAAGAAAAAAAAAAAAACATACTTCATCATCGACACAGTAAGTTTCTAATCTCCAATAACAAACACAAAACACAAAGTACCTACTTGAATGCTGAAATGATAAAAAAAAAAAAAAAAAAAACTAAAACAACATGATATTAGAGTACAATGTTTATCTATTCTAAAAAAAACAGACTTTCTTCAACCAAATAAAAGCACACACCTGCTTAGATAAAAAAAAACCCAACAATATACTACTCCAAATACAAAATAAGAAAAATGATTCAAGTTTTAAATAGCACAAACTCTCAATATAAAGAAAAAAAAAAACGAACAACCATCCACGTAGAATTTGCTCAATCCTTAACCTTCATTCCATTGAAATTTACAATGAAAAAATAAGCAAATGTATAAACAATTTTTATTAGAAACAATTGTAATAAACTAAAAATATTATAAATAAAAGACTAACACATACTCTTTTCTATTGATACGTGGTTATTAAGGTCTTCTTCAAAATTAACTAAGTGGCTGCTTCTCAACCAAGTTTGAGCACTCGCCAAACCTTCCAAGAGCATTGATGTCAATGAGCTACGAAACGGATCAAGTACTCGGCCGGCGGAACTAAAAGCACTTTCGAAAGCGACCGATGTAATAGGAATCGAAAGAATATCGCGTGCCATAATTGCAACGGCGCCATAAGTTACAAGCTTGTTTTTCCACCATCCCAACACATCAAAATTAGAACCCCCTTTCTCTATCCCATCATGCAACTATCTTTCCAAATCTCTTAAAGCATCCATCGTACTCTTCCTCTTGACTTTTGCCCGAAACTCATCTCTTATATCATTTCCTCGTACACTATCTTTTTTTGCAGAATCATCAATCAAATTTGTGCTTCCAACCTCATCGCATTTAGCAATTTCGTTCTTGTAAGTTTCATCAAGGCATGACATAAATGATTTCACGCATTCTAAAAAAACTATCAACATTCTTCTTTCTCCTCTCGTCGGTAAGTAAAGGATCGGACTCCAACAACTTGTAATACCACGGCTCCAAATATTTCATTTTACTGCAAGGATCCAAAACAACCGATACAAGAAAAATTGGGTTCAACTTCTCAATTTTGTTATAGAAGTCAAAATTTTCATGCATTTTTGTGGCCATAGAACTACTTACAACGTCTTCGCTAGCCATTTCAATCATAGTTTGAATTTCATCTTCTTTTCATATCCAAACATAAAAAACTTTTTTACATTCAATTTTCTCTTCCTCGATACACTTTTTTAACATTTGTCAACGTGACGAACCACTTTTTACATATTTCACACTTCTACGAATACGGTTAATAGTGTCCTTAAGCTCATCCAACGCCGGCATCACAACAAGATTCATCACATGCGAAAAACAACGAACACGAAAAAACACTCCCTCAAGCAACATCATATTTTTTTATTAAATTGTTTTATTAGATCATCGACACAAGTATCGTTATTTTTGGCATTGCCAAGAGTTATAATTAACACTTTATCTATGTCATACTCTAACATAAAACTCTCTATCACCTTTGCCATCACTTCACCTTTGTGAGGACGTGGAACGACACAAAAACTGATAATAAGGTTCCACTGTTTGCCAACAAAGTGAATTGTGATGACCATATATCCAAAATTTTGGATGGATGTCCACATATCAGTTGTGATGCTTACACGGGTGGATGCTTCTTTCAAATACGCCATCATTTTTTCCTTCTCTATAACAAAGATTTGATAACAATCATTTGTAATAGTAGGTCTAGACACCACATGAAATTTATGTTGTAATTTAGCACAAAAAACTTTAAAGGCCTCGTTTTCAACAGTTGAAAATTGAAGTTCATCCTTGATAATCATTTTAGCAAGAGCAATACAAACCTCCCCCCCCCCCCCCCCCCAGAGAAATAGTTATTTGGGATCTGTCTTTTCAACTATTCTAGTAGTTCCCTACAATTATCCATGTGTCCACAATTTATTCATTCCTATCGAAGTAGGAGAGTACACAATCTGTAAACAGTAATTGCACTTACAATTCCCAACCCATTTTACTTTCTCATCTATTATCTTTTCAAAATGATTCCATCCTCAGAACGACCATGGTGGCCAGACAGTCCCGATTTTTCCGTAAGTTTTTTCTTCTTGCTCGTCTCCACAGTGCTTTTTAAAAGAGTGTTCGCTTGAAGACATAAATGATATACTGCAAAATAAAATATGCAAATAATTAGATTTTTAGTTTTTTGATATCTCAATAATTAGATTTGCTAACTAAGTATCTGAAATAAAAATTATTTTTTTTGCACACAATAAGGTTTTTTTCTTCTCAAATGCTCATTGTTCTCAAGTACAGTAACAATATGTCACCTCCTCTGTATATTCATGAGGACTAGTAAAAGAAATGATAAACATTAAAATGAACAATTAACACTCAAAAGACAACAATTAACACATTGTTAAAATGAACCCCTCATATTCAACGGCTAATACAAACCAATCAGAGTTTTATTCGTAAAACATATATTATGACGTACCCTCCCTTAAATAATATAATTACAATTAATCACCAAAGGTAAAATTGAAGAATAAGGTCTACTTCATACAACAAAATAAGGTCTACTACATACACAACAAGTTAATAAATCACACAAGTAGAAGAATAAAAACATTGAAACATTTTGGCATAAACAATAAGAAACTAGTAGCTATTTAGTATTCCAACAATATTTCACTTTTTATGGATTCTCATAGAGTTGCTCCATGGATCTCATCGGAAATGTTTGATGCTTCTTGGGCACGCACCTTTTTCTTTCTTTCGGAGCCGTTTTGGCGGGGCGTACTAAACCCACTACGTACCACACCACCGGGCAGATCGCCTGAATGCCGAGTCTTTCTCTGCCGTCAACTCGACGTCGTCGTCACCTGCAAGAGGTGGCCCAACCGCAGAGGGGGCAGCCCTCGGCCCGATCATCCAATTCGCTCCAAGAGACAGGCATGGTTCTGTAGTCAAAGCAACTTCGTCCCTTCTGTCTTAATCGACCGTGTCCTGACTCTGTCGCTCTTTCCCCGCGGTAAGTTTCCTCTTTCTTCTTGAAGTCATTTCTAAGATTTCAGTGTTCGTGATTTTCTGAAATGCCATATTTCTTCTTATTGGGGTGAATTTTGTGTTTTACATATCTTGTTTTCATTTTTTCTTTGACATAATTTTGTTTTTCAACCCTAGATGTGTGTGTATGAAGTTGTTTTATATTATACATTTTTTCTCTATAATAGAAAATGCATGAAATTGGAATATCTTGATTTTTATTCTATCTTTCTTCAGCGTGTGATGATTATTTTGATTTTTAGGCAATAGTGAACTAATTTCCCAGCAAAATTTCTCTCATTCTAAGATGTTAGTTGCCTCTGAGAACGCTGGAAAGAAAAAAAATACCCGATAGAGAGTGGGAGGTGGAGGAGCGGCGTGACCAGAGAGAATACTGCGCTGGTGGTGGTCGTCGGAGAACACGGGAGACGCTGATGGTGGTCATCGGAGAACATGGGCGGCGCTGGTGGTGCTGGTGGGAGAAAACAAAATCACATAGAGATTGGGGCTGGGCTAGAGGAACAACGTGATGAGAGAGATAGGGCAATTAGGCTTTAAAGTTAATTCTAATATGTTTTGTAGTTTTAGAAAATTATAAAATAATAATATTTACAAATACATATACTTTTATACATATATATTCATAATAATCAGAATAATTTCGGGTCGGAAAATCGGAAATTCTGAAATTCTTTTATGTATTTCCGATTCCAATCTGATTTTTAATTTTGGAAATTTTGAAAATTGGAATTTCGGAATTCCGAATTGAAAAAACTGTTTCAAAATTTGGAATTTTTCGGATCGGATTCGGCGGAAATCGGAATTTTTGTTCCGATCTCCACCCATAGTCTTGAGCCACCATTCGCCTTGTGTGACTCGAAGTCCTAGCCACTGGGTTTCATCTCCGGTTAGGAAGTTGTGCGTGGCTCTCGAGTCCACCATTGCCTTTGTTGATTTGCCATTGAGCATCACGTCCAAGTCAATCAGCCTCTTGCTTGCAGTACTCGGTGTTGCTTTGGCATTAATGCATTGAGAAGTTGCAAGGACCCCATTAGTCCCATCAGTTGCGACACGAAAACGGCTCTAAAAACTGTAGCACCCCCCTTCTAGACGGGCGATAAATCGAACCGGTTTATCGGAATATTCATTAAACTAGCGGAAGCAACGGATCTCTTTGTTATTTTTGAAACATTAGAATGGGGTGAAAATACAATTATTAAAAATATGTTCTTTTGGGTATTGAAGGTTTTGCATTTTCGAAAACTTTGTTGGATTGCTTTAGCCGAATACAAAGCTTGATTTAGAAATAAGTTTCGAAAGGGGGTTTCTTATTCGAGTGCTACATTCTCACTAAACATTCTTTTTGGTTCGAGAATAAATCAGAGTTCAAAGTGGTTATTTTGGTGAATAATTCGAAAATTCCTAGCGAAGGCATGAGAATAGTAAATTACGAAACTTATGATATTAAAGTAGGGATGAAGTACGAGTCATAACGGAAAGGAGTTCAAAAGTACGAAAAGAGAATTGTTACGGTTTAGAGTTACACCACCAAAATGAAAATAACCAAAAGACTAGCATCGTTCATAGGTCCTCGTACGTCTTCCAAAACTCCGGGCAAGACCTCGATCCACTACTCGATCCATCCCGGTTGAGGATTGCTACTACCTGCAATTAAAAAAAACTTCTATATGAGCTATAAAGCTCAGTAAGAAATCCGAGTATTATCAAACTTTGGAAATACGTTATATCTGAGCACCAGTGATTTCGTATAATATTGTATACCCGTTCTTACCCACGCTTCGCACAACAACACAAGGCAATCGGTCAAATCACATATCTCACGAAAATGCATCATTCCACAAAATCACGTAATCATGCAAATTGACTAAAATGCCCTTTTTGTGAAAATCATGAAAATACATTTTCGTTTTATCGGATCCGTGAAAGATTAATTTCTGTACCGAATAATAAACATGTTACGAGCCCGTTTTCACTAAGTGGAATCAAACCACTACCACATCATCCTAGTTGGATACCGGCCCACTATATCCGAGTTGTTTATTACCCGATATTCCATTAACCTTTCAAATAAAAATCATTTAATGCAACTTTTCGAAATAATGCTATAACCCACACATGACATCACAAATATCAATCAAGTGCCACAATTCACACAAATGCCACAATTTACCACACATTTACAATTTGGGCAAAAATCCCAAATTCACACACATAAACACACAACCACACACGGCACACACACCATGCACAATCAGCACCCACACATTCACACATTTTCAGCACACACACATGCACAATCAACACATTAAACATCACTAATTACTCATCAAGGCAAGCTTAAGAACAAATACCTTTTTACCTTTCATTTAATGGACTTATTACCACATCTAGGTAATAATCCATTTCAATCAATTTCCCACAGCCATTAAACACATCCAACAGCAATTAAAGTACTAAAATATCAAAATTCATCACTCATCACCATTAAATCAAGAACACAAACATTAAAGCACAAAACATGTTAAATGGTATGCAAATTGTCCTAATTTCGAAATATTAGCAAACTAGTTCCAAAAATTCACAAATTAAATCCTAGGACTCCTATCTGACTAAATTTTCAGATTCTGAAATTGTTTTAAAGTTTTACAAAGTTTCGAATTTTCTTGAAATTAAAACTAGGAAAATTCCTTTTTCGATTTAAAAATCCAAAACTCTAACATAACTCTAATTAATTTAAAAACTTGTTAAATAAAACTTTTTCCCATCTAATATTTGCCGAAAAACAGATCCACACTTTAAAAATGAGAGATTTTTCGGAAATTGCAGTTTTGACCCAAAAGTTTCGAAATTTATACATGCAACCACAATAGAAGTTCAAAATCAACTTTTTCATGGAAACCCCTAACAAATCTGAAATTCCATATTACTAGATGCAGAAAATGAAGTTGAAAAGTTGCTTTATGCAGAAATTTCTGAAATTACACATTTTACCCCAAAATCTCTAGATCTACACATGCAAGCCTACTAGAATTTCCAAATCAACTTTTTCTCACAAAAATTCTTTAAATCCGAAATTTTTGTTCAATAAATGCTGAAAAAAACAGTTTTGAAAACATTTTTCGGACAGACTTTACAAAAATTACAGATTCGGCCCAAACTTTCGAAGATCTACACATGCAACCACAAAAAGTTAAAATTTCATTTTTCTTGAAAACCCCTTTTTTGAAATCTGAAATCTTTAAGGCTTTTGGCCAATAAATGTTGTATCTAACCACTATCAACATAGATGATGCATGCAAGAACAAGAAATTAACAAGAAACACTCATTTTCCATTTTTCTTCAAAAACCCCTAATTTTCGAAATCTTCCCCAATCTTTTAAAATTTTATGAAAATCATTTCAATACTATTGATGTCCCTTAATTGCAGCAAGAAATCGAATTTCTTACCTTAAAATCGAAGAAAGCAAAATAACCGAAAGGAGAGGAAAGCTTTCAAGCACCAAAGTCCAACCAAGCCACCTTGATTGTGAAAGAAATGGTGTGAGCTTCAAGGAGGGAGGAGTTGTGATCTCCCGTAAGAAGGCAAGTGGTTTTGATGGTATTTTTGGAGTAGTCTATGGCAAGAGTTAAATAAGGAACTCTCATTTTTATGTTGGGAAATTTCTTGAAAATGTGAAGTGAGGTGGAGAGAGGAGAGCCGATGATGGTGGTGATGGTTTCGGTGGAGAGAGGGGAGAGAGACAAGTAATGTGGCTATGTGTTGGAAGAAGAAAGATGAAGGGTGTCTCTTCATCTTACAATGAGGGTGTTGAGTGTAAGTGTAGATAAAATGATTAAGGTGTGCCAAGTGTAAAAACATGCACACTTATTCACTAATTAATTTATTTAAAATTAAACACAACTTGCATAAATATCACACACACATAATCCGAATACACACACCTAATTCGGACATATATATATATTTAAATGTATAATGCAAGTATTAGTATATATGTATGTATACGTATGCATGCATGTATGTACGTGTATATATGTATACAATTCACATAATTTACCAAGTTTCAAATAATTTATCAAATAAATAAGAATACGCAATTATTCACATAAACCACGTAATTCACGAAATTTCATAGTATTTTAATTTACGGAAATTTAAATCATATAAATCACACATATAATAACGCATGTAATTATTCACGTAAGTAACATAATTATAATCACGTAATAATATTTCCTAAGGTTTCTCGAGTTAGGAATATTATTCTCGGGTTTTAGGATTTTCGGGTTTTGGAAAGGTGGGGTGTTACAAAAATGACCAGGAAAACAACTATAAAATATAACAAAAACGACTACAAAAACTCTAAAGCGTTAATTTTTAGTTGTTTTGATACATTCAAAACAAATACAAATTATAAATCTCCTTCAATACGTCATCTTTGGGCCTGCACCGCGCGAGAATAGCCGCAACCAATACAAAAACATAGCATCGCTGGGTGAAACACAATACCACCAAACCCTAGATCGCGACCAACCCCAGTCTCTAGAGAAACACTAACACCGCCGCGCGAAAAACAACTAAAAAAACACCGTCAATCGCATAGTACCACCTCATCTGCGAGAGATCTGGACCATACCCTCTCATTGTTACCAGGATCGAGGAACATCGAATCGATAAAACGTCGTGGCTTTGAAATGGATTGATGGAGAAGAGAGGGGAAAGAGTTTGCCGCAACGTTGGAAGAAGGACGACTGATTTCCTCCACCGGAAAAACACCTTGTGGAAGAAGGCCGCGGCGTGCCACAAGCCTATTGTTGAGCATGTCGAGAGAGAGGGAGAGAGTGGATGAGTGAATGACTATGTGTTTCAAGAAGTAGGGTTAATGAAGTAAAAAAGGGTATATTGGGTATATTAGGTAGCAAAAGATTTATGATTAATTTAAATATCAAACAAGGGGTATTGGTAAAAGGCAAATATCAAATGTATTGGTGTTACCCCCTTAATCAAGGACATCAACTATGACTTGGGTGTGGCCGATTCATGGTCGAGAAAGGGTACCAAGTGAACGTTGGCACAAGACAGCCACACATCGGTCAATGAGTGGTCGAGCATGGGGCATGCATTGGGAGTGCTTGTTCAAGAATGCAATGATGGTTCTCATCGGTTGGGCACGGGTGTAGCTTGACAACCGGCGTGAGCAAGGGATGGGCAAGACTTAGGGTTGTCAAGAATGCGTCTTGGCAGCCCGTCACAAGATTGTGAGCAAGGCTGGAACAGGCAAGTCTCGGCAGCCTAGGCAGACCGATGCAGACAGAGTAAGGTAGTGTGTGCGGGCGAGGCATTCAACGTTCACGGACAAGGCAAGGTAGGTCAGGCGGACTCGGTCGTTTGGCACACGCGCACGAGCAAGGCAGCCCCACAACAGCTGATTACTTGCACAATTTTGGAGGGCAATTGTGGAGCAGTTGAGGGTTGTAAAGCAAGCAAAACTGACCCTTGTAACTTGTAGAAGTTAGCCACATGTAAGGCTTGTGTGCCGCCAAGTGTCTTTAGGCAGTTTGGGGTGTAAACTACCATCTTCCTTGTATTTATAGGGCTAAGAGTGCACAAATCCGAGCCATCTAGATTTAGAGAGTTCATATTGCAACTGTGGGCATTCCGAGTGAGGATTTTGTGTATGCACCTTAGTCAACTTTGTATTCTTTGTTGGGAAATCCATATAAAGGTTGCGCATTGCCCATAAACGTGTAGTGTGTTTGTTTTTCGTTGCAAACTCATATTTTTGTTTACGTTGGCTTAAAGGAGTTTGTATTTGTGTGTTTGTGGGAAGAGAATCGAGAGGAAGACTGACTAGTTTTGTGTGGAAACCAGGCCGCACAAGCAAAAAATTCTTGAGTAAAGGAACCGCTGTGACAGTTGGTATCAGAGTCGGGTTCAAGGGTTATGAATGTGTTGTTGGTCGGTATGGCTGAAGATTCCGAATCTTCAACAGATCCAAATCTTACTCGTGTGACTATGCTAGAGATGGATTCAAGGCGATCCACCAATTTTGCAACAGCTTGCTGATGGATAGTGAGAGTTCAACCGTTTAGCAAGATCGCTGTTGAGTGTAAATTTTACGCTCAATACATTTACTTTACGTGGATCTTTTGTTTAGATTTAATTATATTTGTGCTTTAATTGATTGGTTTTTTGTTTTATAATGAGAATTAGGTGTCCATGAAGGAAAAAGATCAAAAATAAAGGAAAAAGTTGCAAATAAGGAAATAAATCAAACTAGGAGAAGGAATCTCGCCACAGCTTTGGCAGTGTTCACCATTTCGATCATATCTCTCTCATACGAACTCCAAATCAGCTGATTTTGGCTGTATTGGAAAGATAATTGCAAGGGCTACAATTCTGATTCATGCAAAATTCCAAAATTAGGACTTCAAGATGGCCAAAATCGAAGAACAAATACTGATGAGGGAAATGGGCGGAAATTGATTCCTATTAGGTTTCCACTACTTCATTATCAAGAAAAACCTATAAAAGCATCCATTCTCTACATCATAAGGACGAAATCTTACACCACAAAACGCGAAGAACGAAGATCAACGAAGACTCAAGCATAGTTTTTCTTATTTATTCTATTTTGTTTATCATATGAATTACGACTAGCTAATTTTTTAATCTAGGATTTTGTTGGAACCCTATGTGGTGATTCAAACCTATTTTTCTAATATTATGCAAGTTTAAATTTCATCATTATTTCTTCTATTTGATCTTATTTAGCGCATGAACCTAGCTAATTTATGTTGTTATATGTTATTGTTAGAATTGATTGACAGATCGTTTAAATAATTAGAACAATGATAGAAGAGCCTTCGAGTAGTTTTCACCGGATGAGTGTGTTAATTGCATGTATTATCATAGACATATAGATAATACCTTAGGTAGCCTTTTACGAGACTTGTTATTTAATTTTGTAACACCCCACGTCTCCGATAAATTAATTTTTCATTAATTAGCATATGTTTAGTTAACGTGACTTTATCTCTTATGTGCGTTTATTAGTTTAAGATTTTTATTTATGTGATAACCGGTGAAATTTCATATAGAATGCATTAGCCCGAAATAACTTTGGACGAATTTAAATTGATCATATTAATTAATTATTATATTTAGAGATTAATCATACTCATTTATATATTTTGCTAGGACTCATTTGTTAGGAGAATTTTAAATCACATATTTGGTTAAATAAAAATAGAAAATTCCTCCTATTTATCCCTCAATTATGACCATGGTACAACACATGACCAAAAAATTTCCTTGAGTACAACCCTTGTCTAGGTGAGCTCATGTGCATTAAGATTTTTCCTTTTTGAATTTCTTTTAGGAGAGTTAAATGAAATTGCAAAGAAGTCCCTCTAGATAATTCCAAAGTTTTCCTAAATTGCAAAAATGTCACTCTCCAATTCTAAATCTTTAAGGTTGCAAGTCCCCCACTACTCTATAAATAGAACCCAAGCCTTCATCTATTTTCTCATCTTCTACAAACATTGTAAAGATCAAAAATCAAAATCTCTTTCTCATCTTCTCCCAATTTTCGAAATTATAGTGTAGGAAAGCCCCAAAATCTCTCTTTCAAGAGTAAAATTCTTGGCCAAAGGAGTTATAAGTGTTCTTCCTCTTCTTTCTTTTCTTCATTTTCGAAAAAATTCAAGAAACTAAGCTTCTTCTTCCCCTCTCTCTAAAATTTCTTCTTCTTCTCCTTGTAGAAAGGAAAGAACACCCTTCCAAATTTCTAAGAAGATTAAGGTGAGAATTTTTGAATTCTTGCTACAATTGCTTCAACACCAATAGTATTTTTCTTCTCTTTAATTTCTTGTTAATGTTCTTGTGATGACCGAAAACTAAAGGAGGAAGAAAATAAAACTTTGTGTTTAATTTATGCTTTGATCATCCATGCATGTAAGAATCTAAACTTTAAATGATATAATCTTGAGAACTAAGAATAATATGGTAATTTAATTTTTATGTATGTATGTATATATATATATACTTGACGTGCGTGATCTTAAAGAAACTTCGATCCATGGTTTTCGTAAACCTGCGTGGTCGAAGAAAGTACTTGATCCATGGTTTATTTATATGTGTGCTATATATAAGTATATGTTTCCATGAGTATATATATCGACCTACGTGGTTGTAAGTGTACTTCCTTTGGGTCGAGGAAGCTTACGATCCATGGTTTATGATCTATGAGTAATAAGATAATATACGAAGATAAAAACCGAGAACAAGATTAATAAAAATGGAATTTTGTGTGATTGAATTGTTCATGGTTCGAATATTTTGGAAATAAAATGAAATAAATGGAAATTTGGTGCTACTTGAAAGAAAACTTCAAGTCTCTTGAGAAAGAGGGCTTGAACTTTAATTAATGAAACTTGGAGATAGTAATTATAAATAACCGAATGCCTTGAACTACTTTTGTTATGTGTGTAAAATGTGTGATCTATGTTCTTTGATTGAGTTGTTATGTGTCTTACTTGCTTTTATGATTTTGTGACTAAACTATGTGCCTTTGTGAAATATGTGGAAATATGTGCGCTTATGTCAAAGCTAACTTTGAATACGTGGTATCATTGTGATCTATGTTCTTTGCTTGATTTGTTATGTGTCTTACTTGCTTTTATGATTTTGTGACTAAACTATGTGCCTTTGTGAAATATGTGGAAATATGTGCGCCTATGTGAAAGCTAATTTTGAATACGTGAAATAAAGAATATATACTAACCTCACGTGCACGCAGGGCCTGCTCTAGGTTATTGGGGGCCCTAGGCGAAACAAAAAAACGGGGCCCTTTAATTATCAAAAAATATTATTTAAAATTTATTTTTTGTGCTTTAATAGATGAAAATGTATTAATTAAATCTTCATATTCTAGTTCTTCTAACAAATTTTTTTCAATAGATAAAATAGCCAATCCGCTTAATCTTTCTTGGGACATAGTTAAACGTACATATGTTTTTATTAATTTTAATTTTGAAAAACTTCTTTCGGCCGAAGCAACGGTTATAGGTATAGTCAATATTATTCGATAACAAATACACGTATTTGGATAAGAATCAATTACTTTGATATGATTAAGTATATCAATGGGTTTTTCTATTTCACTAGGTATGACTTTTCTTAACACTTTTAGTTCATAATATAAAGCAAAACCATCGATATCAGACATTGAGTTGTGTTTTAAGAAAACTTCAAGACTAATACAACTTTCTTTCAAAGTGTTGTCATCTAAAGACTTCAAAGCTTTTATACTTAATAAAAATCCAAAAGTATTTTGATAAAATTTAAATTGGTCGAATCTAACTTTAATTGAAGAAATAGCTTGATCTATAATATATAAGAAATACTCTATTCTAAATGACTCCTCGGGTGATAATATAGTATGATTATTTTGGTTCTCATCAAATTTTCTTTTTCTATGAATCACGCGTTTTTCGCGAAATATTGGTTCAATTCCCATTTTCAAGGCAATTGTTTTAGTAACATTAATAGCAGATTCAAACCCATTGACTCTATAATCCTCTAAAAATGATACGAGACCTTCTAATTGTTCTATGGCATAATCAATGTGCATATCTTTAGATTGTAAATTTTTGCTAACACAATTAACAACATATAGTAACTCAAACCAAATATTCATGCCAAGTAAAAATTCAAAATTCTCAATTTCATAAGTGGCTAAGCATCTAGCTTCACTCTTTATTTTAGGATCTAAACTAGTTTCTCCCAATTCAATTAAAGCATCTCTAATTTCGATTGGTTGACTTTGAATGGCTCTTACACTTTCAATGTGACTTTCCCACCGTGTTTGTGACAATGGTTTAAGCGTTAACTTCTTTACATTGTCCATCAATATTTTCCATCTCTTTGTAAACTAGAAACTATAGTGTATATACGTTGTACAACTCCAAAGAAAGATATAGCTCTAGGACAAGAATTAGCCATGTCACAAATTACTAAATTAAGACTATGGCTACCACAAGGAGTATAAAATGCTCTAGGGTTTATATTTAACAATCTTCTTTGAACACCTTGTTCTTTACCTTACATGTTTGCACCATTATCATATGCCTGTCCTCTCACATTATCTATATCAAGTCCAAGATCTTTTATTATATTTAAAAGTAGGGATAATTACAGTTTTGGTCCCCCAAGTTTGCACGTTTTTCAGTTTTGGTCCCCCATTTACCGCCGTCAACAAAATACACACTAATGTTGTCAAATTTTAACACATTTAGTCCCTCCGTCTGTTTGACCGTTAAGTAGTAACGGTCAACTGTTGAATTAGGGTTGAATTTGGGATTTTTCATAGATAAAAATTGCACCCAGACCCCTGCATTCTTTTAAAATATTCTAGAACCCCCTAAAATTTTACCCAACCATAATTTAACCCCAATTTCATCATTTAATCAATTTTGACAAACGACCCCGATTTTTTTACCACCATTACCGTTGACCCTTGACCGCCGTTGATTTTTTTTTTTTTGTACTTTTTTTTTCGGCATTGATTTTTTTTATTTACTATTGATTTTGACGCCGTTCACCGACATTGTATTCTCGGTTAACAATGTTGACTTTTTTTATTTTTCTTGATTTTTTTCGAACTTTTTCCTTTAACTTTTTTTTTTCCGATCAACACAATTACTGTATAACACAATAATAATAGAATATTAATATATAGTAATATTAAAATTACAACCTTCTAAGAAAGTTTTTATCTAAAATTTAGGGCCTAAATACAATTTTAAAAAAATTCTAAAATCCATAATTTCTTCCCCTCAATTTTTTCTTCGTGGAACCGCGAGTGCATCTCAAATTTCTTCCCAAGAAAATATGAAGAAGATGAATTAGGCATGTGCGGAGTAATTTATAATGAGAAAACCACTCTACTACAACGGTTTTTGGGGCTAGCACCGGCCGTTAATTTTTATCTTTTTTTTTGTCTTAAAATTTTTTCGTCATTGAGATGCGTTGACTTTTTCAGTTTTTCTTTATTTTGAATTTTTTTATGATATTATTTTCTTGCCGATTATCAGCTTTGATTTTTTTAATTATATTTTTCCATTATTGAACAATTTAAATAAAAATCAAGAAAAAAAAATCAACGCTGTTAAGACGACATTCAACATCGGTCAACAACGGGAAAAAAATCAATCGACAAAAAAGTCAACCGAGTTAAAAGGAAAGTCAACGTCGGATTACCCAATTTTGAAAAATCGGGGTCATGGGTTAAAATTGGTTAATTGATGAAATATGGGTTAAATTATGGTTGAATAAAATTTTAGAGGTTTTTAGAATATTTTGAAAGAATACAGGGGTATTATTGCAATTTTCTCAAAGAAAAACCCCAAATTCAGCCGTTGACCGTTACTACTTAACGGTCAAACAAACGGAGGGACTAAATGTGTTAAAATGTGACAACATTAGTGTGTATTTTGTTGACGGCGGTAAATGGAGGACCAAAAGTGAAAAACGGGCAAACTTGGGGGACCAAAACTGTAATTATCCCTTTAAAAGTACATCAAAAATACATTTTCCCGTTGTATCATCTATATTAAAAAAGTCTACAAAATATTCTTCTATTTTAATTGGGGTAGTAGATATATTCACACTTCTTAAAATAAGAGACATTTGTTCTTGATGACTAGTATCTGGAGTACAATCAAGTATAACAGAAAAATACTTAGCCATTTTAATTCTTTTAATAATATTATTTTTTAATTCACAAACTAGCATTTGCACCAATTCATTTTGTATATTATGCCCAAGATAATGAGTATGTATTTCCCCATCTTTAATACGCCTAAGATGTTCTTGCACTATAGGATCAAATTCAGCAATCATTTCGATTAGACTTAAAAAATTCCCATTGTTATCATCATAAATTTTTTCATCTGTCCCACGAAAAGCCAAATTATTTTTAGCTAAAGTTTTAACAACCGCAATAATTCTCTTTAATACTTGTTTCCAATGTTCCTTTTCTTTCTTTATGTTTTCTTGTATACTATGATCAATTGTCTTATTATTTCGTAGTCTTGCTTCTAAATTCATCCAATCATTCATATTATTAATATGTTCACTGGACGTCTCATGAGTTTTTAATATAGTACCAAGGTTCTTCCAATCATTAACTCCGACACTATAAATTTTACTTGAAGTATTTTTAATGCTAAATAACTTGCAACGAAGGCTTATTGTCTATGGTTTTACTTGATTTTTCAAAGGATATCCGAACGAAAATATTTTTTCTCACACGCCTAATCAAGTTGCTTGAAATGAATGAAAGTATATACTAACCTCTCTTGCACGTTTTTAAAGTTGGGAAATCTTGTAAAACTTAGAGCGAATAAGCACGGGGTATGAGGGACCGGTACCCCAAATATGAGATGAAGAGTGTGTGGCTTGATTCCACTTATGAAACGGGTTCCAAATAAATGAAGGCTTATTGTCTAAGGTTTTGCTTGATTTTCCAAAGGATATCCGAACAAAAATGTTTTTTCTCACACACTGTATGAGCACTTGAATGAATGTATGTGTAAAACAATGACGACTCCCTTGTAAGGGATTATTCTTATTCCTTATGAAATGATGAAAGGAAGGTCTAAGAGGTAAAATGAGAAGGTCTAAGAGGTAATCCGAGAAGGTAAAGGTGAATTGGTAAAGTTTCTCAATGAAATGACGATTGAGGTAAAATCGAAATGTTTATATTGTGGATATGTGTGATTTGAGATGGGATATATGCATATATACGTACCATAAATATATGCTTGTTTGCCTATGTGTATTCGATATTTCTTTGGAAATTCTCATTGAGTCCAAAAGACTCATATAGGTGTTGAAATGCTTGTAGGTACTTTCAATCCCGAGCACGAGTCGTAAAGTTGGAGTCGGGTTCGAGGATCGAGGGATGTGTTCATATGGAAGGCGTGTGGATCTTGTGTGCTCTTAATCTAGTCATGTGAATTCACTTATACATATTCTCATTTTAAAGACTTTCGATACCGTCTTAGATATCTGCTATCGTACGCGCTCGAGTGATCTTATTAGTAAGAATATTACATTTAATAATAATTAGAATTATGATTAGCTCTTTTTGTCGAATTTATAAATAATGCTTATCGGTTAGTTCCCACTGTTTGATAATATGTATTAAATATACCTTCTGTTTAGAATTGCATGTAAATTTACAGAGTCATAGTTCTTTCTGTTTGGGTCATTTTGATAGGTCTTGTGTATCATTTCGATAAGCCATGAATTTATTATGAATTATTTTCCATAACTGTACACATGTAGAGTCATTTTAGGACATGCATCAATATGTGGAGGTTTTCTTAATCAAATCAATCTATTTAAATTTTAGTATGTTCATAACTCAATTTTCTGTTTGGGTGTAAGGTTTGGTAGTGTTTAGAACAATAGGAAATTTATAAATATTTTTCAAAGATCCCTCCCCTGTTCTGAATTTTCAAACTGTAAAGTTTCATGTATTTAATTATATCTTTCAAATGGCTAATGATATTTTAAAACTATTTTAAATAAGTAATTTAGACCCATATGAGAGTATGTGGTTAAATGTCAAGGTCTTTGCAATAAGGGTTTAAGAGAAATTAATTTTCTAAGTTTATCTACCTAATCTCTCTGAAATTCCTAATCTTCACTCTTGATAATTTAAATAATCTAGTCATTCATGCCTCTTTTATGATATTTGGTTAAGTGTATATGATATGGTATATGTGGACACTCTTCCTCTGATTTTAAAAGAAAAATTTATGCATAACTTTATATTTGTAGACGGTGATTTTGAAAACGAGCATTCCACACTCATTATTTTATAAAAGTCTTCTGCTAGCATATTCTACATTACTTAGTAAGTGTAATTAGAAATGGGGTGTCACAAATGCGTTATTCATAATTGGTTTGCATAGACATATAGTGAATCGGTTATAAATAATAGACTCATAATACACGCGATTGCGGGTTATGAGTAATTGAGCGTCTCGTGTTAATAATCGGGAATCGTAACTTGCATGATAAAGGTTTAATTGGGTTATGAATTATCGCATAGGGGGAAGATAAAATCCTCTATCCATTTTTATATTGACATTTTCTCGTGTTTATTTGCTTTTATAATTAGTTTAATTTATTTAGTTGATTAAATTTGACAAACTTGCGTAGGCTGGATAAAAATTCATAGTTGTTAGAATTCGGTACTTAGGATTAGGTAATTTGAGTATTCCAAGTGGGATCGACATCCGACTCTCACGAGTCCACTTTCACTACTTGTTTGCGATACGTGCACTTGCGTGTTAGGTATTTAGCCCAACAATCGCTGGATGATCTGTCCATATTTAGGGAGGGCAAACTGTCGCACGTTGTTGAGGAGACGGGACTCCTCTTTGATGCCGTTGAGACGAAGCTTGAAGGCATGATTACGGACTTGACAGTGCCACCAAGTTCAGAGGGCAGAACGTTGGGGGCCAAATTGTGTGTTGGAAGTAATTGCGTTTGATGGTGTGCGCAGTGGCCAGGAAGTTGAAAACTTCTTCTGTGACATAAAAAATTACTTTGAGGCAGTGAATGTACCGGATCGCGAGAAAGTGACCATCACAAGCATGTATCTTGCTCGTGATGCAAAGTTGTGGTGGCGTGCTCTTTGTCAGATGATGCGAGTGCCAACCGAGTGATTGAGATTTGGGAAATGCTGAAACATGAATTGAAAGAGTAATTCCTTCCTTCCAATGTGGGCTGGATTGCAAGGGAATCCCTTAGACAATTGAAGTTGGGAACCGTGAGGGAGTATGTCAACAAATTCATTTTGTTGCTCCTTGAAATACGTGATATGCCTGATGAAGATAAGTTGTTCAACTCCATGGTTGGATTGCAGCCATGGGCCCAAACTGAGTTACGGAGACAAGGAGTGAAGAATCTGCCTTGCGCCATTGCGGCAGCAGATGGACTTGTCGATTACAAAGTTATGGGGGCCGATGATTCTGAAAAGCAAGGCTAGAGGAAAGATAAAACGAAGGGAAAGAAGTTCGGTACAAGGGTGGCCGAAATTGGAAGCAGGAGGAGAACGGTGATGACGAAGGATCTACGGTACAGACCAAGGCCAGTGGCCAGCCTATCATCAACTAACAAACCGTGGGCATTTTCTATATGATGGCAACCACAGGATGAGGGATTGTCATAAGCGGAGCAAGTTCAAGGCTTTGATGGGGGAGTTGGATAGTGAGGAAGAATTGGACGAGATTCGGCGGGCGAATCCTATTCAGTTGTTGAATGCTTTGGTCGTGAACAAGGCACCCAACGACATCAAGGGTTTGATGTATGCCATGGTGTTATTGATTGGCAAATAAGTGAAGGCGATATTGACTCGGGAGAAACTAATAACTTCTTTGCCGAGAGAGAAGTCAAGAGGTTGCGCTTGAATCACTCAAAACATGCAAGTCGGCCGGTTAAGGGTGTGAATTCAGAAGCGGGGCCGATGAAAGGCATAATCGATGTTGATTTAGTGATCGGTTCTTGGAAAGGGTAGTGGGGGTTGACTGCCATACCACTATATGATTTCGACGTGATATTAGGGCAAGAGTTCCTACTTGCTGCCAAGGCCGCGGTGATACCGTTTCTCGGAGGGTTGATGATTATGGACTATTGAGTGTAGATTTTACACTCATTACATTTACTTTACGTGGATCTTTTATTTAGATTTAATTATATTTGTTCTATAATTGATAAATTTTATGTTTTATAGGTGAAAAACGAGAATAAAGTGTCCATGAAGAACAAAATTATCAAAAATAAAGGAAAAAAAATGCAAATAAGGAAATAAATCAAATTGGAAGAAGGAATCTCGCGACAACTTTGGCAGTGTCCACAATTTTGAGCATATCTCTCATACGAACTCCAATCCACCTGATTCCAGCAGCATTGGAAAGCTAGTTTCAAGGGCTACAATTCTTATTTCACACATAGTTCCAACATTCGGATTTCAACATGGTGAAAATTGAAGAACATATCTTGGTGGAGGAAAGTGGCGGAAATTGAATCCTATAGGTTTCCACTACTTCCTTATCAAGAAAAACCTGTAAAAGTAACAAGTATCTTCCCCATAAGCACGGAATTATATACCACAAAATGCGAAGAACGAAGATTCACGAAGACTCAAGCATAATTTTGCTTATTTCATTTATTTATTCTATTTTGTTTATCATAAGAATTACGAGTAGCTAAGTTTTAGTTCTTAGGATTTTATTCGAACCCTATATGGGATTTGTGAATCCAATTCCATGATTTTATACAAGTATTAGTTTTATATTATTTATTCTACTTGATTTATTAAGTGCATGAACTTGATCATTTTATGTGCTTTTATTGTTATTGTTGAATGCAAGAATCGGAAAATCGGTTCAACAATTAGAGCTTTGGTAGAAGAGCATCTGTTGTGTTATCATAGCAATATAGTTAAATCTTAGGTAGCCATTATTGAGATTTGTGATTCGCGTTTTGTTCTTGATTGGATTGCGTAGGAATACATTAATTTAGTCCTAGATAATAGAATCGTAATACACACGGAAGCGGGTTATGATTATATTAGCATCTTTAGTAATCCAAATTATTTGCTTGTGTAATTGAAGGGATGGGGTATCAATAAACACATAGGGGAAGATAAAATCCTAGGGCATTTTAATTTGAGCAATCTTCGTGTTTACTTGCTAGTTACTTACTTGTTTTTGCTTCCATTTGTTTGTGTTTTATAAATTAGTTTATTTTAGCTGGATCAAACTTAAAGTTGATTGCGTAGGATGGGCTTGAACATAATTGTGAGAATCTAGCTCTTAGGATTAGACAGTTGAGTATTCTCGTGGGATCGATCTCCGGACTTAATTGTCCACTATATTACTTGTTCGATACGTGCACTTGCGTGTAGGTATTTCCACTAACATGGATGAAGAGTGTGCATGTTGTTAGTGTAGGTGACCAGCAAGCCAACTTGTGGCTGTGGTCTTTCATTTATTCTTGTAATAAATAATCATTTTCGTATTAATGATAAAACACCTTGACATTCTATATCTTTGTCCCTTGCACAAGCATAGATATAGTCATTACAGTTATTATAATTACTTATATTTGATCTATTAGGATCATGAGATATTTACTTAAGTATTATAATTGTTAAACCATGTTCCTAGTCGAAGGGTTACGACACCAATGAGGATATCGACATTTCCCATTAAGAGACTAGCACTTAGTGTATGTGTATTGCGTCTCATCAGTAAAAGTTATTGTGATATCGGCATACATAAGTGGGTGCTCGTAAGTTAACAAGTTCACTGAACTCCCTCATCCTAGAAATCTCTAAGTGGTTCTCAATAATCGAGTAGAGATCTTTATGATATAGTTGTACACCATTAGTCCTTAAGACCTAGACATCACCGTGACTTCACTAGAGGACCAACGGCATCGTGACCTATCCCTGAGTTCCACCGAGGACCGCCCCAAGGGCCCGTTTTCGTGCAGTCCGAAATCTAGTGGGAGGTCTGTGCATTGTAGTCGGTGATTCGAGTTTGGATCAATCCGAAAGTTTTCCTCACGCTTCAAGAGGTAATTTTCGGATCTGATTTTTACTAGGTGTTAATTTAATATGATTAATTTATATGTATATATTTACAGTATGTTTTTCATGAATGTTGTTGTGTAATTGTTAATGCATGATTCGTGATTTACTTCGAGCATGTTACGTGATTTAATTAGCAAACTAATTATATGCATGTTGTCTTTTAATTTGCGCTGGAAGCATTAAGGTACGCAATTAATTGCTATTATCGAGTACGTGTTTATAGATATAATTCGTTTTTCATGTAAAAAAAAAATTCCGCTGCGTACACGTGTTCGATTCCCAACACATGCTTCGTAGAGTGCTCGTACGTGACAAAAGAAAAGGCAGAAAATAAACCAACGGGATTGTTGGTTGCGATGCAATTGGAGGCAGAATCGAACGACGAGGAGTCATCGAGCCTACTTGCAGCCGTTGAGAATAAAATGGTGGAATCCCGAGCTGGTTTGCTTGTACGCCCACCGCCGAGAAGCGAGACAAGGGTCGAGGGTAAGTTGAAGTATTCACTTGAGTTTGTGAATGGGTAATGTGGCTGTACTTTTGTTTTAAGTTGATGCCATGTGTTGTGGAATGTCTGGCTTCGTTTGTGGGTTCGAAATGTGGTATCTTCAGAATTTGTGAGGCATGTTGAATTTTTGTTGGATTGGTTTCTGTTGTTGATGAAATGAAAGTTGTGCATGGGTGATTTATATGGGTGGGATGTCTCCTTCTTGCACTCATGGTTGAGTAGAAGAAAATTACTAGTTGTGTCAAAGGTTAGCTGCTTTACTCATTGTTGGATGAGGTCGTCTTTATGATGGTTGTATTCGGAGTTTCGAGAGCTGGACTAGTTGGTGGGCAATTTGTGGGTTCAATTTTGAAACAAGGCTGTAAACGTGCTGTTGATCAAGCATAACTCTAGGAGGGTCAGACGCGGTTGGCTGATTTCTTCGAGGTCCGAAGTAAACAGAGGGATGTGGGAAGACGAGTGGCAAAATTTGAATTCAAAGGACGATGCTAATATTATCGGTTCGACGAGGGAATCGAACACCATTGGTGGTGGAGGTTTGTTACCCCCTTAATCGGTGACATCGGCTATGACTTGGGTGTGGTCGAGTCATGGCCGTGAAAGGGTGCCAAGTGAGCGTTGGTACAAGACAGCCACTCATCGGCTAATGAGTGGTCAGCATTGGGAATGCTTGTTCAAGAATGCAAGGTTGGTTCTCGGCGGTTGGGCATGGGCGTAGCTTGACAACCGGCACGAGCAAGGGATGGGCAAGACTTAGGGTTGTCAAGAATGTATCTTGGCAGCCCGGCACAAGATTGTGAGCAAGGCTGGCACGAGCAAGCCTAGGTAGACCGATGCAGGCAAAATAAGCGTGCGGGCGAGGCATGCAAAGTTTGCGCGGACAGGGCAAGGTAGACTGGCTGCCTAGAAATCGGTCGGGCGGACTCGACCATTTGGCTCGTGCGCACCCGAGCAAGGCAGCCGCATAACAACTGATTACTTGCACGGTTTTGAAGGGCAGTTGCGGAGCAGTTGAGAGCTGGAAAGCAAGCGAAACTGACCCTTATTTATTACTTGTAGAAATTAGCCACATGTAAGGCATGCATGCCGCCAAGTGTCCCAATGGAGTTTGGGGTTTAAACTGCTATCTCCCTTGTATTTATAGGGCTAAGAGTACACAAATCCAAGCCATCTAGTATAAGAGAGTTCATATTGCAACTATGGGTATTATAAGTGAGGATTTTGTGTGTACACCTTAGTTTCCTTTGTATTCCTTGTTAGGAAATCAATATAAAGGTTTGGTATTGTCGGTAAACGTGTTGTTTGTTTGTTTTCCGCAGCATACTCTTGTCTATGTTTAGGTTGGCTTAAAATAATTTGTATTTGTGCGTTTGTGAGAATAGAATCGAAAGAAGGCTGACTCGTTTTGTGTGGAAATCAGGACGCACAGAAGAAATTTTCTTGAGTAAAGAGACCCCTATGATAATTGGTATTATATTTTAATTTCTACCTTTCAACTATTTGTTGTACCAAAAAGAATGGTTAATCACACTTTGCACACTTCAACTGTAGCGTTTTGACACTTTCCAATTTAAAAAAATTAAAAGCATTGACCCCTTAAGACGCAATAAAGTTTTCATAATGCACCATTGATTGAATAAATAAAACTTAACGAGGGTAATTTCAATTTTTATTGATTTTTATTTTTATGTTGCAAAATAATAAATTAAATTGTTATTTTCTTCTACCTCCAACATAAATTTGAGGGTCCGAAATACAAAAAAGAAAAAAAAAAAAAAATCACAACGAATTACTGAAAAAAACTGTACTTACAAAAAAAAATTCTCACTAAATTATTCGACTGATCGATCTTTTATTGTAATTAGTGAAAATATTTGGAAGAAAATATAATTTTCAAATTATTTGATAACAAAATAGTTGAAAGATTTTTGTTCTTATTTTTTGTAAAATATTTTTTTGTGATCTTTTTATAAATATTTTGATGATTGTTTTTTTTTTTTTTTTTTTTGGTTCGCTTTGGAGTTTCAAAAGGATTGACGAATATAAAAAATTACTTGACATTTGGCATCCTAAAAAAAGTACCACTAAAAATTTTAAATTACTTTCATAAGCTTTAAAAATTCATTGAGGATATATCATGAGTGAATTGCATTTACTACACGTGTGTAAATTGCATCTGCGCGATTCCCCCTATTATAATAAAATTAGTAAAAACCCATGTGTTAGTTTTTAGGTTGCGTACTTGCCCCATTTATCTTTTGCCCATTGACTAGCTGTGAAAAGGCAAAATACCCTGGAAGGTTTTTGCAAAAACAAAAGACCTAGTCCTTCAAAAAGTAATTTTTAAAACTTAGGGATCAAATTGAATTTATGAAAACTTAAAGAGGTTAAATTGCAATTTACAAAACTTAATTAAAGAAAAAAAAAGTTCATCTTCTTCACAGGACCAGCAACCACCACCACAGCCCAACTCTTCTCCGCCGCCATATTTGCTCAACAGCCCAGCACCCGCCGCCTAACTCATCTTCGCCGCCATCTTTGCCTTATAGTCCACAACCCATCGCCCAACCCATCTCAGCCGCCATACTTGCTCTGTTGCTCAGCAACCCAACACCAACCGCTTAACCCATCTACGTCGTCATCTTTGCTCAGAAGCCCACCATACATTATCTCTGTCGCCATTCTTTGTCAACAGGAAGCATATCCACCGCCATTTCTATAAAATTGCAGAAACACTAATTTCTTTTTGAAGGTGGAGAAAATTGAAACCAATGATTTTGCTGCTGATGCGAAACTTTGCCCATTTATGTTTGGAAATCTTCCATTAATGAACATGGTGAGAGGATTTATTCCAAAGAAAAAAGGACAAGAAGTCGAAGAAGACGAAGAAGAGAGGAAGCGGGAGAGATGGTTTAGGCTTTTGGGGGTAATTATGTCATTTCACATGCAAAAATGAAGAGAAAAATCGCACAATCCGCGAGTGCGACACACGATGCTTCGAGGGGGGTTTTCGCCTTTGGCTAATTAGTACATGGGGGTTTTTGCTATTTTTTTTTACAACAGAGGAGAATCGCGCAGATACGATTTACACAGGGATAGTAAATGCAATTCACTCGATATATCATGCATAGTTTCATGTATTTCAAGGGTGTTAAGTGGTATTAAAGTTTTCAAGGGTACAAAATGTCAAGAAACTATATTTCAAGATCGCAAGATGAGATTAAGCCAAAAATATATCTAATCATCAACTTTTAATATCATTCTTAATAAAAGATATACCTACCAAATAATTTCATGATTTTTTCATGAGAATTCCATTGTTGCAATTATATTTTATCATACAAAAGAAAAAAAAAAATTATTTTATAAAAGTGTCATCTTAACCTTAAAATTCTAATTGAGTTGCAATGTGAATGATTTATTATCTTTCGAGAATGTAAAATACTATTAGGGGAAATGGCAAATAGGCCCATGACAATGACACTTAATTAAAAGAGGGACATCCAACTTTTTTGTCTTTCAAATAAATCCAGCCCATTCAAACTTATTTGCAAATAAGGAAAATCCTTTTATATATACCAAAATTACCCCCAATTCATTGAAACCCAATTTAACTCCGATTTCATGAATTACACCCCAATTTAGCCCAATTTCATCAATTAATCAATTTTAACCCTAATTTCAATTTTGACCCGCCACCACCAGAGACCGTCGGTCGCCGCCGTTGTCCGGCGTTGACTTTTTTTTTTTTTTTTGAAATTTTTTTTTTTCCTGAATTTTTTTTCCGGCCGGTCAACTGTCGTTGACCGCCAGGTCTCCGGCGTTGACTCTTTTGTTTTTTTTTTCTTCAAAAATATTTTAATTAATATTACTGTATTCGATGCTAAATTACTGTCTCCAACAGTTATTTAACTGTCGGAGACAGTAATTTAACTGTTAATTGACTTTTTTATTCTTAAAAAAAAATATTTTTAATTAATATTACTGTATTCGTTGCTAAATCACTGTCTCCGACAGTTATTTAACTGTCGGAGAAAGTAATTTAACTGTTAATTGAACTTTTTATTTTATTTTTTTCCTTCAAAAAAATTATTTTAATTAATATTACTGTCTTAGATGTTAAATTACTGTCTCCAACAGTAATTTAACTGTCTTAGACAATAATATTAATAATATTACTGTTCGGAAAAATAATATTCATAATATTACTGTCCCAAACAGTAATGTTATTGTTTGAGACAGTAATTTAGTAGCCAAGATAGTAATATTAATTAAAATATTTTTTTTCTAAGAAAAAAAATTATAAAAAAAAAAAAAAAAGTCAACGCCGGAGACTGGCGGTCAACGGTGGTTGACCGGCCGGAAAAAAATTTCAGGAAAAAAAAAATTCAAAAAAAAAAAAAGGTCAACGCCGGAATCTGGCCGGAAAAAAAAAACATTTCAGAAAAAAAAATTATTTTCTGAAAAAAAAAAGTTTGGGGGTTAATGTGATATATTTGTTTAAATCCGGGATTAATGCGTAATATTAAGGAAGTTAGAGCATAATGGGTGGAATTGATAAGAATTATATTATTGATGGTATTTTAGACTAAAGACATGGGGATGGGCTTAATTGAGAAACTGTTTTTTTTGTGGACCAAAATGCATTTAAGTCACATGTGATGGGCCTGTTTGCCATTTGCCCATACTATTAATGTTTTTTCACGATTGTAAAATACCAAAATACTATATTGCTAAAAACTCAAAACCAAAATAAAAGAGCACCCATAGCCATAGGCCCAACCACGTCAAATTGGGTATACTAACGAATAAGATATTGCCACGTCATGCAAAAAGCTGACCTGTACTCCGACTGACCAAAGAACTGAAAAGTCAACGCCGGCACCCCTCATATACATCGAATTTTACAAAATTACCACCATCGTTAGTCACAGAGCTGTAATTAAGCAAAAGATTTAAGAATATTTTGGGTTGTCCATTTCAGATTTCTTCAATCAGTTGCGAATTTACGACGGTTAAATTTTAGAACCAAATTAAACCCTGGGCTTAAAAAATGCATGCGCAAAAAACGAATTAAATATTTTTTTTTAAATTCTCGATCTGCAAATTTCTGAGCTCCGATCCTTCGTCAATGGCCGCTCCTTTCTTTTCAACGCCTTTTCAACCTTTTGTTTATCAGGTAACTGTTTGCGTTTACACACAGTAAGTGTTTTCACTGTATGCCTGTTTGTGTTTTTGAATTGGGTTCTTTTGATTCCTCGAATTAGGGTTCTATCTCGGTTTGTTTAAATTTTTTTTTTTCGATTTCTTCCATCAGCGATCCTAATTTTATTGTGTATGTTAGGCGCGATGCCGCGAAATGTATGGTGAAACGAAAATTAGAGATAAATTTGATTTCCTTTTCGATTTCTCAATGGAGATTTTCATTTCATGATTCACTATACAAATAGAGATAGACTCTCTTCACTCTCGTTTGGGCTGTTCAGTGGCATTTTGGAAGTTAGTTGTGGTTAAAATAAGGGGAAGTCAGTTCTTGTTTTTTGATTAACTATTTTATTCATGCTATGGAAAAAAAAAATTTATCTGCGTGATTTTTCACCCCCGCCTCGAGATAACTCTACGTAAATAGATCAGGTCGTAACAGTCACCCAACGAAGCTTGGGCTGTTATTTTACATTGTTATTTTCAAAATGCTATTGTGTGTTTGATCAAGAATAAACCATTTATGGTTCTTGTGTAATGAAGATGCCTTTTTTTTTCTTTTTTTTTTTAATGTTCACTATATAGTTCTCGAATTCCAGTTTAAAGATAGTTTCCATGTTTATATGTTATTTCAGAGCCCACAAGATGCTGTGACACCTTTTCAGATCTTGGGTGGGGAAGCTCAAATAGTTCAGGTACTAGGCCAACATCAGAGATTCTCTTTCTTTTTTACAGAGAATTACGATATTGAACCTAATCGACTTTGTCACTGCCTTTTTTCTGCTCTGTAGATAATGTTGAAACCACAAGAAAAGATTATAGCAAAGCCTGGTATGCTTTTCTTAGTAACTTTGTGAAATCGGCATCCTTATGTTTGTTTCAACTGAATAATAGTATGTTTTGGTTGCTTGGTATAATGTGTCTTTGTTCCCATAATTAACAACCTAAATCTCTGATTTGGTTTCACTTCGTGCTTGCCCTTTTGTGACGAGAGTTGGTACAAGACCAACATAACTTTTGCATTTCTCGAGGATTTGGAAAGGTTCCATTACTTAAGAAAATAATTATTTTTCCTGTGGAATTTCATTAACTTTGTGTTACCAAATTGAACTCATCTTCAAGCGAAATCGAATTTCTGTAGGAACATGTGATATCCTTTTCTCGCCACTTTCAAACAAGAGTATTCGTTCAAAATTTGATGGTATAGAACATTAATATTCGTAGTACATGCTAGGCTGTATGCGAGATAGGGTAAACTGTCTCCAGTTTCTATGAACCTGGACATATAAATATTTGATTATTTTCTGTATGCTGTAATCGTTAACTTGTTTTGATAGAGCTGCCATTTTAGGGAGGACGTCGAAAATGATTCACAAGGTTAAGCTGCATATAGGAAAATAATCAAATATTTATATGTCAAGGACGATTGAGTACTGTTTTCAATCCACCTCTCTTGTTATCCCTTAATGTTTTTTTCCTTATTTCTATCCTCTTCCGTATGTTTTCAACCAATAGTAGCCTTCTCTTGGTTATATAATTTACTATACTATATTGAAACAAATTTGTGGAAATGTCACAATCTTAATCTTATATCATATTGTTTTCACTCTTTCAATCTTGCCAAATTAATCTAGTACAACGTTTTCATTTGCTAAGTTAGCAAGAAAGATACATGTGAAATTCTGATTTGTTTGTCTAATTAGGTGTGATTTTAAAGTATTAAATTACTGCTTCAAAACACAATATAGCTTTTACTAATTATTCTGCATTTTGAATTTATGCATGTATTTTATCTGGATGGTTTCTGCAGGCTCGATGTGCTACATGTCTGGGTCTGTACAAATGGAAAATGTTTATGTGCCTGAAAATGAAGCGGGTGTACTGCAGTGGCTTCTTGGAAAGAGTGTTACTAGCATAGTTCTTCATAATACTGGTTCAACTGATGGGTTTGTGGGAATCGCTGCACCTACTCTAGCCAGAATTCTCCCGGTATGTTGTTTTCAAAGGATATAGGTTTACTATATGATTTAAATCATTAATTATTAGTTGGCTATTTTTATATACATTACTCGTGCAGATTGATTTGGCACTATTTGGTGGTGATATGCTGTGCCAGGTATCGATCAATGATGTTAAATTTGTCGTTGAAATATCTCTTGCCTTTTCTTATTCCCATATATGGTTGATTGACCTTGGCTGAACTGGAATATGACTTCTGCTAATATTTGTAGCCGGATGCATTTCTTTGCTCAATTAATGATGTCAAAGTCAATAATACACTCGATCAGAGGGCACGCAATGTCATTACCACAGCTGAGGTCAGATCTGGATTTTTCTTCCTTTAAGCTTATTGGCTGTCATTATTGCATATGGTTCCTAAATTAGTCATTCTTGCAGGGATTTTTGAGGCAGAAAATATCTGGTCAAGGGCTTGCATTTATAGTTGGCGGTGGTTCTGGTATGTTCCTCTGAGTTGCGTTGCTGTTATGCAGAACATTTTTAGCCACAATACGCATGCTTTCTTGTTCCACGCAATCAAGATAGTTTAATTTTCCTTCTTGCAATAAAAGAATTCCATGGTTGGTTTCACGGATGACTCTGTGAATTTTGCATGTGGCAATTTTGGGCTTGCTATGATCTTTATGTGATCTCTTTTTTGTTGGAAAGATAAATCAAATTATGTACTCTAGAATTAAATGAGGGGGAAACAGTGGGAGAGAGAATAACCTGGAAATTCTTGATTTCTATGTTAACTACTTAACCACAAAGAATAATGCCGTAGATATTGTATTTTGCGCACATTTAACATGGAAGAGAGTTGCACTTGTTTAAACGCACATATAATTGATGACAACCTAAGTAAACTGCTCTGCTAAATCCAACTTTTGACATGCAAGAACCACAAATCTATAATCTATCTATGAAATTAACCTTTTTCCTTTCTGGAGAGAGTTAAGCTGTTAGTTTTAATGTTAGAAGAATAAGGTACTTGTATACCCCCTTTTGGCCCCAGGCCAAGACTGTTTGCATGCACTCGTTGACACTGTTGAAGAAGACTGATGACATATTAATTATCTGGAATCACTTGAAATTTCTTCATGCTTCTACTTTTCTGAAATAGTGGTACTCAACCTTTTTTTATGTAGAAATACTTGAAAATTGGAGTACATGCTATATCATTGTTGTTGATTTGTATATAATCTCGACGACAATGGACTTTGTTTGACTTAACATTTATAAGATAAGAAACACATGCTTCCATGACCCCAGTACGTGGAGCAGACCTTATTGTTTTGATTTTGTTAATTTCTGAGAGAAGACAGATGTAAATGGTTCTATAAAATGCTCGTGAAGGAAGTTTCACTGTCAAAATTTGTGTAACATAATTTTGTAACCGAAAACAGAAAAAACATTTTTGAGTTATTAGTTTTATACCATAGGTGTTTTAAGATATGTAATATCAGAGATTATACTATCTCATAAAGCAACACTAGATAATAAATAATTTGTATGAAACTCTTCAATCTGTTAATATTTGGAGCCCCTGATTAACATGATCTTTTAATATCGTAATTAGGTATAGAGGTATATCTTGATATAGGATCAGGGTATTACAATCCGTAAATCATATAATAGGCCCCGTATCATCTTTTGTGTGTATACCAGAATCAGTTCAGAATAGATAGAATTTATCTGATATAAAGGGCTTAATAGTTTTAAAGGTCCACATGACGAATTGCAAACTGCCTTATCACGGGAAGAAAGTGCTTTATTTTTTGAATTGTGACTGACATCTCTTTTACTTCTATTCTAACTATGTTCTATTCCTTTTGCTGTCTGTGGTGCTTGTTAGTTGTGCAGAAAAATCTCGAGGTGGGTGAAGTACTAGCGGTTGATGTCGCTAGCATAGTTGCAGTGTCGGCATCAGTAAATGTACAAATCAAGTATAACGGTCCTATGAGAAGGGTGGTTTTTGGGGTGAGTATACTTGTCATCTATCCTTAAGACATACTTGTTGCATATAACTTTTTGTTGCCAAGAAGGTTTGAAATATTCACGTTTACATCAAATGTTTTCTCTATTCTCTTCTAGAAGGCAAGATAAGCCATGATAACATAATTTTGTGGGTCGACCCGGCAAGTTTTTAAGGATACCAAACATCAAACAAAGTCCAATTATTTAGTTAATCGTGGCTAATCTCCCCAACCAAACAGGGCCTTAGTATCTGATAAAGTTGGTGAACCGAGTTTGCAAAGGTCATGATCAGTTCCAAATTTGTTTCTGACAATTTTGACTGATCAGTAAAACATAATTTGAATGCTATATTTCCTTTTTATTATAAAAAAAATGTTTTTTTTTTTCTGAAATTGTTCAACCTATCTTGAAAAGTTAAACGGGATTGAATTGTTCATGTCGATACATATGAATGTGCTTTAGTTACTATAGGACAAGATTAGTTTAAAAGGCATAGCCTGATCATAATCTTGGATTTTAAGATAGTCGGTGACATGGTCCATAGTTTCTCAATTACTTTTGATTTAGATGTCTGGGTTCACATATATTTATTTCAGAAAATAAATTCCGTTTTTGGATTTTGAGTGTCATGTTTATAGATACTTATTTAGCTTTAATAATTTAGGGTTCCAGGCCAGGAACTGGTAAAACTAAAAGAGACACTGTAATAAATCTGAAATGAGACAAAAATGCCGAGTGTGAAACAAGAAATCATATCATGCCGAATCTATACAGTGTGGTGTTTAATGAGCTTTTGTTATGCTTCGGTCTTCACCTTATCCTGCTTGAATTCAAGAGACTTGTGAATCAGTTCATTTATTATTATCTCTGAACACCTTACTTTTCCATACAAATAGATTGATAAGAGTACATTTCCGTACAAGCAGTCGATAATGTTAGGCATGTGACATAAAAAATGTGATAAGGGAACTGATGGAATGCTAACAGTTGTCGTGATTTTGTTGAAAAAGAGATTAATATTTTAGGATTATTGGGTTTAAGTTTCTTGATTGTGTATACTAAAGTCCCGGACTCTCGAGCTTCGGGCAACATGAAATTCTCTAACATTCAGTACCTTCGTTCTGCTGTTATCTAATTGGCTATAAATTGATTGTTTACTTGACGTGAAATATTTTTGTATTTATTGGATTCTAATAATTGTGGTCATGCTTTCGTTGCAGGGTGACAATATGGTCACTGCGGTTGTAACTGGTCCTGGCATTGTCTTCATCCAGAGCATGCCCTTTCAACGGCTTTCTCAGCGTATTGCTCGGTAAATCTACTTTTTTTTTTCTTTTTCTTTTTCTTTTTCTTTTTCTTCTCAGCGTATTGCTCGATATTGTTTTTGAGGGGTTTATTTGTATTTGTTTGTTCATAATGTTTTGACAGGGCCGTAACATCTCCGAACATGAGGGACAATCCCAAGTTCTTCTTCCAGATAGCCATCTTTTTCTTTCTAGCATATGTTGTCGTTGTATCCTCTCTAATCTTGACCGACATATGATTTTCACTTCTCGGATTTCTCTCTTTAGGTTATGTGTTATTTATTATAAATTAAAGATCTATGGAATAGAGATTTATAGGGGGTTTTTTTTCTGCTCTTCTTTTTGTTTTTTGGGCGGAGGTTTGGATGGAGATGTGTATGAATGATGATGGAAAATGTAAAGAGCACATTACATGTAATTTAACTATATTTAGTTTTGTCCCCCAAAGCCTAGATTTATAAAACTTGTCACTAATGCTAAAAGTATATGTTTTGCATTCCCTATGACATAAATTGCAATTTTCAAAATGAAACCACAAATGGTGACAAGTCTATTGAGATTGGAGATCTGATAAATGTATTGCTCTTTCTCCGACTGTCTGCAACGGTCTAAAACCTTTAATGGCAAGTAAGCAAACAAGGACGAAAATTGGATATATATATTACGACAAAATGGAAGTACAAGATAAATGAAGCAATCTGGGAAGCTCAAAGACAAAATAAACTTCGAGAATTCTAGCTCCAAACACTGTTTGGAAACTCTCCTCCTCTCTTGCAAGGATTTGGTAAGTTCAGATGTGCACATAACAAATGCTCCCGTCTGAAATTGTCCTTGGTCTCAACGACAAAAGGCTGGAAAATGCTTATCTTCATAATCGACCCACGAGCAGTCTTTATCTGCCATGTTGAACCATTTAATCAACACTTGAGTAACAACCTCCTTTGTATCAACAACCTGCGAGCAAGGATAGATTGAGGTTCAAGAATAATGTGCGTGTGTGCTATGTGATGTACAGTAAAACCTCGATAAATTAATAACTTCGCTTAAATAATAAATTTTGCCGGTCCCGACTCGGGGACAACGTACTAAATTAATAATTCGCTAAATTTATAAGATAATACGCATTCGAATATTTTAGGAAGCCCCATATAGTATATAAATTAATAATGCATAAACATAATTCTTAAATTACATGGTACAGTATATATTTATAAACCTATGATTAATAAAATATAATTTAGTTGTCGCTTGTTTCTCGATGAAATTCACATTACCATCAATCTCGTCTCTCACTTTTCTTAATATGGTTAGAACTTCTTCTATAATTTTCTCATAACTTAAAAGAAAATTGTTCAATACCATTGTTGTTTTAAGAGTTTATGTTTGTGAAAAGGCTCTATAGTGCATTGAACTAATGGTACAATGAATAATATAGACGTCAAAAAATTAAAAAAAAAATGTATTTACATAAAATAATAGTAAAAATAATTCCATAAATTAATAAATTATTAATTCATGTATGAATTAATAATTATTAATTTATTGATAATTTAATATTTCGCTAAATTAATAGAATTTTGATGGTCCCAACTGTATTAATTTATTGAGGTTTAACTGTATATAGGTAAGTGTTTTTGATTGATTTGGGGCCCTATCTTTTTTTTTTTAACTAAGAGACATGAAAAATAGGATGAATCCTAGAATTCTCTAGTAATTCTAGTGTGTAAGCTACTTCTCCAACCTTCCGGAGAATTTTATAAGGCCCAAAAAACCTTGCGGAGAATTTATGATAGGCGTGAGATCTCAAGGATTGCTGCCTATATAGATGGTGCTGAATAAAGACACAATCTCCCACCTCAAATATCCTCTCATCCTCTCTTTTTCTGTATGTACCTTCATCCTATTTTGAGCCTTCTCAAATTGTTGCTTAATTATTCGAATGATAGCTTCTCCATTCTGGAAATTCTTATCTACCAAGTTATTAAAAAATTCCAAAGGCAACTATGGCAAATAGAGCGGATGTTTAATTTATGACTATAATGATTTCATAAGGAGAAGTCATTGGAGAGGAATGATAAGTGGTGTTATAATACTATCCATCCAATAGTAACCATTGGACTCGTTCCATGGGCCTTTCCCTAGTCATGCATCTCAAGTAGCATTTCAAGCCTTTGTTGACCATCAGCCTAATGATGGTAAGTAGGGGTGAGCAAAAAAAACGAAAAACCGAAAACCGAAAAAACCGAGCCGATATGTACCGTCCCGACTTAAAACCGCATACACGGTAAATTTTTTTTGAAAAACCGAAAATATCGGTTTGTGTATGGAGAATTTAAAAATTACCGAACCGATTTCCCGAACCGAACCGATTTATACAACATGATGTATTTTTGATATATATTATAAATACTTACCCTAGCGTGCCTCTATCTTTCGAGCGCCTCCATGTGACATCGTTTTCTATTAATTAATTTTGGTTGTGACGTGTTTTTTATTAGTTAATTTTCGGTTGTTATTTGTTAATTTTCTCAAATAAATATAATGAAAGTCCAAATATATGGGTTTTATGCCGAACTGGTTCGAACAAATAGACGAAATCGAAACCGAAAATAAACCGAATTGATACCGAAACCGTTAACCGAAAACCGAAAAACCGATTCATACCGAACCGAAAAAAACCGACATATTCGGTTTTTAAAATATGAGAAACCGATATTATCGGTACGTGTTTGGTTTATTGGAAAAACCGAGCCGTACCGACCCGTGCACACCCCTAATGGTAAGCAGTGAAAGGGTGGGTGGAGCTGAGTTCCTTAGAGTTTGAAAAACTACTACCAAAGCTAGGGCTCTATCACTCACTATCACATTTTACATGTCATGTAAAATATACACATTATCCAAGAAAGTTTGAGCTACCAAATTAGTTGCATAAGGATGTTTCAATGCTAAAAAAATGGGCACCTCTGCTCATCCTTCCCATCACCACAAATATAGCATATATTTCCCCAAATGGCGGTAAACCTCCAATGAAGTCCATGGAAATCTTGTCCCAATTTTTATTGAGAATGTGAAGAGGTTGCAGAAGACCTGGAGAAGTTACAGTCTCACATTGTTCCTTTGACCCTTTCCAATACAACAGTTGTTTGATCCTAAAGGGTACTGTGAATGTCTGAATGCCCTCTATCAGATGAGCTATGATAGTAGTTCAAGATCTTTTGTTTCAATGACTCCTGATTACTCACCATAATTATACCCTTGCTTAGTAATAACTGATTATCCTAGCTAGGGTCGGAATGGATCGGTTTTATCGGCCAACCGATCTACTTTCGACCCGCTTCTTTCGGCTGATAATTTTATTGTCGGACCGGTAATTTTAACCGACTTATATATACATGGATCGGTCGGTGGTTTTCAGTTTATCAAAAGTCGGTTGGTCGGGTAATATCGGCCAACCAACTTTTTTAATAATTTTTTTTATTATAAAGATTTCATTGTAATTCTTATTTTTTTTAATGTTAAAATAATAAATAAGAGAGGCAAAAACTTAAAACTCAAAGCACAAATTTATAAACCTCTCCATACTATTTCTATTTTATAATTGTTATTTGATATTCTTCATATATATTTACTTATTGTAGAAGTTTGATAAAAAAAAAACTCTTAATTTTAAAGTTAAATTTTTTATTAACATAAGTTTTCCCAAAATATTAAATATCTTTGAAAAAACTTATAAAAAATCTTAATACTGTAAAAAAAAAGGTTAAGAAAAAAGAAGTAACAAAAAAAAAAAATAATAAATAATAAAAAAATAAATAGATGGCCGATAATACCAACCAACCACCCATTGTGTACCCTCTAAAGTCGGTTGCCATTACCCGACCCGTAATGGTCGGGCCCGTAATGATTTTCAATTTTCTGGCAAAATCGGGTGGTTGGGTCGGTAGGGCAATGTTTGGAACCGTTTTTATTTTGTTCTCACTGTTTCCCCAAAACAAAATGAGATTTATTACACTTTTCAAATCATTTTCTCAAAACAATTTCAAAAGTTTCTCTCTCCTCCAGACATGATGTGACTGCTACAGTAAAATGATTTGATTGCTACAGTAAAAAATGTCTTCACTAAAAAACAAATAAACATCACTTCACCTTTCAATTTTCTTCTTCAAAAATATCTTTTTCTAACACCTTTAAACATGATTTGACTTCTACAGTGTATTTTGTCTCCTTCCAAAATACAAACAAACATTACTTTCATTCTCAAATTATTCCCCCAAAACATATTTCCTCAAAATGAAATCAAAATAAGATCCAAAACGGTTCCAAACATTGCCTAGGTAATTAGCTGATAATTACCCGATTCGACCCATGCCCAACCTAATCCCAGCTATAAGATGGCTTTGAATTAGCATCATTCTGCAGAGTTGTGATGTTCTTCTAGAGCTTGAGATCAGTTAGGTAAGTGCCCTTAATCTCCCCTAAGAAATAACATTGAGCCACTACTATTGTTTGTAATGTAATTCCAATATTAATTCATGATAGCCCATCTGCCACTACATTTTCCTTCCCTTTCTTGTAACTGCCAAGAAATCATACCTCGGGAGTAGAAACTCTTTGTTCAATTAAAGATTTTATGCTTTGATGGTTTATCCTCAAGAAATCTAATGTCCTTTCTCAAGTGCTCTATGTGGCTGAATTTGAATATGCGAGTTCAGGGATGAAGAGAGAGACGAATGTGAGTTGGGTATGATTTAAAATTGATTTTTAAAAAGGCATTTTATGTACTTCATGGTGGGCGAGGGGGGTCTGTCAAATTAATTTTAAAATGCAGGAAGTATGCACCAAGATGTAATTAGCTTGGTGGTTAGTTATATATAATTGCCACATGGGGTCCCTAAAATAATCCCAACATTATAACATACTAGCCTTTTCGCCCGTGCGATGCACGGTATATTATTTCAAAAGTGAAAAAATATCAATTTCATTATCTCGTAAGATTTGAGATATATTGATGAAAAATAGGAGATTAATAATTGTTGAAAATTATAGTTAGAAAATTAGTAGAGAAAAATATTAAAAATAAATAATTACAGAAGTACCACTATGGTAGGATTCTTCACGGGTTAGTTTCAATTTTGATAATTGTTAAAATTATAGTTAAAAATTAGTAGTATTAAAAATATTAAAAATAAATAATTACAAAAATACCATAGGGTTTTTCTAGGGTTGCCCAACGTTTCTTTCTTTTATATATACTAGCATTTTTTCCCCGTGCGATGCACGGGATATTAATTTAAAAGTGAAAAAAAAATCAATTTAATACATAATAAAAAAAATATAGTACATTAACTTAGTAAAAATTAATAATGTAGTTTTACTCATATTTTATATAACATTAGTTTTTTTTAAATCTTACATATTAAGATTTATAATCCAAATATATAGGTTTAGATTTAACAAGTTTTTCTAGGGTTGCCCAACGTTTCTTTCTTTTATATATACTAGCATTTTTTCCCCTTGCGATGCACGGGATATTAATTCAAAAGTGAAAAAAAAAATCAATTTAATACATAATGAAAAAATATAGTACATTAACTTAGTAAAAATTAATAATGTAGTATCACTCATATTTTATATAACATTAGTTTTTTTAAATCTTACATATTAAGATTTATAATCCAAATATATAGGTTTAGATTTAACAAATCGAATTTCTATCTTTATATATTGAGATTTGAGAGATATTGATGAAAAATAGGAGATTGATAATTGTTGAAAATTAGTACAGAAAAATATTAAAAATAAATAATTACAGAAATATCATTAGGGCTTTTTAGGGTTGCCTAGCGTTTCTTTCTTTTATATATAAGATAAGATAAGATTATAACATAAAAGCTCTTAACATCAATTATATTATCATTAATAAAAGCAATTTAGAATATTTTTGGCATACCTAAAGAGTAAAATTAATTTTAACTAATAGTAATTAGTAGTTAGTTAAAATACTATATCTTCACTTTTTTATAAAATAAAATTTGTTTATCACTATTTATTAATAATATTTCTGTGTAAGGGTACTACTATTTTAATAATATTGATTACCGTTCTGACGTTGTCTCCACCGATTAAAATTTGGTTGGAAGGACAATTTGGTAAAAAAGAAGAACCAGTCCTAGTTTTACCCAATTAATCGTGGTTTGGGCCGGTGAAATTTGATTAAACCGGCCCATTTAGAACCGATAATTATCTCGGGCAACCCTATATAAAACCCGTACACGCGACAATTCCCCACTCACACGCATTCTATCGTCTCATCAAAGAAGATTGTTTTTTTCCCTCTTTAGCGCGCTTCCAAACCCTAATTCCCTTTTCTCTTAATTCAGATTTTTAGGGTTCCAATCAATCGTCGATCGACTCCCATCCGATCATAAACCTGATTTTAATCGGTGGAGAAACTGTTAAATTAATGAGCGTGAGCCGTTACTGCCTGCTCTCCTTGTTGATTTCGCGTGCTATTCTCAACAATTAATCGAGTCGATTCACGGCGTTTCGGCGAAGTACACGATATTCAAAGTTAGGGTTATTTCCGGACATTCGTCGAGGATTTGCGGCAGAGAGAGTTTCCATCGAGTCGAGAAGGCGGTGCTGCGGCGGCGTCAGGAGGAGGAGAGGGATTTGTGGTCATCTTCTCCGATCTACCGGATCTGCATAATTTCGGATCGATTGGTGGAATTTGATCGGAATACAGATATTCGATTGTCTCTGTGGAAGTCAGAAGAAGTTATCTGAATTTGAATGTTCTGGAGTCCTTGGAGGATTAGAAGACAAATTAGTCGGTTTGATTAATTTTTGTTAATTTATTGCTAAAAGTTAAAAAAAAAAAAGCAGAAAAAGAAGAACTTGTTGAGTTTTCATTGTACTTGTGTTATAATTATTTTCGTTTTTTTAGTTGAATGCCAGGGGTTTTATTTTGTACTACTTGACGGCCTCTATTTCTGGTTGTGGTTGTTTCTCTCTGTTGAGAGAAAGGAAAGATATAAAAAAAAATATTGAAAAAAAAATATGGCTGTTTATTATAAATTTAAAAGTGCAAAAGATTATGATTCAGTTGCAATCGACGGCCACTTTATACCGGTGGGACAGTTGAAAGAAAAAATATTTGAATTAAAGCATTTGGGCAAGGGTACTGATTTTGACCTCGTTGTCACCAACGCCCAGACTAATGAAGGTTGGTTTTGATTCTCTCAAAATTTTCTTCAAATTGAAATCCCTTTTGAACAAATAATTATTTACTGGCTTTAGGTTATATGGATTGCTGGTAATGGTAATATTATTTGATAGGTGGTCTTGGTAGTTTTGCTAATCTTTATTTTAATAAAGAAAGTTGATTTCTGCAAGTTAAAGACTTGCTGAGGGTATGTTAGTCAAAGTCAATTCTTCATGAACCTGAAGGTTGGCTCTTGACTTTCGTTGCAGTTTCGGACTGAGAAAACGGACTAATATCAATTGTTAGAATAATTATTGTTTAGCCTTTTTTTCATATGCATTTATATGTGTCTTATAGAATGTCTGCACATTTGTGCAAATCTCATGTTATTCGTTGAGTTTTTGTTTGATGTGAATTTCTAATGATATATTGCACATTTTAGAAGGAATTGATAAACACTGTATTATAAATAGGTATTTGTTAGTTAAATTGGGTTGTGAAATGTATAATGTATAGCTTTTCTTAAATGATGACCGTGTGGCAAACTTTGCCTGTGTGTTATGATGAGAGTGTCTTGGTGGTGTAATTTATACGAATTGTTTGAGCTTGAAATAATTTGTCCTAGGCTGAGAATTATCAGTTTGGTTAAGGTTTAAATTTTACGGTAAAGAAATGATTTACTTCCTGGTTTAAACTTAGGTGATACTGATGATAATTTTAGGTTTCATTTGTATAATGGTTTTGTGGGGTTTATACTCTTCTCATTGTTTTGTAATTTCAGAGTACCTTGATGAAGGAATGTTAATTCCCAAAAATACGTCAGTTTTAATACGCCGAGTTCCTGGACGTCCTCGCAAGCCAATAGTTACTGCACCCGTTATTGAACAAGAGTATTGTCTTGATCCTTTTAAACTTTGTTTATTTAGTTTATTTTTTAAAAAAGAAAAAAAAAACAAAGTCTTTAATTAGATTATCTGGAAATATATTGCTTTCAAATGTTGAACATGGTCAAGCTCGACTTTAAACATTTCCTCAACTATGTATGTTGTCTTTGTTGTGTCACCGCATACTTCTTGAATTCCCATTACTCTAGTGGTTTTGGGAACCGTTTGAGTTCGCTGCGTGATTTATTAATTAATCATGTTTAGTAGGAAGAACAATGATCTATTTATACAGACTCAAGATATACGAAAAATATTAGATATGTACTCTTCATTATTTGTAGAATTTCTTAGTGCTTAGTTGAGTGTTCCAATATGTAATTTGTAGGCCAAAAATGGAGAATAATTCTGATGATGTTCAAGCTGTAAAAGGTAGCTTTGCTGGAGCAGATTCATCTGCCATGAAATATGTAAGCTTTCGTTCGTTAGTCTTCTCGGAGAATGTTAAGAACTCTCCCATTAAGTAACTGATAAGCTGTTATATGACAGCATTTCCATGCCAATTAAATTAAGAGTATCATATATTCAATCGTTGGTCTTTGTAGGCTGAAGAGTTAGATTGGGATGAATTTGGAAATGATCTTTATGCAATTCCTGAAGCTGTACATGTCCAATCGAGCATTCCAGTTCAGGACGCCCCACCTGTTAGCAGAGAGGATGAGGAGAGCAAGATCAAAGCTCTAATCGACACTCCCGCTTTAGATTGGCAGCAGTAAGAAGTTTTCCTACCTTATTATTGCATTTCTTGATCAATTATTACCTCAGCTGTTGTAACATTATTTCTCTCCGCAGTCAACCTTCTGATGCTTTTGGCTCTGGTAGAGGTTTCGGACGGGGTATGGGTGGAAGAATGATGGCTGGACGTGGTTTTGGTAATCTTCTTTTCTAATTTTGTCTGAAGTTCGTGTTTTCAAGAGTTCCATTTGTTGTTAATTATCGTATTTTGTGCTTTTAGCAATTTCAGGTCATTGATTTTATTGAGGCCTTTACTTCTGTACCCTATGACTTTTTTTTTAAAACTAAAGTGCTGGATTTTGCAGGTCGAGGTGGATTTGAGAAGAAAACTCTACCACCGGGCTACGTATGTCACAGGTGCAAGGTGCCTGGTATGTTTCTCATTAAATCAATCTCTACTGGCAGAATATAGCAACGTGTCATCTCAAATTTTATGATTTTGAAGAAACTACTAACTAGTGAATGTCGTAATTCTTTTGTGTAGGGCATTTAATTCAGCACTGCCCGACAAATGGTGATCCCAATTTTGACATCAGAAGAGTCAAACCTCCTACCGGGATTCCAAAATCGATGTTGATGGCTACTCCAGATGGCTCCTATGCATTACCAAGTGGAGCTGTTGCAGTTTTGAAGCCAAATGAGTAAGCTATCACGAACATCCAATTTATACTTATTTTCTTGAAATGGTTAGATGTTGTCTTCTTATTGGTGGAATTTTTATAGGGCTGCGTTTGAGAAAGAGATTGAAGGAATGCCGACCTCGCGTTTTGTTGGTGATCTTCCACCGGAACTGCACTGTCCACTTTGTAAAGAAGTGATGAAAGATGCTGTCCTTACCAGCAAGTGCTGTTTTACTAGCTTTTGTGATAAATGTAAGATTTCACTTTGGTTGATCATTTATTTATTTTCTGTTGTAATGTCATTTTTAGTCTCATTTGGAGTTCTGTTTTAGTATCTTCTGTGGGCATGGTCAGTGGGCTTTCTAGATGTTTTGTTTTGCATTGTTTTGCGTTGAACTTGTGTGAATCCTTGATCGTCTTGAAATGGTTGAATATTTATGATATCTAACTTCTCCATAGGCATACGAGATCACATCATGTCCAAATCTATGTGTATCTGTGGGGCCACAAACGTTCTTGCAGACGATCTTCTGCCCAACAAGACGTTGAGGGATACTATTAACCGAATTATGGAATCCAATAACAACAGTGGCGAAAATGGTGGGAGTGCATTTCAAGTCCAAGGTTTGTGCATTATTGAATCTGTGTTCCTCCTCTCTCTTTCTCTCTCTCTCACACACACACACACACACACAGATACACACACACCTTTCTGGTTGAGGTATTGAGTGTATTTACAATGATTATTCTTTTTCTAACTTGTATTTGTTCCAGACATGGAGTCACGCAATCCACAGGCGAAGGTTCCATCTCCCACACAGTCTGCAGCCTCAAAAGGACAACAAGTCCATGCTCCACCGCCCCAAGTTGAGGAGACTTCAAAGATTGAGGAGACTGCTGAAGAAATTAAATCCGCCAATTTACCACTGAATCAGGGGACAGAGAGAACTACTAAAGTTCCTGATGTTTCAGAAGCTACACATGACTCGAGAAATGTCAAGGAAGCAGTGTCACAAGGAAGTGCTCCCTTGGCTGATGAAGAGGTGCACCAGAAACCAATTTCTGGAGAAGCAGGTATTAAGACACAAATGACTCCTCACATAGGTTTATTTAGTTCGATTGTCCCGAATAAGAGTGATTGAGGAAAACTGATTCGGCACGTTCTCTACTTTCTTCCTCCTTTTCCCGTCAATTCCATGCTGTATATTTATGTGATGCTTTTGATATCATATCTTATCATTAGTTTATTAGCATTAGCGGAACTCGTGTGGTATCATAGGAGTCTATAAATGAACTAAATTATATATTCATTTCTAAACTTGCATTAGCAAATAAAAGATTGCTATAGTATTCACCAGTTCTCCTTTAATTAGAAGCTGATCCCTGATGCGGCATTTATTCTGTTGGTTTACAGGAAAGAAGAAGAAGAAAAAGAAAATCCGCATGCCTCCTGGTGGTATGATCTTATTTGCTATTTTCTTTTGAGTGTATCCTAATGTCGTGTCTCTTGTTTGTTTTTTATGCTAATTTAGTTATTAGGAAAACTTGGGTCGCGGATGCAAACTTTTAATAGGCTTTGCTTGTTAACATATGAGCATCAAATCAAACCAATTAGCTCCTTAATTTATCCAAAAAAACAAAAACAATTAGATCCTCATCTCGTTTTTGTGCGGCTAGTATACATTATTAGGCTATGTTCTCTTTAATGCACTTGGTAGAATGATGATATTGATCAACCTATTTGATATTCATGGGCACCGAGGTTTAAATAGTGAAGGGCCCTGGCTTGTTATTTAAGTCTGTGGGCACAATTTTAATTTGTAGCTTTTGCTTAAGCTGTCATTAGTATCCCGAATCGTGTTTTCAATTTTGTGAATGGTTGCAGCTGCAGAGATGCAATGGAGAGGTGGCCCGGAACTCGGACCTGAGAATTACATGATGCCAATGGCTCCTGCGCCTGGTTTTAATCCTTATTGGAATGGGTGCATCCAGCCTGGATTTGATGGGGGGTTTATGCCCCCTCCATACGGGGGTGGTCCTATGCACCCCCCCTTCATGGGTTATGGGATGAACCCAATGGACATGGCATTTGGACACGATCCATTTGGAGGGCCCGGTTGTATGATGCCCCCTCCTCCTTATGGCCCCCCACCTCAGAGGTATCATTATTCATTTCATTCATGCTGATATTTATTTATTTATATATATTTATTTGGTGATTGTTGGTTCTGAACGAGTATTGGGTGTTGATTGTTTAACTGAATTGGTGATACAGGGACCTTGCGGAGTTAGCTATGGGATTTAATGCGGGCCCACCCATTATGAGCAGAGAGGAATTTGAAGCTCGCAAAGCTGATTTGAAGAGGAAGCGCGAAATGGAGAGACAACGTGATGGGAGGTATGCAGATTGAATTGAATGAATGAATGAATACTCTCTCTCTACCCTCTAGATTTGTTTTTTTTTTTTTTTTTTGTCTAAAAAGGTTTTTTGTTTTGATTTTGTACGCAGGGAACTGTCTAATAATAATGGTAGGGAATACGGAAGAGAAGGAAGCAGTTCAGTCCATGTTTCTTCGAGACCCAAACCTGTATGTATCTTTGTTATCGAACTTTGCTTGTTTATTTATGTACCCTGCTGCTGCATGCAGGTGGAGTTGATGCCCACACCAGAAACTATTATTCTGTCAAGACTTCACCGACTTTTAAAAAGCCCTTTTATTGATGAATTTTTATGCTATAATAATAAGACCATGGGATTCATCTTATTTCTTGCACAATGCAATTTTTGATTTTGCTTATTTTGAGATTGGTTTCAAACTGGTACACAAACAAAAGTTCCGATGTTCTTTTTTCAATTTAAAAGATCGAGCCAATATGATTTTAATTGCAATTTTGTACTTCTAGATAAGACAATGATAAAAAGAAGAAAAAAAGAAAGAAACATTAAAATCGGTTTTGTCTTGGGGATACAACCTGCACAATGTGATACGAAAGTGGTTGTAGCCCAATAATCCACATACAATTTTAAGTCGGGCCCATTAGCCATTTATTTTCTTTTCTTTCGATTGTATAAATTTATGTACTAAATTTGGGCTCTTATTGTGGTTGATGCAGAAATCTTCTCCTCCACCACCTTCCGGCGGCTACCGCCAGCGTCCGGAGAATCATTCACCGGATCATCGATCTCGAGACCCTGAACTTCCAAGGCCGTCCTCCAAGAAGAAATCTGAGTATGAACAAGAAGACCACCACCACCGACGTGAGCATCATGATGAAACCAACCGGCACCACCACCGCAGCAGCGGCAGCCACCAACGCCGCTCTAAGTCCCCATCGGAAGAAGCAGCTCTCTCTGCAGCTGAAAGGAAACACAAGGCCAGTGTCTTTTCTCGCATCAGTTTCCCAGGGAATGACTCATCAGCTCCCAAGAGAAGAAAGCTCTCGTCTGATTCTCAACCGCCCGCTGCCGCCAGTGGTGGCGGCTCATCCAGTCATAGGGCGACAGCCGCCCTCTCTAATGGTCACCACCATGACGACCACAAGGCAGTGTCAGCCTCGAGAAAGAGCAGTGCAGCCGCAGCCATAGCCGCTGCCGCCGTGGATAATGACAGCAGTGACGATGAAAGGCATTTCAAGAGGCGGCCTTCGAGGTACAACTCGTCGCCTCCGGCAGCTGCCGCTGCGGAGGAGGAGCACCGCCACTCAAGGGGGTCGAGGGATAGGGAGCGTGAAAGGGATCGTGGAGGTTATAGCAAGCACAGGTGAACTCTTTAGGGCGAGAGAAATTTGCAAAGCCAGTCTTAAGGCAGGCGGTGGATTTGACATGTCGGAGTGAGGCGGCAGGCGGTAGTTGTCAGGCTGTGTAATGGTTAAGGGAGCTGCTATGCTATTCAGTTGTATTTTAGCTCCACATTTGCCTCTTTTCTTTTTTCATGTAATAATGAAGGGTGATGATGATATGACAAATTATTTTATTGCTTAAATTAATGAAATCGGCATTTTGATTGTCAAGAATTTTGTGCTATTTATATCATTTTTCGCATTTACTAATTTACATTTATTTTTGTAATTTAGGGGGCTTAATTTTAAGTTTAGTTTTCCTTATAGAAGTGCACTTGAGTAGGGGTGGAAATCGGACCGAATATTTTTATTTTTATTTTTAAGTAAAAAATGGGTTCCGATTTCCGTTTCAAAAAAAATTGAATGAAATTTTTTTATTTTTAAGTAAAAAATGGGTTCCGATTTCCGTTCCAAAAAAAATTGAATGAAAAATTCATCTCGTTTTCGGAATATTTTGAAATCGGCAGAATTTCGGAAATTACATTAAAATAAATTGGGTAAATTACAAACACCCCCTGAGGTATGGTCAAATTACAAAAAAACCCCTCTTGTTTGGATAATTACATGTACCCCCCTCAACTATGATTTTTTCTTACACCTCCACCCCTATGGTGCCAAATTCAACATAATCATCTAGATTCCGTGGAATGTGCTCTAGTTTGTACTCGTTTTGTGTAAAAATACAGTTTCCGATGCACCACAAAATGATATATACAAGCTAAAAATCACATATTATGATCATCTTGCTTCATAATGTAGAGTTTGAATGGGATAAAACGGGTACAAAAGTGATAATATTTCATATAATCTCGAAGATTCCACTAAATTTGAGGAGTTGAGGGGGTGGTTGTAATTATCCAAACAAGAGGGGTGTTTTTGTAATTTGACCATACCTCAGGGGGGTGTTTGTAATCTACCCAAATAAATTAATTGTTCCAAATTTGGATATAATGAAAATTTTCACAATATTTTAAGAAATTTTGCAGAAAAGTGCAAGAAAATGTCGAAAAGATTGTTCGACAAAACACAAAAAATAAAAACACATGTAGGAACAATTTTCTTAAAAGGAAAAATGAAACATAAAGTTTTTGATACGGATTAAGCTTTTAATTTACTTGACCCTTTGATATTTATATTTTACATATAAAATAACATAAAGTTATATTATGGAATTACACAATATATCATAAAATTATACTATATATTTCAAAAAACCATAGAAATATTCAGAACTAAAATCGGATCGTAAATCGGAATTTCCGATAATTTTATATATTATTCTGACTCCATTTCAAATAAATTCGGAAAAAATCAGAAATTCGAATGAAAAGTACGGTTACAAATTCGGATATTTCGGGTTGGAATTGACGGAATTCAGATATTTCATTCCAATTTTCACCCTACACTTAACAAATAAATAATCTTGTAACAATAATAATACAAAATCAAAAATAAAGAAAAAGAGAAAAAAAAATCACAAAAACACCCCAAAAACTCATTCTCTAATCATAATAAAGGGGTTTGGTATTATGACTGTTTTTTTTTTCACTCATAGTGCAAAATAAATTTTTTTTTGTTTTTTTTTCTTTTTAAATCTTCTCCAAATCCTCTCTCAAACACTCAACCTTTAAATTTTGAAACTTTGCAAATCGTGTATTTTTTCCAAGGTTGTAAAAAGCGGTAATCGGGTCGGAGACGGTTAGACACCGCCTAATGATTAATCAGTGCTGCGATGATTAATCAGCGAATAATAGGAAAAAAAATCGATTTTTAAAATTTAAATAGAAATTATTTATAAATACTAAAAACATACATAATAAGATATTTAAACATGGTTATGTATCCATCATTTATATATCCTAATAATATAATAAAAGTTTAATAATTATAAAATAATATTATAATAAAAATCATTATAAAATACAAATAAAAGGAAAATCTTTTAAATTTAAATATATTCTTGAACATTGCAATCATATATCTTTAGGTTATTTAATAATAAAAAGTTAACATAAACAAAATAAAGCATATACTTATTTTTTTTTTAAAAGCCCATCATTTATTTCAAATTAAAAAAGTAAAAAAAAAATCAATTTTTGATCGATTTTTGCCACCAAAATTAAACCCACCTCCAAGGTTTGACCGCCTCAACCCGCCTTAGACCGCTTCACAGGTCAAAAATCGATTTTTTAAATTTTTACACTAAAATCGTAGAAAGCAATTGCTTACGTTGAAAAATGATGGTGAGGAAGAAGAAGACGAGCAAAAATTACATGAGCAAGAAGAAGACGAACAAAAAACATTGTGTTTTTTGGTGGAGTTCTCCATGAGTTTTAATAGTCTAAAATTGGTAAAGGGGTTGAAATCATTGTGTTCTAACTTATATCATGATGCGTTAGTGGGTGGTTAGAGTGGAGAAGTAAAATCCAAAAAACAATAAAAAAAATTAGAAATACGGTAATAGAAAAATATTACCACTACTCAAAATAATAGGAATAAACTAGAAACACGGTAATTAGAGTAGAGTGGGATTATACCACTGCCCAAAATAATAGGAAAATATTTACCATTTATTTATTGGGGTCATTAGCAATACACCCCTCATTTAGATAAAAACTAGTGATATGTCCATACAATAATTCTTTCTTTGTGAAAACCCCCTAGAATATTTATTTCCAATCTTACCCCTCTAGTAGTGTATCACGTTTTTTTTTATAATTATCCAGTAATTTCGAAATCCCTATTAATGAGGCACCTAATCCCGCTAATTAGGCTTAATTATATATTTTCCCTAATTTATCTCAATTATTCCTTTTTTCTCTCTTTCCATAACAATTTAATTCCTAAAAATCTGTTCCAAATTCCTAAAAAATTGCTACGAAATCAAAAAAATAAAATAAAAAAATAATCGGATTTTATTATTTTTATTTTTTATTTTTATATTATTTTTGGACTTTATTTAGTCATTTTGAATTTATTTTTAATTTTAATATTTTTTAATAAAAATATCATTTTAATTTTTTTTTAAAACTTTTTTTAAACAAAAAATTGAAATTTTTCTCTCAACAGGTTTGCAACGCCGAATATGACTATGGTTGAATATGACTATATATGACTATAAACTGTAGTCATATTCTTTCTTTATATTGTTGTTTTTTACATTTTGAACTTAAAAGTTCCGATTATATGGCATAGTGATGTTTACCAAATCATATAAAACAACGAAGATTCCCTATTATTTACGAAAACAATTCAATCAACATCCACACAAAAAATCACAATTTGAATCTTGTTATTAGAAGTCAACTTGAATAGTCATATTCGAAAAATATATTAAATATGACTATAGTCATATTCGAATATGGCTATAGTCATGTTACTACTGCTGTTCAGATCTGGAAAAAAAATCGAAAAATACATAAATAAAGATAGAAAAATAACGAGACAGAGGGCGAGGTCTTCATACACAAAATCACCCTGGCATATCTTCACCCCAAACGACCCTCCATACTTTAACAGAATCATCAAGGTTGACGACATGATGTGCAGCACTACAAAAAAACATGAGAATGTGACTACAATGTGACTACCGAATTGTGATACTTTCACAATTTATATCCGGAGCTAGGGGGCACCAAATTCAATCTCCTCCGTACAGTATATAAAAATATATACTCTGAATACTCTATCCAAATTTAGGCCACATCCAACGGTTCAATTGTACAAAAAACGCGTCCAATCTAGCTGCCATGAATTATTCAGTAACAAAAACCAGCAGCGAGTTTTAAGATCCAATCTATATTCAGAGAAGTCTGATTCCGATCTCCACCGTTCATAAGTTATATTTATGTGTTACGAATCATGTGTAAAAATATCAACCCGATCCGATGGTTAGATCTTCCGATCTGGCCTCTGCACGAAAACTGTTGCATCTCAAAAACTTGATTTTTCTCCTTTTTTTTCGTTCGCTCTTCGGAAGGAGAATCAAACCCGGCGCCGGCGCCGTGTGCGGCTGAGTGGTGTCCATTGGCGAGTGATGGAAGATTATGGGCTGAAGAAGAAAAAAAAAAAAAAAGAGAAGTTGCGTGAGAAATAGAGAGAGAATGAAAGAGAGATATATGGAGAGAATTAATGTAATCCTACAATTACGTGAGACGGTTATGGAAAATAAATATTGCAATTATTTTAAAAACTACTGATAAGGGTAGTTCCGTCTTATTAAAGTTGTTGAGGGGGGTTTCACTAATTAAGATTGGTCTTTGGGTGTGGGCAAAAGTCTTAAAAGTCAAATGGGTTTAACTCATAATATTTATGGTTTGAGGGGGGTTTTGCATATTTCCCCTTATTTATTAGAGATGTGTTCTTAAATTAGAGATTTATTAATTCACAAAATTGCCCATAGGTCTAGTCTAGGTTTTAGTTTTTATATATTTTTCTTTTATATATAAGATTTATAAAGAATAAATTCGATTACAAATTTATAAAGTAATTTTTAAATAGTTATTGTAAGTTGCTATTGAAATTATCAAAACAGTTAGTATTTTCAATTCTTTAAAAAAGAAAAATCAACGACGAATTTTTTTTGACATAATCTTCCACCTGAATTTTTGAATGTGTATGTTCAAAATTAGTTTGAATTTTAAAATTATAAGTTTTGTCGAATGACTATTAACTATTTTGAACTCTTAAACGATGATGGTGTAGTGCCACAAGGCAAAATGTGCATATTTTCACTCTAAATTTTGTATTTTGTTTAAGTGAATTAGATGACTTGTATAACCATGAAATGAGCCATTCCAAAACCAAATATTCACTTTTCAACCATCAACCGACCCACAAAGACTGGGTCATCAATAATTTTCAAATTTGAGCGAAATTAGTTTATCGAATGAGACATTTTTTGGCTTGGTTATCGACCAATTCAACCCGCTCTCAACCCTAATTTTATTATAACTAAATAGTATTGATGAAGGTAGATATGAGTTTTTATTGCCAGCCCAAGGAGTGAGTTTATAATATTTTATAGGGATAACAAAAAATACCCATATGATAACTAATAAAAGATCACATTATGTTTTATTCTCTCATTTCTCTCATTTTTCTCTTTTTTCCGATGCCCAACCTCTACATGTCTTCTCTTTCTCTATTGTTTTTAGGCCATCCTAACACTTCCATTTTTTTTCTTTCTCTCTCTCTCTTTAGAAGATCATAGTATTGCAGTGGAAAATGACGGATCTGCAGTTGGCGGCGGCGGCTCTTGAAGTGCTTGCGCGGTGGCGGCGCTGACTCGACTCGCCTTGACAGTGAAAGTGACGATAATATCACCATGACAGTGGTGGTTCTGATAGAGATGGAGTAGTGATGGTGGTGGTTATGGTAGAGATGGAGTAGCGGTGATGGTTTTGGTAGAGATGGAGTTGTGTTGGTGATGGAGGGAGAATCTAGGGTTAATATTGTAGTAGTGAAAATACAAAAAAATGAAAAAGAAAACAATGTTCTGTTTTAAGAAATAAAAGGCCGTGGCTATTTGCAATAAGTGTAAGGTCAAATTAATTTTTTTTTAGCATAAATACTATAATACCCTCACTTATTAAAAAAATAGAAAATCCAAAATGATGCAATACCAAAAACTCAAAACTACAAAACCTCTATCACAAAATCACAATTTCAAAATCCACTACAACTTTTCTCCTTCCTCCTCCATAAACCCACAAAACCTAAATATACAAAACCATCATTACTTAACAAGCTTTACAAAGATGGCAAGTATGGAGTCATAAGACATTAAAATGAAAGATTCTCGGTAGAAGAACCTAATAAGCTATGCATTTATGTGTTTTTTTAGCTACGATGTCGTTTTTCGAGAAAAAACCCGCACACATGCAGTCGACTTGTACATATCGAAATTTATAGGTGAAAATCGACATATCTAAATGTCGAATTTGTAGCACAAAATTCGACATTTGGATATGTCTAATTTGGTGCTACAAATTCGACACTATAATGTCGATTTTCACCTACAAAAATTGACATATCATTGATGTCGATTTCTAGTTTTTTTCGACACTTAAGATGTCGATTTGAAGCATAGTTTTTCGACATCTTCGTGTCGATTATAACCAGTTTCAAATTTAATTTTTTTTTCTCTTTTTTTTTTAAGGTTGTTGTTGGGCGGGTTTAGGTCGCTCATGGTTGTACTGTGAGCGGCGGCGGTCGGGCTACGAGCTTGCGGCGACAGCGATGCTTCGGTGTTGGTGCTTGGGGGGGGGGGGGGGGGGGGGGGGGGGGGGGTAGTTTTATTTTTTCTTTTTATTTTTTGTTTTAAAAATTATTTGTTATTTGGTGTTTTTTGTTTTGTTATACTTGTCATTTCATCTTAATAAAATAGAATCTTTTAGAATTTTTCTTTAATTTGGTCTCATACTTATTGAAATTAGTATTGCAACTAGCCGCGGTCGAAATAAAATTCATTTTTTTAATTCAGCAAAAAATCATGAATGTAGTAGCAAAATGTTAAATCTATGTAAAAAAATATTATATCAAATTAAGACCGAGATTGAGTTGGGTCGGTCGATTACCAGCCTAAGAATTGATTCATCCGACAAACCAATCTTGCTCAAATTTGAAAATCGTTGCCGATCCAACCTTTGTGGGTCGGTTAATGGTTGATAACCGAATATTTGGTTCCAAAATGATTCGGTTGATGGGTTATACACGTCACCTAGTTCATTTAAAAAATATCAAATTTTGCGCAATGTCATTGCGGGATGATCATTTATCAGTTCAAAATAATTAATAGCAATTTAACAAAAAATATAATTAAGAAATTCAAAGTAATTAAGAAAACACACCCTTTATTTTATAATTTCGAATAAAATTTTAATCATATAGCTGGTTGACCGATAATTTATTAGTCAACTAGCTTTTGATATTTTAGAAACCACCAACCGATCCATTATAGATGGGCTGGTTGAAATTTTCGACCCGATCCAGTGAATTGATTAAAAAATTAGTATCCATCTAAAAATATGATCAGTAATGAGTCGGTTAGTGGATAAAAAACGACCAAGTCCCAATACTAGATCAAATTCTAATTTATGAATAATAAATTATGAATAATAATTTATGAATGAATTTTATAAATGAAGTGAAATAAATATTCAGTCCAAGTTATTATTTAGTTTTACTAAAAGTTTTGTGAAAAGGGGTTAAAAATGAAAATTAAACAATATTTGGCAAACAATACAACAAGTATAAAATGAGCGACACCCACCGAACCCAAAAACATTTCCAAAATCGAGCTCTCATTTCTTCGAAGATGGCGGCCGCTGCAGCATTCTCTACACTTTCCCCTTTCAAACTTTCATCCCCAATCGAAACCCCTAATTTCCCCTCTCTCTCCTCCTCCTTCAAACTCACCTCCTCCGCCGCCGCCGCCGCCGCTAATTCTCCAACTCACCCCTTCGGACCTCTCAAATTCAATCGCATCGCTCGATTCGCGACCGCCGCCGCCGCCGCACCTTCCGCCGCCTCCTCCTCAGCCACCTCCGCCACCACTTTCCACGGCCTCTGCTATGTCGTCGGAGACAACATCGACACCGACCAAATCATCCCCGCCGAGTACCTAACCCTCGTCCCCTCGAACCCCGACGAGTACGAAAAGCTCGGCTCCTACGCCCTAATCGGACTCCCCTCCTCCTACACCAATCGATTCGTCGAATCCGGCGCGACCAAAACGAAGTACTCCATCCTCATCGGCGGCGACAACTTCGGCTGCGGCTCCTCCCGTGAGCACGCGCCGGTGGCCCTGGGCGCCGCCGGCGTGGCGGCTGTGGTGGCGGAGTCGTACGCGCGGATTTTCTTCAGGAATTCGGTGGCCACCGGAGAGGTCTATCCACTGGAGTCGGAGGGGAGGTTGTGCGACGAGTGCAGTACTGGGGATGTCGTAACTATTGAGCTCGGTGAGAGTGATTGTAAGCTGATTAATCACACTACGGGCAAAGAGTATGGCTTGAAGCCGATCGGAGACGCGGGTCCTGTCATCGAGGCTGGAGGCATTTTCGCTTATGCACGAAAGGCTGGAATGATTCCTTCTCGAGATGCCTAGATATTGGTTGCTCTTTTGCAGTGTAAGTATTACTTTTTTTTCGTGTTCGACAAACTTACAACTTGGTAACCAATGTGTGTTAGAAATGTGTTTGATATGATTCTGCCGAACTGATTAGAAAAAAGATAAAAGACTTTTCTGTTATGGTGTGCCTTTGCTGTGTGCATAGGCGAGTTTTAAGTGTTTGTAAAAATATGCCCCTATTTGTATCGTATACACATTAATTCATTCTAACGAGCACGTCTGGACAATAATTTTTTGATTAGCAATTAAGAATTTTGGAGAAAATATGGCTTAAATATTGACGAACTTTTAAGGTAAATTTAAAGTTTACGGGGTTCGGGGCAGATCCCCAAAGTTCCTTTGAAAATAGTCATAGTAAGAGGATAAAGTGTAGTATTTTCTAACTTGCCGAAACTCTTTGAAGTTAGAGATAAACAATGTTGATTATTAAAAAATGCAAAGATTGCTGGAAAAAAGTTTAAAATCTTGAAATAGATAAAAATTTGATAGAATAACTCAATATCTAACTAATTATAATTGATAATAATAATATGTGTAAATTTTTTCAACAAATACATAAATTATGTAAAATAATATAATTATGGTTATTCGAATTGTTGAACTATTTATATATTATAAATATCATTTTATACTATAACTAGTATATACGGAAGATACGAAACATTGTCTGGGGGGCCCTTATTTTTCCTAAAAATCGGGGGGCCCAAGGCGACCGTCGCTCTCGCCTATAGTCAGAACCGGCCTTGCGATTGGCAACGAACATATGCTGTTGAAATTAGACTATACTGAAATCGTACCTGAAATTATTAGTTAATATGCTTTGTTACCACGTTCTTTCAAGTGTATCAGTATTAGGGATGCCAACTAAAAATTGGACCGTTACTTGGTTTTATTTTTCTTGTGCTTCTGGACGCCGTTACCTTTTGTTAATAATATTAAGGAATCTATATATAGTCTATTATATGCGTTGGCTTGGTTACTAGTTTATAATAAAAGGATTAATGGGCTTTAGAAATCGAAAGGATTTAAAAGGTAAAAAAGGCCACTAAAAAACAACAATTATGCTGTTATGGCAAGTATTTTGGTTTTTATGTATTGATGCTGTAACTTTATGGTGATTTCGCTCTATGTAGAAATTCTATATGCTTTGCGTCTGTGATTTGTGCTTATTGTTCCACTGTGATTGAATATTATTGCTCCACTGTGATTGAATATTATAGCTAGCTACGTGGTGATTTCATGGTTAGTGTTCATCAATTTGTCGTAAACTCTTTTTTGCTTTCGGAAAAGATTTTAAAGTTATTCGTGTTGTAAAAAGTATAACTTGGTGACCACAAATGTGTGTTAGAATGGTTTAGACGATTCTGCTAAGCTAATTAGAGAAATAAAATACACTTCTGTAACCCCTTTCCTTCGTTTTAAAATATGATTTGTATTGGCTCCGTCTCGTCCCTAAGTGAGTCAAATATCAGACCTCTAACATGCAATTAACATTACGTGATTAGGGATTTGTCAACATTATATAATAGGGTAAATTACAACCACCCATGAGGTATGGTCAAATTACGAAAAAACCCCTCATGTTTGGGTAATTACAACCACCCCAACTATTAATTTTCTTACACGTCCACCCTTGCGTCGTCAAATTTAGTGGAATCTTCTAGATGATATGGAATATTCTCAATTTTGTACCCGTTTTATCACATTCGAGCTCCACATTTTGAAGCAAGATGATCGAAATGTTTTTTTGGCTTGTATATATCATATTGTGGTGCGTCAGAAACTTTACTTTTGCACAAAACGAGTACAAACTAAGGAACATTCCATGAAATCTAGAAGATTGTGTTAAATTTGACACCATAAGGGTGGATGTGTAAGAAGATTCGTTGTTGAGGGGTAGTGTAATTATCCAAACATGAGGGGTTTTTTCGTAATTTGAGGTTTGACCAAACCTCAGGGAGTGGTTGTAATTTACCCTATATAATACGGCACACCGGACTATAGAGGGAAAATCATAACTTTTAGTTTCTTTGGTAAATATTTATGTTTTCAAAATATTGTTCTTGCTGGAAACTTGAGCCGTTAACTTTCACCTTGCAGCACCTTATTACGTAAATGAATTCTTATATTATAAGATGCTGCTGTTGTGTGTGTCGTGTTTCTTGATCTTACTAATAACCTATTTCTATGTGTTTTCTCCTTGCAGGTCTCTTCGGTTATCCATCATTCACATTCCGGTCTTGTAATGCTATTAAGGATCTTTATTTATTTGTTTACGTTCAAAACGTTGAAACAATAAAAACTCGTTGAAAACAGAATACGCAAACGGCTTTGTTCGTTTGTAGTTTGTACTATCATTTTCTAAATCTATTTTTCTTTGTTTAATTGTTTGAACAACCTTTTTGGTATTAGTTTAAATCATAATTCGTCAGTTCTGGTGGCTTTTTAAATCATCTCTTCGGAACAAATTGAGTTCGTTTCGAAGGCTTGCCGGTTTGTTCTTTTACACTGCCCAAGGAAATTATCAAAATTAAGTATAAATGTGATGATTTTTGTCTATACGTTTTCTACTAGGGCCTAGGGGTTGTTTGAGTTTGTAAAAAATATAATATGAAAACAGATATTTAAATATTTTACACAATTAAAAATGGTATAATAATATACGATCATGATTCGTTATACAAATTATTAAGGGGTAAATTACACTCACACCCCTGAGGTATGCTTAAATAACTTTAAGGTCCCTATGGTATCGATAATTACACTTACCCCCTTGAAACGTAGTTTTAAACTCTAATGGGATAATGCATTGGATACGTTATTGCGATAGAGTTTTAACGAACTATTGGTTTCAGGAAGTGGTGGAGACAACAAAGAGTTATGGGTGGGGGAGCCATGTCACCCCATAACTCTATGTTATCTCCACCACTAGCTAAAAGTAATAGTCCATTAGAACGCTATCGGAATAATGTATCCAATGCATTATCCCGTTAGAGTTTTTAACTACGTTTCAGGGGGTGAGTATAATTATTGATACTATAGGGAACTTAAAATTATTTAAGCATACGTCAGGGGTGTGGTATAATTTACCCATTATTAAATCATAAAACGTAAGGACCAGAACTCTTTGAAATTACTAAATTATATTTTGACCTCGTCTATTTTACCAATTGTCTTACAGTTACTATCAATTTAACAAATTATTGAGTATTAATTTATTTGAAGTAGCTTTATTATTTTCTTATAACTAAAAAAACTAGTAATCTTTATTTATACAAGGCAAATGGAACCAAATAAGGTCAACGCATCTATGTCAAGTTTTATTGACTAATTATAGGTATTAGTCAGACGTTCGGTTGACAAAAGTCGTATTGTTTGACGAATCACGTTCAACAAATATTAGAGCATGTGACAAAATTACTATTTATTCGTAATATTACCTTCTCTATACAATTTCTTAAGATGTTTAAAATTTTATAAGCTTATTTGTTAAATTGTAATTAACCATGTTAATTGTAAGATATTGGCTGCCCGATCATATAATAAAATCGTTGGCAATGTTTGAATATGTTTTGGGAGTTATTTCATTTTACTTTGGGGAATTATGTTTTGAAATAATAATTGGAGAATGAAAACAATGTTTTAATATTATTTGAAATGTGACAAAATATACTGTAGTGATCAACTCATATTTAAAAATGTTAGAAAAATGTATTGTAGAATAAAATTTTGAAAAATAAAGTGGTTTTTGTTTATTTCTTACGTGAATATTTTTTTTACAGTAGCAGTCACATCATGTCGACATAAAAAAAAGAGAAATTTTAAAAGTTATCTTGAGATTTTTTTTGAAAACCTTAATAAATACAATTTTGTTTAGGAAAAGAATTAAAGTGAAATGAAAATATAATGAACTATTCAATTGTGTCTTAATTTTATATTGCACTAGCATTTTTCCCCGTGCGATGCACAGGATATTATTTCAAAAGTAAAAAATGTCAATTTAATTATCTATTAAGATTTGAGATATATTGATGAAAAATAGGGAATTAATAATTGTTAAAAATTATAATTAGAAAATTAGTAGAGAAAAATGTTAAAAATAAATAATTATTCATTAGGGTTTTTCTAGGGTTGCTCAGCGTTTCTTTCTTTTATATATAAGATTATTTGGTAGGTTGTCAAAATTGTAGGGTTTGTTATCTAAAAAAAAAGAAAAAAGAAATTGTAGGGTTTAAGAAAAAAATATTGAATGTGATGTGCATTAATTGTGGTTTGTGTAATGTGGAGTGCATTTAGGAATGTTTAAAATGTATTAATTTTTCTGTAAAAAAACAATATGTAGGAGGGTAAATTTGATTTTTAACTAAGGATGATTTTGGAAATACAATTTAGCGAAGTGTTGTGTGATATAGCCAACACCATGTAAAACAATGTAATGTTTACTTAAATAAGTAAATTGTAGAAACTATCCACGTGTAATCTTCATTTGATAAAAAAGTCTGTGTTAAAAAAATTAGCAAAAATCCTGTGTGATTAAAAGTCAAAGGCGGAAAAGTTCTTTAGAGCTGATCGTGATTGTCACTCGCCGGTTGTGCGATTCCTTTTGTGAATTTTTAGGGTAAAATGACATAAACACCCTTTCTACATAAACATACAATCAATTTGATATACGGGCAAATAGCAAAAAGGCCCATCACATGGGACTTAAATGCATTTTGGTCAAAAAAAAAAAACAGTCTCTCAATTAAGCCCATCCCATGTTCTTAGTCTAAAATACCCTCAATATAATTCTTATCAATCCCACCCACTATGCTTTAACTTCCTTAATATTACACATTGACCCCGTATTTAAACAAATATATCACATTAACCCCCAAAACTTTTTTTTTTCAGAAAATATTTTTTTTTCTGTAATATTCAGATTCCAGCCAGATTCCGGTGTTGACGGCCGGCGACCGCCGGTCTCCGGCGTTGACTTTTATTTTTATTTTATTTTTGAAAACTTTTTTTTTCCTGAATTTTTTTCCGGCCGGTCAACCACCGTTGACCGCCGGTCTCCGGCGTTGACTTTTTTTTTTTTTTTGAATTTTTTTTTCTTAGAAGAAAAAAATATTTTAATTAATATTACTGTTTTAGCTACTAAATTACTGTCTCAGACAGTAATATTACTGTTTGGGACAATAATATTATGAATATTATTTTTCCGAACAGTAATATTATGAATATTATTTTTCCGAACAGTAATATTATTAATATTATTGTCTAAGACAGTTAAATTACTGTTGAAAACAGTAATTTAGCATCTAAGGCAGTACTATTAATTAATACATTTTTTTAAGAAAAAAAATGAAAAAAAAGTCAATTAACAGTTAAATTACTGTCTCCGACAGTTAAATAACTGCTGGAGACAGTAATTTAGCAAACGAATACACTAATATTAATTAAAAATATTTTTTTTAAGAATAAAAAAGTCAATTAACAGTTAAATCACTGTCTCCAACAGTTAAATAACTGCTGGAGATAGTAATTTAGCAAGATACAGTAATATTAATTAAAATATATTTGAAGAAAAAAAAAGTCAATTAACAGCTAAATTACTGTCTCCGGCAGTTAAATAACTGCCGGAGACAGTAATTTAGCAGCCAAGACAGTAATATTAATTAAAACAAATATTTAAGAAAAAAAAAAGTCAACGCCGGAGACCGGCGGTCTCCGGTGGTCAATGCCGGAATCTGGCCGGAAAAAAAAAATTTCAGAAAAAAAAATATTTTCTGAAAAAAAAAAATTTTGGGGGGTTAATGTGATATATTTGTTTAAATTCGGGGTCAATGTGTAATATTAAGGAAGTTAGAGCATAATGGGTGGAATTGATAAGAATTAGGGTTAAAATTGTGGTCAAAATTGAAATTAGGGTTAAAATTGGTTAATTGAAATTGGGCTAAATTTGGGTGTAAATCATGAAATTGGAGTTGAATTGAGTTTCAATGAATTGGGGGTAATTTTGGTATATATAAAAGGATTTTCCTTATTTGCAAATAAGTTTGAATGAGCTGGATTTAGTTGAAAGACAAAATAGTTGGATGTCCCTCTTTTAATTAAGTGCCCTTGTCATGGGCCTATTTGCCATTACCCCTTGATATAATTATAAATAATTCAAATTCATAGGACCAAATAGCAATTTTCATAATTTCTTAATACCCTAATCATATTCTTTCTTCCTCACCTTCTCAACCCCAACCCCATTGAAAACAATTCCAGAAGGTTGGTGGCGGATTGAAGTTTCAGAAGTTTAATATTATTTTGGAAACAAGTTTAGCAAAATTGTAACTTCGACCTCTATTATAAATGATTCTAATTTTATGTTTTTTCAGTTAAGGGCATATTTGCGCTTTCATTAAGTACTAAGATTACAATTGGTGCACTGAGCTACTTATAAATTTACACATATAGGGGAGTTTTTGCTAAATTTTATAAGGGTAAATTACACCTACATCCTAGATATGCTAAAATAACTTTAAAATCTTTATGGTATCAGTACAATCACCCCCTGAAACAACGTTAAAAACTGTAACGATATAATGCATTAAAAACGTGATTCAGATAGATTTCTAACGTGCTATTAGTTTTAGGAAATGGTGAACACAACATCGAACTATGGAGTGACATGACTTCCCCAACATTTCTTAAATCACCCATAGCCAGGGGCGGAACCACCTTGTGACTTGGGGGGGGCTTCCACCCCTGCAGGAACTTTTTTTTTGTTTTACCATTTTCTTAATGCTTTTTTATTTTATATTATCAATTTTCTACTAATTTTATGCAATAGTCCACCAAAAACAATTTTTTAGTCCCCCTTACTAGTAGGCTCTAGGTCCGGCCCCTGCCTCTAGGTCAATGTTGTCTCCACCACTTACTGAAACTAATAGTCCGTTAGAACTCTATCGTAATAACGTATCCAATGCATGATCCCGTTAGAGTTTCTAACAATAATTTGGGGGTTATTGCAATTATCAATACCACATGAACCTTAAAGGTATTTCAGCATACCTCAGGGGTGTAGGTGTAATTTACCTCCTTTTATAATAAACGGGCCCTTTTTAGCAATTATAGACAACACAAAGATAGTTCTGCAATTTAGTCTCTACTTAAATAGTTAAAACCCCTCATTTACGTTTCTCCCTCTCTCCATTTCCCTCGACAGAACAGAACCCTCCCTCAACTCCTACGGCCAACGCCGCCCTCGCCTCCGCCACCCCCGCCTCCGCCACCCCGTCCCCACTGCAAACGGCCACCCCTAATCGCGCCTCCTTTTTAATTTCAGGTACCTTTTTCTTTTTTCCTCAAAATATGTCGCCATTTTTTTTTCTTAATTTTTGTATCTGTGTGTATTCTGCGCACGCACTCACGCACGCAAAAATGGCAGTTTTGTCAATTTTTACTTGGACATCGTATCATATCATTTTATTGAAAAATAAAGTTGAACCGGAAGATAAATGTTATTAATAGTTTGGGTTTGGTGAATGAATGAAATTAATGTAGACAAAATCTTTCTGTGAAGTGTGTACTTTGGAATTTGAGGCTGAAATCAACTGAATATATTTTAAGATGATTTTAGGAGTGTAATCAGTGATTTTTTGGAGAAACTTGGGAAGAAATGTTCCTTTGTCTGATGATTAATATTATGATTACGAGAGTGGAAATAAGAATAAAATCTTTAAGGAAGCTGGCGTAGCGTTTCATACCACGCAATTACCAAGATTCGTTGTTTAGAGGACCAAGGAATATGAGGCACAGTTGTCTTGTAAAAGTTAGCTCCTCGGTTTTCTTCTTTTTATTTATTATTTGTTATTTTTTATGATAAAGTTAAATGTTGGTTTGAACTTTCAGACCTCGATGAAACATTATATTATCCAATGTTGGAGTCGTAGTGTTTCTTAGGACAGTGTAATTGCATCAATAGATGAAAGTATTGTGGTGACTGCAATATCTCACTGTATCTCTTTTGTTCTAGTGGTTTCATATCTCCTTTAGTTTCATATCTCATAAATATAATGTATTAATGTTTTTTTTGCATTTATAGCTTGAGGCTTGAAAGTTTGTTCTGCATTATACTGCCGAGCAATGGACATCGACTCAAAAACACCAGAAAGTGCTACATCAGTGACTGAAGGGGTTACTGAAGTAAATACTTGTCTTATGTCTTCTACTTCTTTTGGATTATTCTCTTACATTATTTTCTTAGAATCAACGACTAGTGAGTGATAAAATCGTTTGTTTGTTTTTAAGAACAAAGATGCTGACTCTATATCCAAAACAATGGAGCAACTAGATATTGGAGAACCATCCTCTTGCTTCAAGAGGAAGCCGGTTATCGTAATAGTTGTGGGGATGGCAGGTACTGTTTTGTTTTGTGCTGCAGTAAAACACAGTGCATTTGTGCAGTTTATATACTGAATGAAAAATTCAAAATCGATTGTGAACAGGAAGTGGAAAGACTACATTTCTTCACCGGCTAGTTTCTCACACTATGAGTTCAAAAATACGGGGTTATGTTATGAATCTTGACCCTGCTGTCATGACTCTTCCGTACGGTGCAAACATTGACATCAGAGACACTGTTCGGTACAAGGAGGTCATGAAGGAGTACAATCTTGGACCAAATGGAGGAATTTTGACTTCACTTAACTTGTTCGCTACAAAGTTTGACGAGGTAAAACACTTCATTGGGGCTATTTAATTTTGACAGTATAAAGTTTGCTCTATATCTGATTTGAAAATGCTGATGTTGTTAGATATTATTGCATAGGCTGATAAGCTAGATATATGCGCTTTACCTTGTCATTTAAAAGCATCATTGATCGAGCAGATAGTATCTTTCTTCTGCGCTGCTTCTCTATATTGTTAGTAGAAATCATTTGGTTATATCTACTAAAGATTAAAGAAACACGAACCTTATCGGGTAGGCTTTCATTTTGTGTAAATCTGAGCAATACAATTGAAATCTGTTTTACTCAATACTATCTACCGTGTTGGGGCGTATCTTTTTAATTTATGCTGTATTTATGCCCTTCTTGACAAAATTTATAAATATAAGTAATTTTTGCTGAAAAGAAAGTAACTATTAGCTAAGTGAATCACTTATTAAGAATCTTGGAATTCCAGCAAAATTTCAACCAGGGCTCATATGAGACCATAGTGAAGGAACTCATCCATACTAACATTTGTGTTACCTTATTGACTCCTTAGTTGGTGTTCGGAGGTTAAAGTTTCCCTATCTTGTGATTTTTTTTACAAGTCATAATTCACTTAGTTTCAAATGTGAAAAAACGAGCATTAGATTTGCCGAGCCTGATTAAGAGTCCTGGAGTTGGAGCAAAGCTTGAACCAGCTCAGCTGTTAACTAATCACGACTTATGTAGTTTCCTTATCATTACTAGAAATATTCATTTACTTCTTAACAGTATCACGTTGTTAAAAAGGAAAAAGATGGGCTGTTGCATTAATGGATATTAAATTTATTAGGTGATAGGTTTGGTCGAGAGACGAGCAGATGAGCTTGACTATGTTCTGGTAGACACACCTGGCCAAATCGAGATATTCACTTGGTCTGCATCTGGAGCTATTATTACTGAAGCTTTTGCGTCAACATTTCCCACAGTAATTGCTTATGTCGTCGATACACCGCGTTCGTCAAGCCCTGCTACCTTCATGAGCAATATGTTGTATGCTTGTAGCATCCTCTACAAGACACGTTTGCCTCTGGTATTGGTCTTCAACAAGACAGATGTGGCGCAACATGATTTCGCGTTAGAGGTATGATTAATTTTTCTTTTCCTGTTTTTCTTGGTATTTGTGTTTGTTGTGGAACCTGTTATTTGCATTTCTTTTTTCTTTTTTCTTTTTTGTACTTCTCCCACGGCCTCCTTTTGGCCCTATGTTTCCATTTCCGTGAGATTCTTAAAATTACTTGCCAGACTCCTCCACTTTACAGCTTACATTATTCTGTTCGTCTTTTCTTTTTTCGATTCTGTAAACATGGTAACCGTGATATTCTATTTCTTGCAGTGGATGAAAGATTTTGAGGTATTTCATGCAGCACTAGATTCCGATCATTCTTACACGTCAACACTGACCCGTAGCCTATCCCTGGCACTGGAGGAATTCTACGAAAATCTAAAAACAGTGGGAGTATCTGCAGTTACTGGTGCTGGAATGGATGCCTTCTTTAAAACAGTCGAAGCCAGTGCAGAGGAATATATGGAAACTTACAAGTGCTTAACTTCTTTCAACCAAAATTTATGCAGATATTATCATATGAAGTAATAATTTTGCAGTAAAATGAACTTTCGTTAATCACCCCTTCCTCTCTCTCTCTCTCTCTAAAACAGGACTGATCTTGACAAGAGACGGGCTGAGAAGCACAGGTTGGAGGAAGAAAGGAGAAAGGAGAACATGGATAAGCTGTTGAAAGATATGGAGAAGTCGCGTGGGGAAACTGTGGTATTGAGCACTGGTTTGAAGGATAAAAAAGATGATAAGAGCAAAATGGAATGTGACGAAAATGAAGAGGATGAAGAAGAAGAAGATGACTATGAAATCTTCAGTGAAAATGGTGACGATGATGATGTCATTGATGAAGATGAAGATGAGGAGATAGCAAGTTTTAGATTTTGATATCTGTTATCTGAATTAACGGAACCTTTTATTTTGGGAGATATGAAAATACAAAACAGTAGAGTGGTTTTTGATTGGTTTTATGTACATGTAAGCTGACTTGGTTTATCCCTCTTTCTGAATATTGATTTTGGCTCTTTTTCAGTGAATGGCTGCGTGGCGTGTAAGCCTTCTTTTTTTAATTCTTTGCTCGTCTAATTTGATTGCGAAAATCTGATGTCTACGATTTTAATGTTTGGCAACCTTGCCATGCTGAGTTTTAGATGGATAATGTTAGATCAGGTGAGTTAGTATCCACCCAGAAAACATCATTATTTCCAGATTTGCTTCTCAGTAGCATGCATCAACTATGTAATATGTAAATTTGCATGGCCTCACGAATAAATAAACAAAAACCAAGGTTGTAAAAAACGGAAATTGGGTCGGAGGCGGTTAGACACCACCTCACGATTAATAAACAAACCTGGTTAAAAATTTAATATAATATATTTCTAGATATTTAAACATGATTATATCTCCATCATTTATATATACTAAGAAATCATTTATATATACTAAGAAGATAATAGAAATTTAATAAAAATGAGATAATAATGCAATAAAAACCCTTATAAAATACAACTCAAACTCAAATCTTTTGAATTTAAATTTAAATTTATTCTTGAACATTTCTAGCATATATAATTAGGTTCTTTAACCTAACAATTAACATAAACAAAATAAAGCATAAACTCAACTTTTATTAAAAGCCCAACTTTTATTTTGAATTAAAAAGTAAAAAATAAAAAATAAAAAATAAAAACCAATTTTGGGACCGCCTCCACCTCGGGGACCGATTAATCGGCCACTCGGCCGATTTTTAGAACACTGACGAAAACGCAAGTCTCGTAGAGATTCTGCAATGCTTGCCGAATAGAATCTTCATCTTGGTTGGAATATTTTCGGCATATCAGTCGCTGCTGAGAAAACATTAAACTCTAACGTTAAAGTTGCCAATATGAAAAATTAAGACTTGGAAAATTTATATTTGTACAGCACAGAATTTGAGTCCATCACATTTTCTTGGTGAGCTATAGATACTCGAAACCCGAATACATGTGTACCACTACTCCGACTTTCAGTTACTTCGTTAAACTTCTCCAAATTAAAACGCACCATTCGATAAATCTCTTCTTATACTAACATTTTAGGACACTAAGATGTAGATGCAAAATGACTAGCAGATAAATAAAGCAGCACTCGAATAACTGCAATAAGATTAGCTAGTGAAACCACTGTAGCATCAGTTTTGAGGAAGATTGGTTACCTCTACAGATCGGTACTTGAAGAACGAATTTTAGCTTCAATATCGTAAGTGGATCGCCACTTGCGCATTTTCTTTTCAAACGATAGGCTGCAATCATCCACCTCTACTCGATTTACAAACTCCAATTGATTCTGAATCTTTTTCAATTTGTAGCAATGCCTAAAAATGACGTGGTCCAGATACGGGAAGAGTTCACCGTCGAATTCCCAACGCTCTATATCCAAGTCTTCCAGCAGCAGATACTGAAGACTCGGAAACTGTACTTCATTGGTTTTCCACACAGGGCCCCAGAAGGCATACCATCTCAGTGTGAGCACTGTAAGATTCGGTAATGACGCAATCACTCCCATATTCTCCCACGGTAATCCACATCCACTCAGACATAGTTTTCTAATGTCCTGAGGAAAATTTGGAATGCAACGAACAATCTGAGACTTGAGATTGGGATTTACAACGACACATTTGAACGACTCAAATGCCTCATAGAGAGAGGCAAAATGATTGAAAAAACTGAAGTTTTCATTTGAGTCGTGTGCGGACTCAATTTGAACGGCTATTCTCTTTAGGTTGGGGATTCTTGAAAGCACTTCCATGGTACAACTATGAACACTCACACCTGAAACTGTTAGAAGCATCTCAAGGATAAGATGAGAATCATCCGGAGGAGGAGCTGGCATGTCAAAGCCCATGCAACTAAGTTGCTTCAATTTTTTCATTTTCCATATCTCTATAGGCAGATAAATCGGACAATTATTCGACAATTTGATGTTATGATGCCGACAAACAATCAAGATTTCAAGGTTCCAGAGTCTGGATATGGAGTTGGGGAGCTTTCCATCACACGTGATGGCAAGGTAACTTAAGTGAACTAAAACAAGTATTTGAAGTGGGAACTCGTAGAAGCGGATTGCAAGTGCATCTATTATCTTGAGCAATCTAAAATTAAAGGGAAACACTATTGGATATTTTTGTTTTGGACCGAAACAAAGAAGAGATCGTGCATTTGGAACTGATTCCATCCACTCGTGCACTTGTGGGAAAGCAAGAACAATGTTATTGTGGACGCACAGACGCTTGTGGCCTTTGATGTTCTCTGGAGTACAATCGGTGAACTTTTTGAGGATATGGAAACAAAATTCACTCTTAGATTCGGTAACACATAGACTCCGAAAGGTGAAATGCAGTCTACAGTTCTTAGATATCTCATCATCTAATGAGGTCTGCTTTTCTCTCAAAACAACACTTTGGCAAATAAGTAGATCCAAGTACTTTCCGGCAGTTCCTTCAGCGTCTAAAATACCCAGAATTTGTTCTGGATCGAGCAATCCCTCACAAACCCATAATTTGATGAGCTTGGATTGAAAAATCTCATAATATTTTGGGAACACACCCATATAGAGAAAGCATAGCTTTAGATACTGAGGCAACATCATATAACTAAAATAAAGTGCCTTTGAGAGGGGTGTATCATCATCTCTTGTGATGACGAGTGGATCTTCGTTTTCTGATAATGCCTTCCTTTCTTGGAAAGATTTTCCACGAAGGTTCTCTCCAACCTGTATAATTGGAGCAGGGAGTCCGTCACAGTTTCTTGCGATTTTCTTCCCGATTAACTCCAGTTCTCGACTGCACTTTTCTTCACTATTACCAAATGCCGTCTGATGAAGTAGCTTCCAACTTTTGCTCTCATTGAGCAATGGTAATAGGAAAACGTTGGGTCGCTTCAAGTATCGTTGGATCTGAGATACGATATGATGACGCGACTTTCTTTTTGGTTATTTGGAAAACAATCATTTCTTATAGTATTGAACACTTTCTCATTAGTCCATACATCGTCTAACACAATTAGATACTTTTTACTGGATAAAGCCTTCCGCAATTGTTGAGTCAAGTAATCCTTGTTTTTGTGATCAACTAGTTTATCAGAGGGGACGACGACTCCAAGTTGATCGAGAACAAGCAGCACAATTTCTTCTGATTGACTATATTGTGGGCCGATGTGCACAAATAAACGAATTTCGAACTTCTCGATAACAAGTGGATCAATGTAAACTTGTTTAGCAAGCGTAGTCTTACCAATGCCAGTCATGCCCGCCAGTGTTGTGGCTGACATAAATGGTGTGGGATCGAAAATCCATTCTTTAAGTTGTTTAATTTGGTCATCCAATCCCACCACAAGGTTTTTTTGTTGGTTCCAAGTATTATATTCAGAAGAAGAAGAATACCTGCAGATCTGTTGTTGTTGTTGTTGTTGTTGTTGTTGTTGTTGTTGTTGTTCTTTGTCATTGATGTTCTTGGGCAGAGTTGCTGAGAGAAACGAATCAACTTCTTCGTTGACATTTTGCAGTTGTTGGGAGAAAGAAAAATTGAGACTAATCTCATCTGCAGAGATGCTTCTTTTAGATTCAGAGAGAAATAAGTCCGATACAAGGGAGTCGATCAGATCCTCGAGTTTCTGTGCGGCATCTTTGACTCGTTTCTCCGAAGCCGGGTCAACTATCTTGTTGTTAGGAAGGGATTTGATTGTTTTGAGGAATGAAATCAAGTGAGGAAGCTCATTATAGATAAGCATTGTTTCCGAGAGTGAAAGAACGTCTTTGGTTTCGTCATTGCTCAGCAGTTGCTCGATTGTGTGCTTAAGGGAAACTACGGCCGCATAAGCCATTTTTTTTCTTCTTCTTCTTCCTCCTCTCCCTGTTATAGCCCAAGAACACATGTAATATTATATAACACTATAACAGTCAGCCAGCTTGCATTATATCATATAATAATAATCCTTTGCATGTGATACATAAGCTCTTCCATGTGATTGTGATTAAATGGCTTGTGACCTATTAATTAGCTTTTTTCTTTTTGTTGAGGAAAACCTATTAATTAGCTTTAATACGTGTAATTATTTTGAGATTTTCTTATAACTAATACTGATGAAGAGTATATATTGGGATTTCTAAGTTTAATTCTCCTTTACAACTTTGTTTCTTTTCTTTGCACCGAGAGTGGTTCTTCACTTCAGAAAGTTATATATACTCACTTTCTATATTTTTTGGTAAATTTCACTTCCCCTTGTACTTTGGATTGGTATCAGTTCACCCCTTCTACTCTCGATTGCATCGATTTGCTGCTAGTTGTCAGACATTTACTTCTAGTACTTGAAAAATTGTTTCAATGTGGTCCTCACTGCTAGTTGTCAGACATTTGACCTTAACAACGTTTGATCTAAAATCTGAAATTACAAAACCATCAGGTCTCTCAATTTAAATAAGGGAAAAATACAGTTTGCACCCCTGAACTATGGAGTTTGTCACAAACACCTCCTTGAACTAGGAAACGTAACAAAATGACCCCTCCATTTACAATATGTTAGTTGATGATGACTTGACATGTTAACTTTCTCAATTATAATTATTTTTTATATTGTTTGTCATTTTTACCCCTCAAAATATATATATATATATATATATATATATATATATATATATATATATATATATATATATATATATATATATATATATATATATATATTACTAATTGGTCAATCATATTTTAATTTTTAAACTATCAGAATATCAAAAAAAACAGTATTATTCAAATATAATTAAATCTGCAAATCATTAAAAAGATAAAAGTAAAAAAAAAGAGGAAATATCTGCAAATGCTCCTCTCTCTCTCTCTCGACATACTCTCTAGAACAGAGTCTGCAAACTCTATCTTCTCATCAGAATCATCATGAAACTCTCCTCAATCAAGTAAATGCTTACATGAATTAAGGAATAAGAACAACACATCATCTCTTCTGCCCTACAATTTAGATATGCAATTTTCTCGAAGAAAGGTTCCATAAAAAAGTCCCCAAATTTCAGTTTCTTGCAAGGATTCTCAAGCATCCCCTCAATCCCAATTAGGTAGTAATCTCAGAATATTTCACCAAAAAAATACAAGTTATAGTGAAGATATATCAGACAACCCAACAAAAAAACTAATGAGATCATGTTGCCATGAAAAAATCGAACATTTTATGGCGCCATTTTGTTATATCCTTGTTGCAGTCCACAACAATTTGGTCTCTCTCTCTCTCTCTCTCTCTCTCTCTCTCTCTCTCTCTCTCTCTCTCTCTCTCTCTCTCTCTCTCTCTCTCTCCCGCTTAGGCCAGACGCAAACCATTGCTCCGATTCGTGCAGGCTTCTATTGCTTCCCGACTCGGCTCATTTAGTTGGAAATTTGAGATTTCGATTTGAGGAAGACGACGCAGCGGGGGACTTTGAGATGTAGTAACGGAGGCGAAAGTGGTGAGATTAAAGAAGAGCTTGATATTGGGACCATCAAAGAAGAGATTCACATAGAAACGGGTGCGGTGGTGGCCAGGATTGAGGCTGTCGGCGAGATGCTTGTCGTGGCAGTGGGTCTTTCTGCTCAATATTTGATTTTGGAAGAAGGTGTGCTTACTATGGTTGTACTCATATTTTAAGGACAAAACGGTAAATGCACACATATACTAACCGTGTTAATTTTTTGATGGTTGACTGAAAACAGTAGGGGCCATTTTGTTATGTTTCGTAGTTCAAGGGGGTGTTTGTGACACCCCCAATAGTTCAGGGGTGCAAACTGTACTTTCCCCTATAAATAATTATTAAAAAACAATAAAAAATTAAAAAAAAATAATATAAAATTCAAGAAAACGAGAAAACATAGTTCACGATGCCCAGCCACAATTTTTTCTTAATTTTTTTAATAATTATTTAAACTGGGAGGGGTATTTTTTTTTATTTTTTTTTCGTAATTTCCAAACTTAGATCAAACGGGGTTAAGGTCAAATGTCTGAAAACTAACGGCAAGGGTCACATTGAAACATTTTTTTCAAGTACAGGGGGCAAACCGATGTAATTGAGAGTAGAAAGTGGTAAATTGATACCGAACGAAAGTACAAGGGGGAAAGTGGAATTTACCCAGTATTTTTATACGATTACGTCTAGGCCGTGGCTATATGCAATACTAATTTCAATCATACAAGACCATATTAAAGAAAGATTCCAAAATATTCTATTTTATTAAGATGAAATTACAAATATACCCATAAATTAAATTGGCTTTTGTTTGTTCATGCAAGACCAAATACATGATTGTGCATGTTCGGAATTCATGTGAATTGACTAACATAGAAGATCCCACGAGATTGTAGTTGAGGGTAATGCTGAATGCATTAAGTAAAGGGTTAAATACAAAAACACCCATGTACTATGGACTTTGTATCATTTACCCCCTGTACTACACATAAATACAAAAACCCCATGCTATTATATTTTTTCCAAAATATGACGAAAATATCCCAGCTAAACCTATAAATATAAGGGTTTGTTTGAGCCATTTTCCACTATATTTTTAACATTTTCGGCCAATTTTATTTGGGAAATTTTTATTTTTTTATTTTTTCCTTTAAAACATTTAATTACTTATATTCTTTTTTTAAATTTTCTGAATAAAAACCTTTTATTTTCGTCATTTTGAATTTATTCATTTTTTTCTTAAATGTCTTCCGGTGGTTCAAATTATCAACAATAATAGGATTGTAAAGATGTTTGTAATCTTAGGATGTTTGAACTACCGGAAGACATTTAAGAAAAAAAATGAAGAAACTCAAAATGACAAAAATAAATGGTTTTAGTTAGAAAATAAAAAAATATGTAAGCAATTAGATGTTTTGGAGAAAAAAGTATAAATACCAAAATTTTCAACGTAAATTTGACTGAAAATTGTAAAATATATAGTGGAAAATGGCTCAAAATACACACACACACATATATATATGTGTGTGTGTGTAACAACACGAGTTTAACAAATAGATCCATCAGATCATAAGTTGGAATGACTACGCTTATTTACCAAGTTTTTTATTAAAGTCACTTTTAAAAAGAACATTTTAAAGCTATCGACTTGCGAATATTATCTGAGTTCGCTCCCTTGTAGGCATTAGGGGGTTAACTTGAGGGGTACCTTGTAGGTACTCGGTATTCAAAAAATACCCAGGTGCCCTATTGTACTATTTTCCCTTTGTGCGAGGTTTATTTTGCCCAAGGGGTTTGTTACTCGCCAAGGTTTTAACGAGGCAACATATGTTGATTGAAAAGATTGTGCGTTATACTATTTTTTCTAACCGTTGTTTTTTGCCCACTAGGTTTTATTATTTGGGAGGTTTTAACGAGGCAACACGAAAAATACAATAATATTTCGATAGGAATCCCCAAGGGGAAGTGTTGTAAATAATAAGGAAAAGTTGATTTTTCCATCCTAACACGTGAGAGGTTGTAACCTCCATGTTCCACTAGAGATTCTCAACTTCACACTACCCCATTATCTACACACCTTGTAGTGGTTGTAACCCCTATAATTTTCTCAATATAGATTTGTTCTTTACATCCTATGTTTCTCTCTTTCTCTTGTTGTTTACATTGTACTATACTGCATTATTCTACAATCACCGAACCAAAAAGCTAGATAAATAGGTCACTTTACAAAACAAAATATTCGCGAAAAGGAAACCTAAAAAATTAGCAAAAAAAATAAAACGTTTTTATAGTAGCAGGCTGCGACAGCCAAAACATTCCCGTAAACCAAATTAGGAAGAGTCGATTTCATTGAATCCGGATTTCCTTTGTTCGCAGTCGATGGAAAGAGTCGAAAGCCATGCCGAATTTTAGATGGATAATGTTCGATCAGTGAGTTAGTATCCACCCAAAAAACATCATTATTCCCAGACTTGCTTCTCAGTAGCATGCATCAACTATGTAAAATTGCGTGTTACACAAGAATGGCCTCGCGAATAAATCAGGGAATCTAAATACAAGTTCCAATCACCCAAAAAAAAAAAGGAAGATATAAAATATCATAACCGGATTTATGAAAGCTTTAAAGCCCTCCATTAACACAAGTCTCCTTGAGATTCTGCAATGCTTGCCGAATAGAATCTTCGTCTTGGTTGGAATACTTTAGGCATATCAGCCGCTGAGCAACACGGTAAGCCATTTGAATATGATGATGCTGCTGCGAATTTATTCTTATTTTCTTCACTTCCTATACACACACATAATAAATCGCATGTAAACAAAAAGCAATCAAAACCTCTCTTCAACGTTTTCATGGATCAAGCTTTACCAAATTCAAAAACAAAAAAGCAAAATTCACCGTGCAGCTAAGTTCAAAATAGAATCTCTCTGGTAGATAGATAATGTTCAAAGAAATACGATTGATTACTCGCGCTAGAAAGTGATATAAAAATGATTGTTTTGACTGAATTTGTGGATGACAAGCTTTGTTTACCGCCGCCATTGCATCAATCATTTAGCCTATCAACTGCTCGATGATTTCAGTATTCCATGAAAGAAAGACTGAAGTATTCAATTCTAAAACAGGCTTATGTTTTATGCAAGAAAGTCCACATAAATATCGAGTGAATAAAAAATCTACTGGTTAAAAATACCTCTTCAGTAATCTTCGATGTGATGCTTTTTGCAGACTCTATCACTGAATTTGGCAATCCAGCTACACCCGCGAGCATGAGGCCATAGTGTGCTACATGCCGAGGGCCATCTTTCAGTAGAAACTGGTAAAAATAATTGAAGTGAGAAGAATATAAGATGCGGTCTATCAAACAAGAACAGTTCATCTAGTCAATTGTTTTACCTTGAAATCCATGCGTTTGTTCTTAATATCAACGTCAAAGTGAACAATTTTCACATTTGGATAAATTGTGGCCAACTGGGATAGGTTTTCCATGTGAGTAGCAAATATAGTATACCTAAAATAAAAAAAAATAGAAAAAATATTAGTTCATGTAATGCTTTAGTTTCTCTTTTTTGGAAGTGACTGTCCATCCATAACAGATGTTGCTTTAGTTCATGTAATTACGCTCTTAAAGCCAGAAGATGCTCGCAGCAGCTCCATGAAATTGCAAACCCGTCAGACGAAGATGTTGCTCTCCCCAATTCATCTACAACAATCAGACTTCTATACAAACAAAATAAATCTATGAGAGACATCGTTGATGAAGCCACCACACAGCAAGGATTGCATAAAGATTTTTAATATACCTATGAGAAGCATTTTGCAGGATAAAAGCTGTTTCTTTCATCTCCGTCATAAACTGCATTATGAAAGATGTACAGAAAAACGATACTCATCTAATGATCTTTATACATAAACATTCCTGATTCAAATTGAATAGACTGTGTGCATATGAGATGTAAGATGACATGATTAGTCGCACTTCACTTGGCAACTCAATGTTGCATTTTACTCAGTTCAACTTTAGGCTGGGACATAAATGAAAATCTCTTCTATAATATCAAAACCAACATTGCTAATGAACTTAATAGTTTACAGACGACTTTTGCTTCATAATCCAGACCTGGCCCAAAAATTCATTTATGCAACTTATGTATGTGACCAATCCTTCAACATTAACTCTTCTAATTGCTACTATCAAGAATACAAAACTTGTTTTTAATTTTATTTCAAGATCTCAATACACTTAAGGGAACCGTAGGCACTTACTTCTCTTTTGAAATTTACTACCAATAAAAACATAGACTAAAGACTGGAAGAGTAAATATCAATTTATTGGAAGAGGACCAATAATTGTATCACGATCCTATAGTTGAAATCCCGAACACATCTTTTGATGGAAACTATTTCATGACAGTTTTCAGCATCGCTCATTAAATAACAGCTTTTCATCACTCAATCCTGCTTAATTCCAACTTTTGGGAACAATTCTCTCTGTTACAACTTAGGCCCTATCGAATGAGCTTTACAGGGGTTCGTGTCAGTTGGAATAGGAAAGGTGAATACTTTTACTAAATAAATACCAAATAGTGAAGACAAAATAAATACAATAAAACTACAAGGTCAAAAAATTTACCGTGCTAGAATTTGATTCAACGCTGTCCATAGTTCCCATCCTGGTAAATATGCGATCAACTACTCTTAAAGTTGCAAAGCGAGCAGGCACATAACAACCAATTTGAGCAAGGATGACTACAAGACAAACTTGTTGAAGATAAGTACTCTTTCCACTCCTGCAGGTAAACAATGTATAGTTACAGTTGTTCAGAAGAATTATATATTCTATTTTTGCTTAGTAGACAAAAAAATCATCCCATAGGTAAGAATAGTATTAGGTTTACTTACATGTTTGGGCCTGTGACAACTATCATATTTGATGCTTCAGAAAGAAAAATGTTGTTGGCCTGGAAAAAGAAAATTTACTAGTCCTTCTCAATTGAATTCAATTTGTGTCCATTTCAATTTAGAAATTTCATAAGATTGTGAGGCCAAAAGAGGATGGCATGATCATTATTGTCAGAATACAAACTTACAATAAACTCGTTGTGTACGCTTTCAAGGATGGGGTGCCTTCCCGAATCAATTGCCAATGGACCATCATCTACAAGAAATATTCTGAAGTTATTTTTATCATTAAGTAATCAAATTATAACATCAAACTAGGTGATCTGCACTTACATGTAAATTGAGGTCTAGTATATTTGTCAACTGGCTTCGTGGATATTGTATGAGCAAATGAATTGACTATCATATCCAGAAGGCACAAGATTTCTGCTAGAAGAGTGAGCATAGATACATCCTCCCGTATGGTATCAATTAGACCTGAATGTTAACAGTCGGACCATAGGTTTCAACTCGATTAATTTTTCCCAGCCACATAGTGGGAACAACTTGAATTTTTATTCGATAACTGAAGAACCAATCAAAAACATGGTGGAAGAAAATAGACACTAACAGAACATATGGCACAAGACTGCACGCCAAACATTAGATATCAAGTGTTCAATTAGTTGAAAAGGCACACAACCTTGTCGCAGATATATATGACCAATTACATGTAGTTTGCCAGAACAGATTTTCATAAAATTCAAATGAAAATGTCTTTTGTGATATATATAAGGTCCACTGTTCAAGATAAAATGCAGAAAAAGCTGATGAACTTGTCATACTATCAGACAAACTCGTGAATTATAATTGTACGCAGTCAAGTTAGTAGTTACACAATAGTTTGTAAACATACGTGCACCTAAATATGAGATTTAGCCAATTGAATTTAAACAGACCTTCCAGGCAAATTTCTGTCCTGGTATAACACTCTTTAGCTGCAGATTTGTTCCTTACGTTCAACTGCAATTGGAAGAAAGAGTGAAGGCAATTAAACATGGACCTGGATCAAGAATATAAAAAGTAAAAAATGAAGAGTCGGGGACGACGGTGAGAAACTTCGGATTCTAATATTCAAATGGAAGAAGATATACCTAAAGACCTTGTGGTTGACGAATTAACTCAAATCTAATTTCATAAAAGTATTGTATTTTGATTTATCGTTTTGATCACAGTTAAATCCAGCCTATCCTTTCATTTATTTCTTTTGAGGGATCAACAGAACATAAAAGACATATCTCACTGGACCCAAAAGCATACCAAACCATCAAAGTGGGTAAGTGACTCAATTACGGTTTCCACCCCGATTGCACTAAGATAAGAACTTTGACAATGTAAATAAATTTTTAATTATGAATGTAGAAGATAATAATTGATTAATGTATTGACAAGCAAAGTGACAAGTCTACTCACAGAGGCCAGCTCCAGAGAAGAACAATGTATGTTGTTTCCATGTTTTACGACCTGATAATGTCCAAAAGAGGATGTTGGAATCGTCCTAGGAGTTTTTTGAAAGAAAATAGGTCGAATTTTTTTAACCTGGATGAACTTGCTGGGAAGTTTTCCCTGTATGTCCTTCTGAGGTATGCTAAAGTAAAATCCCTGCCTGTTGTTGTATGGGATTTTCAGATTTGGTACCTTAAAATCCTTGCGGTATTTGCTTGCCAAGTTGTATATTGCTGCAAACACATCTGATTAGAATGCTAGAAATAGAATACTGGATGACAATTTTTTCACTTCGTCCTGCAGAAGAAACCTTCACTGGTGTCACAGAAAGATCTCCGTGCAATATCCAGATGTCCATCAATTCCTGCCTTGACAGCAAAACACTGCTCGGTGCGGGCGACAAAAGGAACGCGTGCATGAAGAACATCTTCATCAATCACCTCTCCGATCCTAAAAGATCCATGTCCCACCGTCACTTTTTCATACTTCACATTTACACAAAGGTGGTAGACTTACTTACAGGCTGCTAAATTTCTGGACGATAAGACCACAGCAAGTCATTAAAGCCAGACTTAATGTTTGTTTTTTTATGGTAGGGTGTACAGATAGTAAATGTGTAATATGAGAAACCGAAATTACGATAAGATTTTCAAATTTTATTTAAGGGTGTAGATTAACATTATAGTATATAAGAATCACAATCCTACATGTTCCTCAATCAGACAGGAAGAATGATTGATGTTAAGCATGAAGATGAAGATGAACATAAACAACCAATTTACCTTTTCCTCATGAGATCAAATTTCTCATTCTCGCATATGGACGTGTAAATATTTCTGAGTAAAAAACAGTTGGCGTCCTTAAGCACCTACAGTGAGTAGTGATTAGAAACTCATAAAGATGAAATTATACAGCGTAACATATAGAAAGGTCTGTGTACTTTGGACAGTAATGGTAATGCATCAAGAGCCGTCTTGAGAAGAATAATGCTTGATATCAAGATTTGGCTCTTTCTGGAATTGTCAATGGCCAAGACTCCATTAGTAACTTTCTTTTGTTTAAAACAGAAGTGACAAAGGACCTTATCTGGATGCGGTATATGATATCATCAGTTTTGTACCATAAAACAATGCATAGCAGCAAGAAATAAAAGATAATTTATCCGTTATCTTTTTGCAATACTTACCCGTTTCTTTTGGAAACTTACGAAGGGCCTGGGACAAGCCAAAAAACAGCTGTTCGTTGCTTGTCAATTCATCCTGAAATTAAATTCAACCATGTCGCACTGTTGCTAATATAGTTTAATTACAGCAATTCACACTGTTATTTTCTAGGACATGTAATATTGCGTGACTGATAATTTTTTAAACACGTCTTCTTTGGCAAGCTCAAGCTTTCAGATTTGGTGATTCAATACAATATCTAGAATAAGGATGTAGTATAGAGTCCTATCGAGCAACACCAATGAACAAGAAGTTTAATATTTTTCTATGTAGGAGCTTAACCTATAAATGAGGTTGCAGTTAACAAATTTCAAATTTGAGTATTTGGAGTAATCGCTATTGTTCTTTACAAGTAGCTTATGCCCTTTCTCGGTGTACAGGAATGATGAATAAGGAATAAAATAATGGATAATTATTTTTCATTCACCTTGCTGCTGTGACGAAATTAATTGGAATAAGAAGCGTAGCTATATAGGGGACGCTTCCCAGATCCATTTACTGCAACATATGCTAGTTATTAAATTGCAAGAAATGTGGAGATGTAGTTAACGTCTTAACGAGCTAATATTTGAGATGTTGGCAATGGCACGGCGGTCATGCAAACCCGACCAGCCAATTTTGAGCATTATAACTAGCAGTAAGCAGATTCATAATACTAATGTTCAAAGGAATAGTGAATTCTACTACCAAGACATGTTTTGTTGAAGTCAGATCACAGATGTTATAACAGAAGATACATTAATAACAAAGCTAAATTCCCAAATCTAGATACACATCTGCTTGAATTCGTGTTGATGTAGCAAAGCATTCATTATATTTATATCGCACAAATGAAGAAAACCAAGATACATGTCCTAAGTTTCTGATATCATGTCCTAAGCTTCTGATAGAGTCATATTAAAACTTACCAGGCAATCCAGTCGTGCATTAATAGTCTCAATGTCTTTAAGAGGTTGCAAAAGATTGGCTCGCAGAAGTCTTGTCCTGCAGAGATACAGACATACAGGATTGCTGAGTAGTAGAAACATGCCATTATATTCTGCAGAGCCATCAATTTCAAAAATCTGCACAGATCAATATCTCCATCACATAAGAGATTGACTTTTCAAAATCAGGTATGGCATGATTTTGCTTCGATCACTGACTCACAACACGACGACATATCTATGTATAAATTTCAAAATCAGGTATTGCACAGATGAATATAAGTTGAGGACCAAAGCTAGAAAATAACAAAGATAAATTTACATCTGTCCATCTTAGAACAAAACATGAATCTATAGGGGTTCTTTTACAATCAGTCGTCAGTTGGAGGGAAAAGCTGCTACTCGTGAAAGCATTATGGTGCAACATATTAATATGTGGCAATTAAGCACTGAGCAATGACATCAATAATGATTTATGAATGGTAGTTGGAATACCCTCCAACCGTCCGCGTTGTCTTGAGCATGTGAAACAGACTTCTCTTCTTGTTGTTAGTGCCCAAAAGACTAGAGTGCATCGGCTCAATGATTTCCAAGTTCTGGACACTGTAATCAGAGTATATTACATTCATCATAGTACATTAATATCTTTCGCATTATAAAGCTATTGGCAAGACGGATTCTGACAACTGAAAAGGGTTGGAAAATAACTTTTAAAGTTAAAAGTTGTAGGGCATTCTTCTCGAGAAGAAGGATACCTGGTAGCGTCTATATTCATGTGGTCAAATGATCCATTAAAAGTAACCTGAAAGAGGTAAAATTTCACAACAGATATAAATTGGTGACAAAATAATAGAACTTGACTGAGTCGGAAATGTAGTAAAAGATCAAACAGAGCTAACCATGTTAGAGAAAACCAATACTCTGTCAACAATGAAATATTCCTATTTCCCCAATTGAACCCTCTACATTGATGTTCAACTTCCTAAAATGGTTAGTCGTTGTTTGAAAGTCCACTACATAAAATCAGTTCTCCTAAATGACTTAATCATCGGTGAAGATAAACAAAATTTCTGCCTTTTCAACTCCCACATGTAGTCCATGCCAAATCGTAAGGACTTTCAAACTTGGAAAAAAGAGAACAGTTCGCAAGAAGATAAGCATTATTATCTGCATTAACATAATCATACTATTGTATATCTATCCAATTCCAATACTCCTAACACTTTCCTAAAGGTCATCTATTATACGAGAGAGAAAAATAGTTCTCTCATTATTATAAACTGCAGAAATATAATGAACCTGGTGCAGCCTAATGGATGAAAATGTCCATAGCTAAATAAAAATGGTGGAAAACCAAGCCCAATCTAGTGAATCATTCATTTTATTGCAGGAAATACTCGATAACTGATTCTGTCATTCATTTGTTCACAATTGAATCTGTATATAAATGAGAAAATTCAAGTGATATACAGAATTAACATTTGAAGTATGGTTGAATTCCAATTAGGACAGCATCGATCCCATCAATACTCTCAGGATCATCAAGCAGCAATTTGGTTATTATATCAACCGCACTTGTCATTAGATAAACCCTAACATGCAAATGAATAACGGTGGCAAGTGGTTCTTTAAGAGAGTGTAAGCTAATGTTAGGCAATTTTCTCAAGCAACAATGATGTTGTTTCCACATTATTGCTCTCATCCGACTTGGCTTTCAAAAATCATAATTGGAATGTTAAGAATCAGGGGTTTGGTTAAAAAATCGATAAGTTCCAACATAAACATGTCAGTTTGAATCTTAAAGAATCCCATAAATATAACGTTTCTTGATGTTTTTTACACTAAAAAGAAACAAACATATATTTTAATCTCAATTTTCAGCAATTATTTCATTTCCAATACTTCCATAATGTCCAGAGGATGCTGGGGAGTACACAAGAAGAAAATTACTTACACATAAGGAGTGGTTAGTGATGATCACCCCTTTCTCTGATTCTATCCTGTGCATAATGCAGTACAAAATTTATTTGAGAGAACTGCCTAATGAAATTTTTTAAGCAAAATACAGGTTTAAACTTATAGCGTTGAACTTGAAATTGGCCACAAGAAAAAAGTGGGTGCCCAAAGCAATTTAGAACCAGGAATAGCACATCTAGAGGTAAATCAAAGAGGGAAAAAATGTAGGAGAAAATTACAGAACAATGAATAGCAATTGATGAGATAAAAGTAATGCAGCAGTCTCAAGAACCTAGCTCCAACAATGGTTTGGAAACATTTAACGATTCCACGGACCCTGACTGAAAGGCTTATGAAGTGTTTGTTCTAGGAAACATAACATATGAAATGAGCTGCATAAAGCATTTGGCTTACTTTAATGTTGTACCCATTTCAATTTTTCCGTTTAGTCTTTATGCCTTCATAAGAAAACTTATTAGACGGGGATGTTGAAAGTTTAAAATGAAACATAAAATGTCCATTTAGATCGCAGGGACTCGATCTGAAAAATGATAGGTTTGCTGTGTCGAAAAAGCAGGTGATAACTCATAGTCTAGAGTGTATGCCCTATTTCCATGATTTTAAAATTATCATTTCTAAGATCAGGCAAATAAACACTCTCTCTGTAATTTAAAGAAAGCTAGAATGAATAAATACCACTTGATGGTCGCGGCTGCTGCAGCCAAGCAAAGATAATATTGCTTGTAATAATTATCCAAACCAAGCGCAGATGGCTCCTTCGCTGCCAAGTTTTTTACTAACACAGCCCCCTTTTAAGAAGAATCCAACAATTGGTATTATACATCAACTCCAAACATAATAAGTAAGAGAATAAATTTGCTATGTGGCTACCCTGGTGTCATCAAAGCAACCGCGAGCCATTATAACCTGCAGATGCAAGAACACAAGTTATTTTTACTTTATGAGGCGCCATGAATCATAAAATCCGAACTTACACAGAGATTACCTTTGTAGTTGTAGAGAAAAACCTGTCAACCAACTCAGAGACTCCAACCATGCCGTCAGGAGCCAACTTAGTAGGTGAAACTATAATAACCATTGGATCATAAAAATTCAGTAATGTCTTTGTGTTCTGGTACGAGCTGCTAGTCTCAATATACTGAGAAAGGTGGAATGAAGCTGATCTCAAGTCGAACGCAGCAACTCCAACCTGCAAGTTAGGTAGTATGATAGTTTACCAACCGCAATAAGTGGTAGATAACTTACTGACAAAATTTAACATCACTAGAAAACATTTTCATTCCTCGGTTATCAATTAACTTCATAAAATAGTGTGGAAGTACTTAAAGTCTCTAGATTGAACGGTCTTTCCTGAAGATGTTAACATATATCAAGGAACTTTAGCTAGGATAACTTCAATACAACTAACAAATTCCGGTGCAATTGACGGAGTCGACTCTCGAATGTAAGAACAGACAACACATTGTGTATCCACTCTAGAGTCATCAATTTCAAGTCTCCGTTTCCAACTTCTCCAACTTAGTTAATATAACATACATATCCATGTAAAACTCATAGGGATTTTATGTTTGCCACTTCTAGACGGAAATTTGAAGTTTCTCCACGAATAATATGCAATTCCAACGTTTTAACAAATTCCGGCCCAATAATTCACATACGAACCTCAGAAATAACATATGCATTAAATGAAATCAGTTTTTCATGAACTGCCCAATAATCATAGAGATACAGTCTTACGCTCAATAAACAGTTAATTCAAAAATATTACTAAGGAATTTCCCATTGCCCAGGAAAATCAATTCCATTTGTGTTTTTTTGCCCAATACTAGGAGTTCCTTCACGTATGATCTATGTAACTGAACATTGAACAGCAGATCAATTACAATCAGTTCAAATACGCAATTGCACGAATCATACACATGTAGAGATAAGCACAATTAGAAGCTCAGTTAAAAAAAAAAATCCAATAATTTCATATAATCACATATAATCTAACCTAGCACCCACGCAATACAGAAGTTCCTCCATATATAATCAACGTAATTGTGTGTGTGTGTGTGTGTGTCGATGTGCGTGTTTAGAGAGAGAGAGAGAGAGAGAGAGAGAGAGAGAGAGAGAGAGAGAGAGAGAGAGAGAGAGAGGGAGAGAGAGAGGGGAGACCTCTTTTGCGCGGTTCTCGATAAGACCGACGATGAAGCTGGATTTTTCGCCTGTATCGTCTTCCATTTGAATTCTCGCTCTGACTTGATTTGATTATCAAATGCTTGCGCGCCACCATATTTATACTACTACCGCGCTACAGTAGAAATGCGGGCGGGGTGTGTATGAAATTACTACGAGATAATGAGATGGTCTACGAACTCGAACTCGAGCTCATCGAGCCAATTTTTTTTGGCTCGACCTCGGCTCATTAAATTTTTTTTATTAAAATCATTTAATTTGTGATTAAAAATTATTTATAGGAAAATAAAAAAAATATAAAATAAATAATGAACTCTAGTTATATTTTTTTTTAAATTTTCTATTATTATTATAATATTTTATATTATTATGAATTATTTAAGTAATATAGATTTGTTTCTATTTAAATACTAGAAATATTTATTAGTATAGACTATTTACTATTTAGTTAATAATAATAATAAGAATAAGAATAATATATATATATATATATATATATATATATATATATATATATATATATATATATATATATATATATATATATATATATATATATATATATATATTATAAAAAAAAAAAAAAAAAAAAAAAAAAAAAAAAAAAGAACAAGGCAGCTCGCAAGCTGTCGAACAATTAGATTTGGACTCGAGCTCGAGCTCGTCCGAAGCTCGAGCTCGTGAGCTCGAGTTCCAGCCTTTGTCGAGCCGGCTCGTCGACTTCGCGAGCCGGCTCCGCTCGTTTACCACCCCTACACTTGTGGAATACCAAACTAAATTTCTCAATGTAAATACTATAATACCCTTACTTGTTAAAAAAATAGAAAATTCCAAATGTGCAATACCAAAAACTCAAAAAAAAAAAAAACCCTATCACAAAACTGCAAGACCAACTTTCATCTTCTCCAACAAAACCTTTCTCTTTCCTCATCTATAAACCCACAAAACCTAAATATTCAAAATTATCAAAACTCAAAAAATCTTACAAAAATGGCAAGTATGGAGTTAGAAGACATCAGAATAGCATTTCTATGTTTTTTAGCTAACATGTCGTTTTTCCAAAAAAACAAATCCCGCGCAGACGCAGTCGACACGTACATGTCGATTAGGCAAAAATCGACATTGAGATGTCGATTTTTAAGTACAAAATCGACACCTTAGTGTCGAAATTTAACTGTTAGCAAAGTAGTCCAAATATACTAAATTTCGATATTAAGGTGTTGAATTTATGGACATATATTCGACACCTTAATGTCGAAATTTAGTTGTTTCATATTTTAAAAAAAAATCCCGCGCGGACACGGTCGACATGTACATGTCGAATTTTATAGGTAAAAATCGACATTGAGATGTCGATTTTGGAGTACGAAATCGACACCTTAGTGTCGAAATTTAACTGTTAGCAAATTAGTCCAAATATACTAAATTTCGGTATTAACGTGTCGAATTTATGGACATATATTCGACACCTTAATATTGAAATTTAGTTGTTTCATATTTTTTTATTATTTGTTATTTGGTCTTGCCTGAGCAAACAAAAGTCGATTTAATTTATGGATATATTTGTCATTTCATCTTAATAAAATGGAATCTTTTGAAATCTTTCTTTAATTTGGTCTTGCACAAGTGGAATTAGTATTGCATATAGCTGCAACCTTATTTTTTACTATATCAATATAAATAGAAAATAAATATAGGAACAACCTAAAAGAAAAATGTAATTTTGTCCAAAGAAAAACAAACTGAAATGGAATTTACTCAAAAGATAAAAGAAAAAGGGAAATGTAATTGTTGGGAAAATCTTTTTATTCAAGAAATGACATTACAATACCATTTTTAGTGGCAATTTTTTTTCTAATGTTGTTTTGAAAAACAGTTTTTAAAATGATGTTGTTTTACAGGTAGTAACCAAATTGGGATTGAGCGCCAATCCTCACGGCGACACTGGCAGGAGGCGCCACCACCAACGGCAGTACCGGACGAAGGCGCCACGACCAACGGCGCCTTCAACATATATATTTGTTACTTTATTTTTAGATTCTTAATTTTTTTTACAAAATAAAACAATTCAAACTAAATTCATTAGTATGAAATTAGTATTAAATTTATTATATTTTATATACTTTCTCCATTAGTATTAAATTAATGATTGCATATTTTTATCTAATTAACACACTAAAATAGTGGACAATCTTAAGAACATATAGACAAAAACAAAAGGAGTTCTAGAAAATAAAAGATTCATACAAAATAAATATGTCCAATAGCAAAAACAAAATTAGTTTTTCAAGGAAATAAAATTGGCACTATGAAGTCAGTGCCTATATGAACCAGTGCCACATGCAGATGCCCGTCTAGTCCTACGCGGTCTACCATCTCGACGAATGTCAGGTTCTGCTGGTACATCATTAACAAATTGGGTGTCATCCGGTGGATATGGAACAGGGAAAACATTATACTGTGGTCGGATCCGCTCTTGGGGACTTGAGTATCCCAAGTTGAGCTCCAAATGTGGACCCCATGAAGAGAATCGAGTATCAATAGCATGAGGATATAGGGTAGCTAGAGAATCGGACCATGGCATATCTGGAACGTAATCATTCGTAGATGGACCAACTAAATCTGTAAATGTGGGTACCTGAGATGTAGACGAACCGAACATATCCATAAATCCCTGTGTAGTAGATAAATCGTCCATACCTCCATGCACAGAAACATCTGCATAAAAGGGTGTATGAGAAGCAAATGGACCGGCAACATCTCCAGATGGAGGTACCCGATATGTAGATGCATAATAGTTCCCCCCTCTCTCGTCTGTCTCACGTCATGCTCCAATTCAGTAGCTCTTTCGGCAGCGCTAAACCTTCTTTTGGTACGTCTATCTCGATGCGGAGAAGGTATAGGAGATATGGCAGGTATCGGAGGTAAGCTGGACGAGGCACCATCTCTACGTAGAAGTTGAGTCCCAGCTGCATACATTCGTGTAGCGTTGTCCTGATACAGATCATATATCCGATCGTCATCTCGAGACACTGCCCTAGCAGCAAGACTCATGGATATAAGCTGATTACCCTGAAATAAAAGGCATTACAAGTTTAAGAACTTAAAAAATTAAAAAACAAGTTGAAAAACATCGAAAGTAATGGTTGTTTTGAGAAAAATACTCACCCCAAGATCCAGTAAAATCGGGTCTCCGACCTGAAAACTGATATCATCAAGATTGTCAATCGGTGATATCAAACGACGTGTGTGCCTCTCATGCCACTCGTAGTATCATGGATCTGTCTAAGGCCCACTAAAGTCAATAAATGGATATTCAACGGAAGAATCAAGTCGGCCATGCCATCTATCAACATAGATACGGTGAAAACGAGCCCAATCTCTACCCCATGCACCTCGACGATCATAAGAATGCAATTTAATCTCAATATCGTGATCGGTAGGATGTGGTGGTATGTGTTGTACCCTCCCAAACTGACGTAGCACCCTATACGGACGATGCATCTCAACTCTCTCGTAAAATATAGAGGGACAACTCGACAACCAAACTGGATGCACTATCTCAGGATGCTCAAGTAAAGCGCCAAACTCAGGATCTAGTTCACTATAAGGCATCCATGTAAACTAGAAAAAAAAATATTTTTTAATATATTGTTAAATAGACCACAAACATTAATGTAATTGCAATTAACTTATAATAACCTAATCCCAGAGCATCCTATCGAGCGTCGTCACGTTTAATTCGGAATGTTGTTTTGTGGGCAATACTATATTGCACTACCCAATCATCAGGAATTATGTGACATCCAAAGTACACGTACACTTTAACATTATTTTTAACCGCCATCAATCTTCAAAAGATTAAGGAGATAATTAACTCGTCAATCAAGATTAATTAATAATGAGGCACATTAGTTAAAAAATAATAATAATATAATTAAGCACATGCTTATTCTAATGTTTTACAACACCATTCTAGTTACTGTTTTACAAAACAACACTAAAAAAAATTGCCCCTGCTTATAATATATAAATAGTACTAATACCTAGTATAAAATAAATAAACTACTAACTAACTAACTACCCACATGCTTCTAAAAAAAACTAACCACATGTATTTATAATAACTAATTAAAAACAATTGGACATAATAAAAAATTGTAATAATAATTTTTTTTTACCTTGGGTGAAGAGCACCGGCGGCAAGGAGCAAGGAGCATCGGCGGCGACTGGAGGAGCACCGGCTGCGGGGGAGACAGCGGCGGGGGAGGCGGCGGCGGCGAGAATGGAGAGAAGAGTCGGTGGCGGCGCCAACGCAGGGGGTCGCCGGAGGTTTTTGTGTAGTAATTATATATATATATATATATATATATATATATATATATATATATATATATATATATATATATATATATATATATATATATATATATATATTTTTTTTTTTTTTTTTTTTTAATTTTACAAGCAACTTTTTTTTAACAGAGAGAGAAGAGAGGAGAGAGGAGCTGAGCTGGGGAAGAAGCCCGTTGGAGGAGAGAGAAAGGAGACGCCAGTGTCGGTGGCATCTTCAGGAGGCGCTAGTGTCGGTGGCGTCTTCCGGTCAAGGCACGGTCTCTGAGGCGGCTGGCTCCACTTCAGGCCGTCGGATCATCCACTCAGTTGGGCCATCTACATCGTTCAAATATTAAAATATTAAAATATAAATATTTAAAAATTAGACGGAAGGCGCCAATGGAGGTGGCGCCTCCTGCCGGTGCCGCCGTGAGGAGTGGCGTTCAATCCCAATTTAGTTACCACCTGTAAAACAACACCATTCTAGAAACTGTTTTTCAAAACAACACTAAAAAAAAATTGCCCCACCATTTTTACTGGGGATCGCTAATTACAGTTCCATATTTACGGATACCGCTCACAAAAATTCACTATCTACATTCCCTTTATCTTGTTGAAGTGATACAACCAAAAATAAGTGCATCAAAAGAGGATCGAAATACACATCACGATAAGGTAAAATTATTTATTTTCGTTGCGAATAATTTCAAAAGGAGGGCTCATGACCAAAACTAACGTCTGAGATCTACTTTCACGCCCAAATTCGACGCCCAAAACTGACGTCTAAGATCTACTTTCACGCCCAAATTCGACGCCCAACATTGAGTTTCAGGGCAAACTTGGGCGTGCGAAACGCTTTTGGGCCCCCGGTCTGGGCGTGCGAAATTCTTTTTGGCGCTAATTTGGGTGGAACTTAGAACATTATATGGGAAGCATAATCATGGTCTCGTATATTTGTGGGGCATGGGTCGACTAAACTGTCACAGAAGGAGAAGGCCATTACTCATATGTTGTCACAAAGTCATGTGCTGCCGAAGATCTTAGAAGACTTGAAAGAACAGAAACTGGCCGAGTATGTGCATTTGAAAAAAAAATATACAAAGAAAAAACGAAAATGAAAATGCAGGTTAGGGGTGTGGGCATACAGTTCTGCAACATTTGGTTGGATTGCTTGAGGTAAGTAACTATTATAAGTGGAATCACACTGATCCAACTATACATAAAATTATTGATATGATGTGGGCTCACCTCAGTTTGTCCAATTGTTGAGGTCATTTCCGTACGTTATATTGTTCGACTGAACGTACATAACAAACCAGTACAAAATGTCTTTGTTGGAGATTGTTGGTGTTTGCTCCGAGGGTCTGAATTTTATTGTTCCAGTGGAATTTATGCGCCAAGAAAACAAAGAACATTATACATGGCCATTGAATAACGTGAGAAGACTTTCCGTCACAAACAATATACTGGATGTAATTATGGCCGATAGAGAGTTGGGATCATGTACATTTCATATCAATAGGAATGTAGGTCGTCGTGTTGAACAATGTTTGGGTAACAATAAGCCGCGAGGAATTGCATTCGTTCGTGGGACCTGGTGAAGAGTTAGAACTTCACTATCTACTGAAGAGTTCAAACGTAACCATGCGGCAATGATCGATGTGTACAAAACTCATCAGGGTCTACTCTAGGGTTAGAGTAGGTGGCCAAAAATCCAACTATTTTTTGTGTTTTCTCAAGCTACTCATAAATAATCTATTTCGTATTAATCATAAATACCTTTGGCATTTTGTATTTGTCGTTCCATAGATATAGTCCTTACAGTTACTTAATTACTATAAATAGATCTAGTAGTATCATGAGATTGTTTATTTAAGTATAGTAATTGTTAAATGTAGTTCCCCGTCAACAGATAACGCCACTAATGAGAATATCGGCTTTTCTCATTTGAGACTAGCATTTACTGTATGTGTATTGTCTATCATTAGTCAACGGTGTTGTGACATCGGCATACATTAGTAGGTGCTCATAAGTTGATGAGTTCACTGAACTCCCTCAATCTAGAGATCTCTAAGTTGGTTCCCATTATCGATTTGAGGTTTCTACGATATAGTTGTACATCCTTAATCCTTAAGACTCAGACATCATCGTGACTTCACTAGAGGACCAACTGTATCGTGACTGATTCTGAGTCTCATCGAAGGCCTCCCCAAGGGCCAATGTTCGTGCAGTCCGAAATTTAGTGTGAAGTATGTGCATGGTAGTAGGGGATCCGATCGCTTGACCAGTCATGGATATCGTGTGTGTTCTAACAATTTATAATCCAAGAAGTCAGTGGCCACAGCTGAACATGTCGTGATTAGAGAAATGTGTTTCTCTAAGTCAAACACGAACGAACTATATATTCAAGAACGTCCACAGATTTATTGAACTCATAAAGAGGTCCCGGTAAACCAATACCTTTAGTTCAATCGGGATATATGTATGAGGCACTTCATTTGTATCTAGGGAATCATGATGCGTAGTTTCTAGGTGCTAATCTTGATTCATTGGACCTACATTGTTGAGACAGTGGTTAAGATGAAATGTGTTTCATCTTGATGAGAAATTTAGAAAAAAGTTCGTATAAGAACAATTTGTTGTTCGAATCACAATTAAAATGTGGGCCCACGACTAGCTTACACCTAGACCATCGAGGGTCACACATCTCGTGTACATGAGATCCTTAAATGCAATGAGTTAATATTAATTAGTTAATCTTAACTTAATTGAAAGTCTATTCGATTGGTTCCAACATTCGTAATTGTCGATTACAGATGAGAATATGTGGGGGGGAAAACCGACGAAAATTTAGTTGACTTTCTAAATTGGGAAGTTTCCCGATTTGGCATGTCCTAAATTAGGGTTTCCAATTTTAGAAATTGTAAAGTGATACTCTTATTGACAAGAATTTTATGCTTGTCGTGAAAATAAAAATTTTGTATTTTTTCGAGCATTCGTTTGATAGAAACGAGTTGAGAAAGAGAGTGGGCTTAAGTTGTTGGGCTTGGTCCAACTTAAGCCCAATAGGATTTTATTCAAAGCCATATATAAATAGTGTGTCAGTGGCTCATTAAGCACAAGAATACCCCTAGCCTCTCTCCCTACAGCGGTTATCCACCACCTTGCATCCGACCCTTCCGCCGCCGCATCGCCATATTCGTTTTCCCCTCGTTTTCTACATTGTATTTAGTCTACCACGTATCTAGTGTTGTGTCGGTAGTGGATTGAAGTATACGAGGTGAAACCTAAGATGAAGGAAGATTCATCTGCCTCTACCACCGCCGCCACGTCGCCTCCACGTGCCGCCACAAGACGGTGCGGAGAGATGGCAGTCCTGAAAAATTGCTCTTGAATTTTCTGCGCAATTCAACTAGAAAATTCACCACAAATCAACTAATAGTCGGATGAGTGCGAAATGTGGACATAAATTTTGCAACTCATGGATCTACAATCCCTCCGAAGAAATTGTCCATCAGATCAAAACTCATGGAGATATTGGAGATGGAACAGACTTGAAATTTCATATTAGAAAATAGTTTCGAAACACGCTTCAACAAGTAAGATTTAAACTATTGCGATTTAATTTACGATGATATATGTTTATGTGACAATTTTATATGAATCCATGCGTTTGTTTCGTCAATTGATATATACATGCGTTTATATGAATCTGTTGATATCATGATTATCCCGATTATGAATGTACGTATGTTAACAAATTTGATGATGATGATGATATTATATGCTCGTATGATTTAATTTGAATCGAGCATGTTAAATGTTTTATTTAACTTGATATTAATTAAATGTGAGCATGCTAATTGATTTAAATTATGCAATTTAATTTAAATTATTGCGAGCATGTATGTGGTGATTGCAAGATATCTGGTACGGAATTAATTGCAATAATGTGCAGGTGTTTATTTATATAAATTAGTTTGTATAAATAAAAAAAAAATTATTTTCCGCTGCGTACACGTGCCTGATTTCCAACATCTAGCACCATGAAACGACTTGACTCGTATACAAAGAGATTTTTTTTCGTGTATGGATAAACTTTTTGTTCCACCTCGACAAATCGGTACTGTTATTTTTTGTTGAAATACAAATACGTAATGTTATTTGTGTTCGAGTAAGTGACCAACAAGACAAGTTGTGGTTGTGGTCTTTCGTTTATTATTGTAATAAATAATAAATTTTCATATTATTAATAAAAAAACCTTTTGGCATTCTATATCTTTGTCCATTGCATAAGCATAGATATAGTTATTATAATTACTTATATTTGATCAAGTATGATCATGAGATATTTAGTTAACTAATATAACTGTTAAACGATGTTCCTAGTCAACTGTTTACGCCACCAATAGAGATATCGGCTTTTCCCATTCGAGACCAGCACTTAGGGTATGTGTACTGCCTCTCATTAGTAATCAATATTGTGATATCGGCATACATAAGGGGGTGCTCATAAGATGATGAGTTCACTGAACTCCCTCATTCTAGAAATCTCTAAGTGGCTCTCAATAATCGAGTAGAGATCTCTATGACATAGTTGTACACCATTAGTCCTTAAGACCCAGACATCACTGTTACTTCACTGGAGGACCAGCTGTATCGTGACATGTGTCTGAGTTCCACTGAGGACCTCCCCAAGGGTCAGTGTTCGTGCACTCCGAAATCTATTGGAAGGTCTGTGCATTTTACTCGGGGATTCCATCGCTAGAATAGTCTTGGATGTCATGTGTGTTCTTATAGTTTGTAATCATTAAGTCTCTGACCCGAGCTGACTATGTGATGATTAGGGAATGTGATTCCCTAAGTCATGCACAAACCGATTGCAATACTCAGAATGATCGCATAGTTATTGAACAGTAAAGGAGGTCTCGATGAACCAATGACTCTAGTTCAATTGGAACATATATATCGAAGGGATCGTACTGTACCTTAACTATATCACACGGTTCTTGCAGACACTTCATTTGTATGTAGGGAATCATGACGCATAGTTACTAGACGCCAATCTTGATTCATTGGGTGGTTAAGTTGAAATGAGCTTCATCATAATTATATCTCTAGGGAGGAGTTTGAACCACAATGGGTTGTGCGCCCAAGGCTAGCTTACACCTGAACTATCGAGGGTCACACTGCTCGTGCACTTGAATTCATTGAATAAACGGTCAAAGATTAAAATCTTGGTCTTTGCATAATTGGAAGTCAATACGATTGATTCCAACATTCATATATGTGAATTATGTATGAGAATGGAAAAGAAAAGAACTAGGCGATGATTTTTGTGAACCTTCTAAATTGGGAAATTTCCCGATTAATCTTGTATACTAAATTAGGGTTTCCAGTTTTAGAAATTGGAAATCAACTATCGGCATTCGTATCGACGATGATGTTTCATTGATTCCTAAAATGTAATTGTTTTATTCTTCAGATCATTGGTTTGTGAGAAACGAGCAGAAAAAGACTAACGGGCGTAAGCTGTTGAGCCCAGTCCAACTTAAACATGTTAGGGTTGTGCACAAGACACTATAAATACAAGATTTATGGGTCTTTCAAACAAGCAAGCAAACCCTAGCCGTTGCCTCTCTCTTCCATAATGACGGCCGTTGCCTCCTCTCAGCCTGCCGTCGCCTCACGCGCCGTCGGTGTCGCCGGTAGCTCTTCTTTTGTCTTTCCTCCATTTATTTCTAACTTTTGCGTAACTACTGCCACATAATTAAAGAACTCAGTGTTCGAGGTGAAACCCATGAGAAGGAAGACAAGGTAGTCTAACACCAACAGCGCGCCCGCCGCACGCGCCCGCACCTGCCGCAGCCCCGTGCGTCCGACACTACCGCTCCGCAGCTGCTCCTCCGGATTGCACGGATTGATTTCCGTGGATGTTTTTGTATCCGATAGTTTGCCTCGCGCTTCAAAAGGTAAAATCGGATTCGTTTGTATTTGATTAAATTAACTAATATGATTAATTATGATTTGATATATGCTATATCGTTTTTGCTTGAATGATTTATGAAATTATTTATATGCATGATTATTGACATAATGCGAGTATGTTAATTGTTTAATTAAAGAGGAAATTAAATATTGTGCATGTATGTATTTTAATTTGCGCTGGAAGCAATAAGGTACGATTTAATTGTTAAATTGTGCACGTGATTATATGTAAAATAGGTTTTCCATATAAAGTTTTTGTTTTCCGCTGTGTATACCTGCCCGATTCCCAATAATTTGTACATTAAATGTTTCCATATTATCATTATTTTAGCGTGGAGAGTAATCCTAAAGTAGTAACGGATTGGTTGTCGTCATCAACCGATGAATTTGACACATTTTGGAGACAATATCAAACACAACAAATCGAAGAGGATTCAAGCAAAGACAATCGTATACCTGCGTTTAAAATTTTGTCTTCTGAAATCGTAACGCATGCCCTTAGACTTCTGAACCATGAGCGTGATAAGGATATACATACTTGAAATTGTTACGTGAAGAGAATTCATGGCCTCTCATGAAAACATGGCATTGATTTGAAAGAGATTACATGTGGTGGTGTGTTTTATACCGAAGATGTCCATAAATTTTTGCGAACCATGATTTTGTAGGATAGTAATCAAGTAGAGAGTGTTGATTCAGTCCGTAATCATAGGACACAAGCTATTGGAAGATTATAAGGATTGATTTAAGAGTTACGTCAACGGTCTGAAATTCAGATTAATGATATGGCGGGCATAGTTTTTGAAAGAATGCACCCCGCATAAATGAAATTAAATGAGCCACCGGTACAACGGCCGAGAGGCAGGCCGAGGAACAACTACACACTGAGAGAACTATCCGGTTGGGAGTACCCACTTTATCCCAGTTTGGCATACCGAGGTCGAGGCATTAAAATCGCAAAGGTAATAGAGATCGTGGGATACCTTCCAATTCATCTAGCAGAAAATCGTAGTCCTGGTCGTTCATCTACTGTGAGTGGACCCGAACTGGAACGAATTGTCCATCCTGAGTTTATCCAAAATCTACATTTTGTACTTGTACCTAAGGTCGTGACGTGGACGAACGTGTTAGGTGATGGTAATTGTAGCTACAGAGCCGTTGAGTGTGCAGCCGATGGCGACGAGGATAATTGGTATGAGGTTAGAATGATGTTTATCAATTTCTTAGAAATAATGAGGAGTTTTTCAAAGACTATTATGGTGGTAGGAATTACATATATCAAGTGATGGCAAGAGTGGCTCATCGGCAAAATCAACAAAAACCAAAAAATAAAAGGATGACTATTACCGATGTGGGAGTGATCGTAAAAACATGTTACAATGTTTTGGTATTGTCGACTAACAGAAGTTCGGAAAATCAGACTTATTTGTCACTTTTCTTCCCCGAAGGCGTTTCACAACTATCGCACAAGATGATCATTCTATATCCCGGTGGAAATGAGTCATTTTGTGTACATGTAGTTGAATGATAACCGTCCACTGCCTCCATTTGATTTGCAGTGGCGGAGGTATAAGAGCGATAGCATAGCTTATTTAGTCGATGCGTTGAAAGGTACACGTCGAGCATGGGACATTCTAAACAATAGTTGATGTATTTTCTTTTCGTATAGTTTTTGTATTGTTTGATGTTATGTCATATATTTGTTTGATGTTATGTAATGCACTTGTTTGATTTTATGTAATATATTTGTTTGAAAATAAAATAAATTTAAAAATAACTAAGCGTCCGAAAATACAATAAACATAAAAACAATTAAGCGTCCAAAAATAAAAACAAACATGAAAACAACAAATTGTCCGAAAATAGACAAGCATAAAAACAACTAATAATCCTTCGTCCGACATATGCTTTGGGAATGGGGACAGTCTGGAATCATGGTCCGCGTCTATATCAATATCGAGCGACTACAACTGTAGATAATCAGAAAATGGCGTACACAACTCCTGAACCTGCATGAACACGTCATCCAGTATGGTACGAAATCGTAGAATATGCGATGGAGGCCAGTGACTACAGTAGTATGAATGCAACAATTGTATGATGTCGTACTTGAATGGAACTGGAGATGGCTCCACTCTATCCAACAGATCAGTACTGGGATCCATACGGAAATAAGTACGAGGTGTGTACCACGTCAAGTAAACGTTAGATGTCTGCCAAGGCGGACGCGCCCACTGCCCGTAGTAAGACTGTTCAAGCCTGTGCACATACAGGATACTCCATGCTTGATTGTTGGGGTCGTATGGGCCGTAATAACATGGGCATCGTTGTGAGGGCGGACCACTCCCCATTTATCCTCATCGTTGAAGTAGATCGCCGACGAGCTTTCATAAACTTGGTGCACCCACTCTTTCCTCTGAGCAGGGTTCTTCATTGATCCAGCATGCTTCTTCCGATCCCTATGGGAATCTCCATATGTGGGGCCACCCATGATCTGTGGTTCCTTTCTACTGGCCTTTCTGGAGAACTCCGCAGTTGGGTTTGGGGATCCGACATGCGATCCCCATCCCATGTCCTCGTGACGAACCTGTTCAACTTGTCCTTCAAATGATTGCATATGTTCGTCTGGCGGCCGTACTTATTGTAATATCAGCAATGCCCCCCCCCCCCCCCCCCCCCCCGGCATTGGGACCTCTAGTGGGCGTTTTGTTATACGTTGATGGCCACTGGATGTCGGATCCTCTTTCTACCGCCATCAAAACTTGTGTTGGTGTCTCACTCAGGACAGTGTAATTAGTGTACCGGGCCTCCTAAATTCTCGTATAGGTACTTCTCGAATTGGGGCAAGTCGGCTGGGCCCCACAGGATTTCTATTCCGCGGGGTTGCCTGTTCCTTGCTGCACTGATCAGGCACGGCTTCCACCTCTTCCTCCTTCATCTTCCTCACCACTTCTACAATAATATATTATTTCTGTTCGCTTCAAGAGTTCATCGTATGTGAAAGGCGGTCTCTTTGCAAGCGACTAAAAAGCTCGCCGTCTTTCAAGCCTTGCATAAAGGTGTTTGGTGAAAACGTCCTGTAAGAGACCCGGTACCTCTAGAGTGGCACTTGTAAACCGACGAACAAAGTTTCTTAGAGACTTCTGACCCTCCTTTCGAACACTGAACAATGTGAGAGCGGAATTCTTCTGGTTCATAGAACTTGCGAAATGATCAAGCAACATAGAACTGAAAATCTCAATTTTCGTATGGATCCTCAGTACTGGCCGAACCAAAGTTGAGCTGATTTCCGCAAAGTGGTGGCGAAGACGCGACATTTCATTCCATTTGAGAACCGATGTAAGTAAGTCGTGGTCCAGAACCTACTCACATGATCCAGGGGTCGGTCGTACCATCAGAGGAGAGATGTTCGAGAGCCTGAAAACCTGGGGGCAAGTTGCTCGCCATGATCTCGAACGAGAATGGGTTACCACGCTCTTGCTGTTCGGACAGGGGTGGCAATGTGACCAAAGGATCCTCTGTTCGCCTCGCATCTTTGGAGGTTGCTACCGAGGCCGAGCTTCCTGAAGGACAGGGTCTATTTGTTTCCCCATTCGTCTGATCTTATTGTACTGCTTGATTGACTATCTTGTGGATTTCATCCATCGTAAGTACCAAAGGAGTCTTGGGATCCTCTGTTCGTGGGGTTATCCGTACGAGTGGCATAGCCGGTGCAGGGGGATTTTCATGTCGTCGTGGCGATGAGTCTGTTGCCACAAGGCTAGCCTCTTTCACGTGGTGATGTCATGATACCTGAAAACGTAAACAAAGAAAAAGGGGTAACCAAAATAAGAAAACAAAAAAATAATCAACTCACGTCTATAACTCAATTTTTCCACATACGGCGCCTTTTGATGGGGCCTAATTGACCATATCATATATATGGACTTTTCAATTTCATTGGGCCAAGATAATAATAAATTTTCGAGCTAATGGGCTTGATACTTATATGTTCTGATCTATTTAAAGAGCATGAAATAAAATAGGGAAAATAATTTGGGCGGAATAAATGCTCCGATGTATATATTGATCGGAATATATTAATTATAAGATAAAGGTATATGTATTCGTGTATATGTTCTTCTTCCAGAAAATTTCCTTTTTTACATACAATATATAAGGCCATATTTAGACTAGCTCTGTATGAGTCTTCTGGACCTCATCATGCCATGTGGAAGACTTGCATTACCAGTCCTATGTTGCCACGTGGAGGCATGTACTGGTCTACAGCTACTTGTCGCCTACCTATCCTAATATGTCAAATGTCCCTTCACATCAGTCTCCCGCCCATTCTTCACCTTTAAATGAGATAGAAATTGATATAGACAAGGTTATTTTGCCCCTTGAGCGAGATTAGCATGCATTGAGGCGAGCTTACTCTGTTTTAAGCGAGCTGACTTAGTCATTGGACATTGATCGTTGTCCACATACTTTTTGTTTTATTCATGACACCCTTTACCAAGTTATCCTCTATGTCCCCATGTGGCTCCCCAGTGGATGAGTGCAAATGGACTATTTACTATTGGGCCCTTACGTTTTTACTTGAGCCTACGTTGCTTCCGAGGCCAAACGGCCCAAGAAGTTCGAGACTCCTTTTGTATTATGGTGTAGGCAAACTAACCCAGGTCAATTAGGATATACATTTTTGTTAAACTAACATGTAATATCTCATAAATGTTAGTATGATTGTGAAATAATTTGCATTAGCTCGCAATATATGTATGAACGAAATAAATTAACCAACCAAAGTAAGGATAATACACAACTATAGAAGTTTGCCTAATTCACAAGATAATAGAAAATAGCCATTAGTGCTTGATGAAAGGGAAATAACACTTTATGTAATGGAGATAGTGAAGAAGAGGAGACAATATAGAAGAGAAATTGGCTGAGCCATTTTATTCATTAGAATAGTCTTTTTACATCATATAACTACAATAAATAAATATATATATTTATATATATATATATATATAATTTTCAGTCTAGTCATGTGAACACATGTCAAGTTGTGGCTAATCTATTTTCCAAATAGTGACACCTATAGAGGTCACTTGTCATACTACAAATTAAAACAATATGCTATAGTCCAATATATTATAACAAGTATATTATTTAACACACACAGTAATATTTGTATCGTAACTCGTAAGTAAGGTGGGGCAATATTTAGGATCCATTACAATATATGATTCGTTATTTTTTACTTTTTTTGCGAAGTAATTTTCACTTCAATTCACGATTTAACAAATATGGTCACGATGATGCTGCAGTGCCCAACTTATTAAAAGAAAATGGCAATCGATATTATGACGAGAGATTTTCAGGAAAATAAAAAAAATAATAAAAAATAAAAATAAAAAAAAAAATAAAAATAAAAATACTAATATTTTTGCTATTTGCTTGCCGATGTCCAAAGCCCTATATACAGAAGATAATCAATCAATTCAGAATAAAGACCAGATTTGAATACACAGAATAAAAGACCAGATTTCATTTGAATACAGTTAAACCTTAATTTAGCAAAATATTAAATTATCGAACTAATAACTTAACACGTTTACGATGAGTTGGGACCGGAAGGAATTATTATTTAAGCGAGTTTATTAATTTATCGAGGTTCAACTGTAATCTTTACGAACCTTGTATTAGTATACCATTACAAATATAAACAATATAAACCATATGTTGTTGTATATCCAATCACTAAACTTTCTTAGTTGGACCTTAATTAAATGTTACTAATTGGATACATTATTTCCAACATATTTACTCCATGACTTCCTCGATACTTACAAATCGACCCTTTTCGATCGAGAGTTGAGCCGCAACACCTATGGCTACAGAAACCAATCCAGCGTGCAGATCTACAACAGGAGCTTGTGTACCTTTTGCTCTTATTGAAGACAAGAACTGAAGATGTTCAAGATAGCTAGAGCCATGATGTAGCCCATTATATCTGGAGAAGCAGCACGTAATATGGGAATTAATCGAAAATATTTTAAATATCGACTTCTTACCTCAAGAAAAAAAAAGGAAGTAAAAGAGTCGACTCACTTAATACGATCATCCTCGGCTTTTAATGTCTTAACGCCATCTCTTCCTTCTACACGGGTGCCCCAGTGAACAACATTCTCCGGGACAAATGCCTCACCCTGTAAGCTTTTTTTTCTAAGTAATTTTCACAATTTGCTAGGTTTTTGCATTTGATACCCCTTTACTTACTCTAATTGTCAAAAACATCCTCCTACTATCTTTATTAGCATAAACTCCTCTATCATTGAAGTTTATCTGTTTGTTTTAAAGAATAATATATTTATGTTTTTAGCAATTCGAAATAACAGAGGGTTTTTTACCTTACCAATGTCACCAACAACAGATATCTCTTGTTCGTTTTTACTGCCTTCGGCAAACATACAGAGATCAAGCATGCCCCGTGATCCATTTTCAAATTCAACAATTACATATGCATTGTCAATTATATCAGGCACCTGCAGAAACAAGAAAGCGACCGCGAAATAAACGAGAGAATTCTTATATCCCTACGACGAAAACAAAAGAAATCAAGAAGAAAGGCACTATCATGGTGATTGACTTTATTACAGTAAATGTTCCATTTAACAAATTACTATGAATTAAGACATCCTTGTCACTTATTAATTTGCACTCTCGAAAAGCTTTATCACTCTCATATAAAGCATTCGCATACAAGATTTGGACTACTACTAATCAATGAAGATAGCTATTCGAGCTGCGAGGATTTTCGACAGAAGGGTGGACAACATTCGTTATATCGACGTGTAATATGTATAATGAGAGTCTCTGATCACAATATGTTTTAAAAAAATTCATGTTAACTAATCTAACTTTTAAATAGTTATTACAGGAAGATAATTTACCTTCCCATCGTATGCCTCGTCTTTATGATTTACATCAATAGCACCAGAAGCCATGACACGTACAGGATTAGAGCCCGCAAATAGTGTCATGAGATCAAAGAAGTGGCAGCATTTCTCTACTAGGGTACCCCCAGTATTACAGTTGAACCGGTTCCAATTGTCAACCTATTAGAAAAAAAAATAGAAAAAAGTAAATAAATAAAACGGGTCAAAAAGTTAAGACAGTGTACAGTGATCTGGTCGAAGTACCTTAACAAGAAATGGGAATCGATGTTCCCGTATAGACACCATCTTGACTTGTCCAAGAATTCCATCCTTAACCACATCAATTAGTTTAGCGACAGGTGGCATGTATCTATATTCTAACCCAACTTGTACTAGCATATCTTGTCTACTTTTTGCAGCATCTATGACCTGAAAAAAAAAGTGATCGGATATTTGATCGTAAAACAGGATAACTTTGTATGCGAGTGAAAAGTGATACTGTGAAAGAATTTCCTTCTCATTTGCAAAATTTGTCTTCATTAAAATATGAGAACCACCGAATCAATAAGATTGTCTCACATATCTCAAATTCATTTGATAAGTACAGCCGTTGATATAATTAGTGACATAATTAAACATCAGAATGAAAGTTATGTCCTTCAATAAGGATCGACGCTTTCAAAATCATAGTTTTATGATTTATCACTAGAAAAATAGTTGCTTAAGGTAAATAATTATCAATCACTAACAATCAACTAGTAGACAATGAATAAATTGTTTGATATTAGTGTTTTATGAACACTTGTCACTTATGATAGGTGAATACTGAGGAAAATGCAGTAAATAATAAAATTATAACTTGTACTCGGAAATTGGAATCACTAGAAGTAAGAACAAATTAAATTCTGCAGTTATTTTCTAACCTTTATGCAATCTGCAACGGTTGTGCAGAGAGGCTTCTCCACCAACACATGATGGGTTTTCGGGTGGCTGATAATATCCATCAAGATTTCGCAGTGAGTCATGTTTGGAGTCGAAATAACCAATACATCGCACACCCCACTATTCAACAGCTCTTTGTGACCCGAAAAAACCTTCAAAATCACACCACCAAAGAACATTTAAAAACTGCAATATTCATTCCTTTCTTAATTTAAAAAAAAAAAAAAACTAACAATTAATCAATAAAGAAAATGAATAATCCCATACAAGAATTGAAAAAAAAAAATACACTGAACCTTCAGCACTCATATCGGCATATACACAAACACCTGATGTGCATTACATCATACAATCAATATAATCCATTTCCACTAAAATGAACAAAGAATTGAATACTCAAGCACCACTTCAATCGAACTAAACAAAGCAACAAAATAACTACAATCCGGAGAAATTGAAGGAAGTACCTGAAGAGGCCAGTTGTAAGAGTGTGCAAGAAGCAGAGCAGCTTGTTGGGAAGGTAAGTGGGGATCGGCTATGGCGACAACAGCAACACCTTCGCTCTTGAGATGGTAAAGATTGATGAGATGTTCTCTTCCCATCATCCCAACTCCGATTATTCCATATTTTACTACTCTTCTATCACCCATTTTAGATGGTTTCAATTTTGCTATTATGCGAATTTTCTCTTGTATAAGTTTTTTAGTTTCCAAGTGTGATGAGGATAAATTTGATAAAGGCCGGCTAAAAATAATACCATTTTTTTCTCATTTTAATACCACTATATTTAAGAATATAATTTAATATATATCTGAATTTTTTTTCTTATTTTAGTACGAAAAAGAAATTAAAAGTACAAAAATACCCTTATACATAAAGGGCATCTTTGGTTTGCATTATTAGAAGGGATGAGATGAATTGTACTCCTGGGTACAATGCTTGGTTCGGTTGATTTGCCGTCCTTGACTAATGGCCCCACCATTTTAATCAACCAATTGAATTATTAATTATCCACCCAATTTTGACTTGATAGTATATCATTTATACAATCCCACTTCTTGCTCGATGTGAATTGACGAAAATGTCCCTCATTATTTCTTAAATTACGAAAAAAATCGATATATAAACTCACAAAATCAGCTGTTTCCCCTCGCAGATGCAGCCCTAGCCTCTCAGGTGAGAAATCCTCCCAGGTGAGAAATTAGATCTAACACCGTCTTTTCAATTTTTAGATTTGTTGTTTGTTTTAGTGTTTAATCCGTTCAATAACTTGTTAAAATGCCCACAAATTGTTTGTACTTTGGCAGATAGAATCGAAGAAGAAGACGGGTCCGGCGAGAAACCTCCGTTCGAAGTTTTGACACTTTCCGGTGTCCGTCATTGTGGCAGGTTCCTCTTTGTCTTTGAATTTTAAATCTTTATTTAATTCCGTCGAGTTTGAAATGAGAAATTTAGGGCTTTGTTTATTGCAAGAACTCCTCACCAACAGAGCCTTAGAATACCCAATTATTTCTTTGTTGTTATTTAAGATATATATATATATATATATATATATATATATATATATATATATATATATATATATATATATATATATATATATATATATATATATATATATATATATGTTAACTCCTTATTTTTCAACCTTGTCAGTAACGGTTTCTTATTCGGCATTGAGCATCACAACAGATGTAAGCCACCAACGCAACCATTACCGCTTTAGTTAACTGCCATTACCTACAGGTATTTGCTTCGCTATTAATACGAAAAACCAGGTTTGATTTCACACAGGCTGAATATATGCCACCCGTAGACTATAAATGTTTTTTACTTGTTCAACAAAAGCTGTTTAATGTAGGTTATTTAAGATGTTTATAAATGTATAATAGAAATTATGCACATACTAACATAGGTCACCACTGAACGACTATCAGTTATGTTCTTACTCCATAAGTTGCTAAATAAACCGGAGATTGTGCACACAATATGTATCTACTGAATACACGAATAATATGAGGTATTGCTTGATGTCTGTTCACATATTTAGTAAAAAAAATTGTCGTCAGGTGTCTTGCTCTCAGAATAACACCCAAACTTACAGTTTAATAGGACGAACACCTTCATACCTTGACTATTTGCGTTCGTTAGTTGGGTTGAACGATGTAACATGTCGTGATAATCTTAGAATGAACATACAGTCCTTTTACCGGTTGTGTTACATTTTAGAAAATGTGGGCGGTCTTAAAACAAATAGAAATGTGTCTATACCAGAGCAAGTCGCAATGTTTCTTCAAATTTTAGCCCATCACACAAAAAACGTTGTTGTTCGGAGTCATTTTAACAGATCTGGGTACACGGTAAGCAAACACTTTAACCGCGTTCTACTGGCCTTACTTAAGTTATACGAAATGCTACTGATAACACCAAAACCCGTCGACGAACTTTGTGAAAATGAGCGCTTTTCACATTTCAAGGTATCATAAAAAAAAATGTTATGTCAATGTTGTCTTACACAGCTGTTATTTGTTTAAATAACTACGTTATTACGGTGATTATTTATTAGGGATGTCTCGGTGCACTAGATGGGACGTACATAGGGTGTCGGGTTCCTTATCTTGATAAACCAAGATACATGAATCGCAAGGGTAATGTGTCGATCAATGTTCTAGCTGTTTGCGATGATAACATGAATTTTATATACCTACTTACAGGCTGGGAAGGGTCTGCAGCCGATAGTAGAATACTTCGTGATGTAGTAACCCGAGACAATGGTCTTCGAGTCCCCACGGGTAAGTATTAGTTGGTAGAGTACCAAATAAAGTCAAATAGTTAACATAGTGCCAGTATGTAGGATCCGCACTGTAGTTGATTCCAACTTTAGTAAATCATTCACCTTTACAGGTAACTACTACTTGGTTGACAACGGTTATACGAACGGGGAAGGTTTTTGGCACCGTACAGAGGTTGTAGATACCACCTCGATGCATATGCAAACGATCCAACCGCACCTAGAAATTTTAGAGAATTTTTTAACATGAAACATGCCAAGGCAAGAAATATCATCGAGCGGGCTTTTGGGCTTTTGAAGTCACGATGGGCCATATTACGTAGTCCAGCATATTATCCCAACAAGGTTCAAAATAGGATCGTAATGGCGTGTCGTCTTCTACATAATTTTATACGCACGACCAACGACTTTGATCCAGAAGAGGAAACTTTAGACGATTTTTTGAGGAAAAATCCAGGCATTATTAACGGCGAGGATTACATTAATACTGTTGAGACTTCGGAGGAGTGGACGACCTGGCGAGATACAATTGCGATTAACATGTACAATCAGTGGTTATCGTCTCGATAGTACAAATTAAAAAACACCAATAAATTTCGTACTTTAAATGTATTTCATTGTTTGTATTTACGACTGCAACATGGATACTAATGTGTCTTGCATTTGTAATGCTTTATTGTTCCCCTTTGTACGCATTGTGATGTGAACATTATTTATGTAGTTACAATGGCTGGTTTAATTTGCATTTAATTCAGGTAATATGGAAAGTACTGGTGCTCCGAAAAAATGCAGTTCAAGCAAAAACTGTGTCTCCAACAGCAGGCGCTGTTGAACAGTCCTCGAAGAGCAAACGTTAATTTTAGGTTTGAAAGATATTGTGTCAAGAGGTTGGAAGTGCGAAAATGGCTTTAAAACCGGTTATTTAGGTACCCTTGAACAATATATGGTTCAAAAATTTCCCGGAACCTATCTTAAGGCCTCCCCCCTCATCCATTCGAAGATACATGTGTGGAAAAAATATTATGGAGCATTAAGCACCATGTTGTCAAGGTCCGGATTTGGTTGGAACGACTCGAACAATACCATTGACGTCGTTGATGACCAAGTGTGACAAGATTACATTAAGGTATTCCTTTATCAAATAAATTGATATAAATTCTTCGAATTTGGAATTTTTTGATAACTGTTTAAACTTCTTACTGCTGCAGCTCCGTGTTTGCACGTAGACCGATGTTAACGCCCGTTCCATGCGGTACAAATCATGGCCGTTTTACAAGGATTGGTCTCAAATATTTGGTAAGGATCGTGCCACGGGGGAGCATGCTGAAGCATTCACTGAGGCCATTAATGATTTGGTGTCGAACTCCAACAAAGGGAAAGAACACATGTCCAACGATGATGACGAAGTTCCACAACTGGATCCGTCAAATGCAGACAGTTACTCTCAATACATGTCCTTTAGCCGGGCTGATGAAGCAACCTCCACAAAGAGTAAATCAAAGACTAAAAAACGATCACGTAGTGACCCCAACGACGGTGGTTACGCCGAGATGGCTTCAAAATTCTTCGAGAAAATGAAGGCCTAAATGGCTGAATTAGTGAGTCGCATGGGGTTCGAGAAAGATGTGTCGGCAGCTAGGAAACAAGTTTTTGACGCACTAGCCAACATGCAACACCTTACCTTTGAAAAGAGGCTTAAAGCAACTTCTCGCATTTGCGATAACCCCAAAGATCTTGATATATTCTTTTGCTTGAGTGATGATCACAAGGCTATGGTGCAATTGATATTGGACGAACGTTACTAGTAACACATTCACGAAGTCTACTCCTTTTAGATATTCACATTATCGTGTGTTTAATTATAACCTATGAATGAGGTTGTTACATTTCATATTATAATGTGCTTTATTAAACGATGGTATTTCGAGAACAAATTTATATTAGGTTGCTATTAATTTTGTTTAACTATAAATATGTTTTCGTGCCATAATTTACTTACCAATTGCTATTAATTATCTAGTATTGTAAATTGTTGTTACTTGGACAAATGTGAAAAACAGCTTAAGTTTTAATAATAATATCTTACTTACTCCAACATCCGTCCTATGTAAGGTGAAGTTCCATAACCTTCGACATTGAACAAAATTACTAAATGCCAAATTACAAATTAAAATAGTGAATACATCAGTAACAAACCATTATATTTTAACAACATTACAAATTACTTAGACCACACATTCTTACATATGTTCGTTTTCGTTGATACTTCCATATTTAGCATACAAAAATATAATACATAGATATATATATTATAGCCTGAATACACACGCTATATATAACGTGCAGTAGATATTAATTATAGCCTAAACAATGCATAAATCATACAGAAGATTCTAATGCACAAAACGTCCACTACTTAAACTTGGGGGCAGACCTAGAACAAATTAATTGTTTGTTGGGGTTAAGAACTCAACTGTAGTAGGCTTGTTTGAAGCCGTTGAGCTCTTAGGAGTTCTGAAAGTTTTGAATTTCCTCATGCTTCCCGTTTCAGACCGTAAAATAGAGCTTCCCCGAAGATCGTCGAAACTGTCAATGTAGTGGGAGTTTGCCGTGCTAACCTCGGTGTCTCTTGATCCTTCTGAATCAGAGACATAGTTAAGATGGTTGAGCATATCGAAATCAATGTTTTCGGAAGAACTCGATGAAATATTTATTACGGTATGTGGGTCGTTACTGTTTGCGTGAGCAAATTCTCGCTCGGCAAGCATCCTTCACCTGTTTCAGGTTGTGCTTCATCGTCATCCGATAGCACCACAATAGATTCTTCAGCCTCATTGGGGTTTTGCACAGGCTCTGCTCCGAAAATGCACTTTAATGCATTGTACTTGGGCTCCCCGGCGTGGCGGTAAAAAAACGCAAACTTACTAGTCTGCATATTCGTGAAATACTCAAATTTATTTAGGTTGAATAACTAACTAACTAAAATGTAAAGATGAAAGACAAAATAAAATGTAGGATTATTTTTAGCTAGGATTATCAAAACCTTCAAAATATGATCCCACATCTCGGAGGATGCTGAAACGATGTTGGTTGTAGAATTGTAGCGAACACCTTCTTGAGCTAGAATCCAGTGAAAGGTGGTGAACCTTTTGCGCAGCAACGTCATCTTTTTCATCAAGTGCTTGTAAGAGAAGAACAAGTTGAATTTAGTTTGAATAGCTTCTTGACAACTGAATAGAGCAAGGGTATTTTCCCCCTCACGTTTGAAACAACCCCGTAACGATTCCATGCACAATAGATCAACGAAATAATCATCGATCTTCTCACTCCAGTTCAACTCGTACAAAAAATCTTCGCGCCTAAAAATGGGCTTCTTCTTTGGGGCCATGGTTTTCTACTGTATTACGGAATTGGTGTTATTTGCTGCAGCCACACTTCACATTGGCTCCTACTCAACCCACATTTATACAAATAAAGGAACCCTATCTAAATAATAATTAATGATTGTAGGTATCGGTTATATTTCTTGTTCAATTAATGGCTGACAAGAATGTTGGCAGGAAATATAGTGCACTCACTCTGACAAAATATAAAAAAAATTATGTCAACTACATATATAACCGGCCGTAATATTATTACATATTTGTGGTTCCATTGTACTGTTAAGCATTCATGAAACCGTGTTCAACAAATGAAATAATAAACATAACAAATTAAAGGACCTGGAAAATGTAATAACGTAACCCTAGGCAACCTTCATTAATGTGTGCAAGCATACATCAATCTTTCTTACAAAAGTATTGAATGTTGTTCACATCTACCACCATTTGTATGGTTCGAGAAACAATGATGAAAGGCATTAAGTGTGATACATTTGAGAGAAATAGCTGTCCAAGTGTTAATGGCTGCAATGAAGTGGTCCATTTAATGCGTACAAGTTGGTGAGTAAGTTGACCAATTGGAGCACCATTTAATGAGGAAATAAATTCGAAATTTGTTGGTGAAAATAAATAAGGGTGTGACCTAGATTCTTCATATTCTGCAGCAAGGAAGATCAAAAGGAAAAAAAAAACCGTCCACATTTCAGAAGCAACTGTTAAGATTTTGTGATTCCATTTTCATTATTTCAATTTCGAAAGTTTGCGTTCTAAATCTTGTTAATACAGTTCAATGTTTTGAAGTTGTGTTTGTTATTCCATTGTTGTAGGTACCATGTCGAGGCCCCGAACAAGGAATCAACGTAGCTTGGAAAGAATCAACAATGCTTGATGGCCGTACGAGTACGACGAGTGTATGATCGACGCGGCTGCAACATTTGCTTTGGACGTTGAAACATTGGAGGACCCCGAGGTGTATGAAGAATGCTTGTTCGAAGTCTACATCACTTTGTGCTTCCAATTCTCACGTAACTTCGACGACGTTGCTACGAAGAGTAGGATGAACAGACTTAGGAACCGGTACTTTGCCTTCAAAGATTACATTGCACAGGACGGAGTAACCTACGATGTTCGAACGGGGTCGTTGACGGTGGACAGGAGCATGTGGCCACTGGATCGAAAGGTAATACGAAACGTTATTCGTTTTTTTAACTGTTCTCGTATCGTATGTCGTTTTTTTTAAATGATTTGAATGCATGCAACTCCTATTTACAAAATAAATGCTCACAAATAAAACATGAACATTATGACAGTCCTTCATTCTTCTGTTGATGGATTTTTATTTCATATGGATGTTTTCACAACGACGGTCGATACCCTTGTTAAGTTTTTGAAGAATTAGTATGAATGTTGTAATTACCGTTTTTTGGTAGATGAAAGTGTATGTGGACTTATCATATCTTTTCGAATTCTGCATATGGAATGTTATGTTTCATGACAGTCCTTCGTTGTACTGTTCTTCAATTTGTAAAAATCTTAATTTGTGAATTTTAATAATTTTTATTAGTACTCGATCGTATTATTCGATGGTATTGATGTGTAGGAGACGGAGGAAGAGAGGACCTTTAGAATCAACCGGTTTCCATTATACGAAGATTGCCACTTTGTGTTTGACGTGAAACAGGCCCCGGAAGTCAACTTTCGCGGCCTCGTGGGATATGATCCAGAACTTCCGCTCGTCATCGGTAATGACGTGGCTGACGACAAAGTTGTTGCTCCTCATGTTGTTGCTCCTCAGCCAAATCCACCCCAAGTTGTGGATCCCAATGCGATCTACTTAGACGATCTCTATGATCGAATCCGAAACGAAGGTCGTGGGAACGTTGCTAACAACAACAACGCGAATCAAGAGGGTGGGAATGAGGGTAACGAACCAGCCATCAGTTTCAGTGACGACATTGAAGAACCAAATGACTCCGACGGTGTTTGAAAGTTTGTTTGTCCCTTTCGGTACTGTTTTAAAGACTCGTTTGTGTTCGTTGTTTTGTTTTTAGAGTTTTATTATGTGGTGTAATGTTGTTTTGTTTTGTTGTTCGCTGTCGCTGTGTTCATGTTTAAAGACTCGTATTGGTGACTACTTTCGGGTGTTGTTTCGAACAAATTGAAGGGCCAGTGTTCCCTAATTTTCTAAGTTCCCAATTTGGTTTACTTATGTGTATAACTATGATTATATGTGGCTTTGTTTAATCTGTGTTACTAAAAAAATACTACACTTCATTGAACGTTGACATCAATTGTTTCCGTAAATAGCTATCTCATAAACATTTTGTATGCATAAATTCCACAGATATTACATGTCTCCAACTGTTTCAAACTTACGTTCCTCAACTGCCAAGATTTATTTAATTAATGAACCGAGCAAATAATGCAACATACAATATCTACAGCCCAAAACAACGTTAATAAATATGAAGATTGTTACGAGTTACAAGGACCGAACGATTCACAAAGATCCAAATTTAGTACCTCATATTGCAGCATTGTCTACACCAAAAAAAACAACACAACAACAACAAAAATAATTGAAACTACATTAATTCCACAACACAGGTAAGAGTTTGAGAATCGCTTCGCTTCACCTGCCCCTGAGGCCAATTGATTCTCCAAATCAGCTATTTTCTGTACCAACACGGGAATCTCCAATGGTATTTTGGACTCAAGGGCATTAATTTTTTTGATCAGGCCAGGAATGATACTTTTCGATCGCTCGCACATTGCCGGATCATACCAATAGAAAGCCTGGCAACCATGTACCTACACCATGAAATTGCAATACATCTAAATTCCCACATTAAGTTATTACATGTTTTACAAAAATGCAAAATTTCAACTACCTTAAGCAATTGATCAAAAACAGTTTGCATCAGCACATCGGTGGAAAACAACGGACCCATTTACAGAGTTTTATATTGCATTTAAATTGCAGCAAGAACAGGTATTTTTCAAGTCCGATCTGCAGGAGGAAGTATCGTGAAATTACAAAAAACTATGAAATTGGATAAAAAATCAGTCAACATTAACACCCTTGGTCCGACACATTAATGGGTAAATATGCACTCGAGACTCAGAAAAACAAATCCAAATGAAATCAAGAAACGGTTCAACGTACGATTACTCCAAAAACAATAATAAACCTCAAATTACATGAACCTGCCTCCACTCATACTCGGTCTGCGCAACACTTGAAACGGCGCCCTGGGTTAGCCGAGGTCCAAGAAGTGTGTATGCGTAGTTGGTTTCCGCAGTGACATAGATCTCGTTGCTGCCCAGTTGAATCGAAACCCCCCCCCCCCCCCCCCCCCCGTGACGAATGCTCGAACTCCGTCGCGAAGTAGTAATCCCAGCGCTCATGAGGACAAATTAGAATACAACGACAAACAGTCGATCAACAAGCTTTATGGCAGAAAAAAAAAACAAGTCAGAGAGAAGATAAGGTGTGGAGAGAGATTCATCGGTGCACAACGTTTTTAAAAAAAGGGGAGATTCTCTAAAGTAAAGAAGATGAAGAAGATGATATAAAATATGATATTTCAGGGGCAATGCAGTAATTTAACTAATTAACACACAATAATCCCTAAAGTCAGCCGAACAAAACATGTTATTTTTTTGTCAGGGATTATTACTCTCGTGTGTATAACTCGAATCAAAGGAAGTATTAATCACTATGAATCAACAATTTAGTCCCAGTATTGCATATCCCATCAATAGCTATCTATCCAAATTACCGAACCAAAAGGGCCCATAAGGGCCTCTTTGGTTCGAGTTATTACGCTTGATGGGACGAATAGTCCCTCATAATACGTTATTTGGTTCAAATGTTAGAAGGTCTCGTGATAAGTGGTCCCACATGTTTTATCAAGCAATTGAGTTATTATTTGTCAAGCCAATTTCGGCTTGACTAAGTAACACGTGATAATCCCACCATCTGAGTATGGTGTACAATGTTTATGTTGCCCTTAAGAAATGAAATATTTACCAATATATTACATATATATACCAAATTTCTTCTCAAATTTCCCGTTACTTTGTTGCCCTAATTTTACCCAGCTCCACCTGTTCTTCTCAAATTCTCCATATTTCACTGAATCTAAGCTTCATGTTCAGCTACACACTTGCAGCAGTAGGAATGCTTCGTACAGTGTAGGTTTGCACCAACATTTTCAGAAAGGAAATATGAAATTTCAGGTTTTTTGCATTTTTTTAATTATTGGTTGCCATCATTCACTTCATCGTCTCCGACGTTTAAATCTAGCTCGCAATTTAATTTCAAACAGAATTAGGGTTTCGTTCTTGAAAAGAGTCCATCAGGGTTTCGCCGAATTGTGGATCGGACATTCTCATCAACAGATTTTGAGTGAAGGATACAGGTACTTACCCAATTGGTATATGTATCATTTGGGTCCTCTGAATGTTTATTATCTGGTAACACTCGTTTAATTTACATTTACTACTGTGTATTGTACGTTTGCGAAATGTGTTTCAATTTGGTTGCGTTCATCTCTCTGTTTTTTTTTATGTCTGAATATAATGACTGCAATGTGTTCCTATATTTTGTTATTTTTCCATATTATTTGAGAGTTTGGTGTTCTTTGTAATCCGTACGTTATGTTCTGTGAATGTGTTGCAGGAATCCTGATTGGGCTATTGTGGTTAAACACATTTGTGAATACACTTTGTAGGAACTTGTTGGCTTAGGATGGCTTTGTCAAACCAAGAAGAAGAAATAATAGTTGTCATGCATCAACTAATGTTTAACCTAAGGATTTTCTTCTTAATGTCGATGCATATTTTTCCCTAATTTAAGCGTCATCGTTTGAGGTCTTCGCATAGCTATAATCGAACTTATAGTATGATAGGAAGAACACCTTCACAACTTGATTATTTGCGTTCTATAGTTGGGTTGAACGATGTTGCATGTCGTGATAATCTTAGAATGAATATACAAACCTTCTGTCGTTTGTGTTATGTTTTAGAAAATGTTGGTGGTCTTATTAGACCAAATAGGAATGTCACCGTACCCGAGCAAGTTGCAATGTTTCTTCAAATTTTGGCTCATCACACCAAAAATATTGTTGTTAAAAGCCATTTCAATAGATCAGGGTACACTGTTAGCAAGCATTTTAATCAGGTACTTGTAGCTTTGTTGAAGTTACACGAAATGCTTTTAATAGCCCCTAAGCCGGTTGGCGAAAATTCAGACAACGAGCATTTTTCATACTTTAAGGTACTAATTGTATATTGACTGCAATAACTTTCACATCATAATTGTCACTTAATTGTTTTAAATAATTGTCCTCGCCATCAATCAAATGTTAGGGTTGCCTGGGTGCGCTAAATGTAACGTATATAGATTGTCGTGTACCTTGTCTTGATAAACCAAGATATAGGAATCGCAAGGGCAATGTGTCAGTGAGTGTGTTAGCCGTTTGCGATGACAATATGAATTTTATTTACTTACTAAACGGGTGGGAAGGTTCTACAGCCGATAGTAAAATTCTTCGGAATGCAGTGAGTAGAGACAATGGTCTACGGGTCCCCACGGGTATGTTTGTATATATAGGGTAACAACGTAAACATTTAATTACAATTCCTTAATTCTTCACCGAATTAGTCTATTTTAGTTGTAGTAAACTCGTGTACTATGCCACAGGTAATTACTATTTGGTTGATAAGGATTACACGAATGGTGAAGGGTTTTTAGCACCTTACAGAGGTACTAGGTACCATCTTGATGCTTACGGTTGATAAGTGTTCGTTTTGCACGATTTTTGCTTATCAAATCTTCGAGTTTTGGTCTTCGTTCGTCCGAGTTTCGGCTTTATTTGTATATATTATTGCGTTTCTTGTTTTATTTCCTTTTTTTAGGTTTTGTTAGCTTTTGTTGCCAAGTCGAAGCCATTTGGAAGCGAAACCGATTTTTGAAGCCGAGAAAGTGGTCATTAAGACCCAGATCGCGATCCAGGATAGTCGGATCGCGATCTGGATGCAAATTCCAGTAGCGAGCAAGTCCAGACCCAGATCGCGATCCAGGAAAGTCGGATCGCGATCTGGCGACAAATTCCAGTAGCATCGTGATTTTGGGGCAGATCGCGATCCGCACTTCCTGGATCGCGATCTGTGTGGCGGTTCACGTTTTTTCGAGAAGCCAGATCGCGATCCGACTTTATGGGATCGCGATCTGGCACGATTTTCGAGGGCAGATATTTTAGAAAGTAAAGCTTCTTGAGGAAGCTTTGCAATTTACTATAAATAGAAGCAAGCCCTCACCCTTCGTTCTTCTTCGACTTTTTACGGTTTTCGACAGTTCTTCGCGGGAATCGTCAACGGGGATTCCGACTTGGGTTTTTCTTACGCAATTTCTTTACGTTTTGTTCTTCATTTCCTTTGTACATTCTTTTGATACTATGTTTGTTATGAACTAAGAACATTTTCTTCTAGGGCAATGAAGCCTTGTATATATTGATTTCGATCGTCATTTCTGCTATCTATTTGTCGTGTTTTGAGTTCGTTTATGTTTTCCTGTATTAAATGCTTCTGATTGTGTTGATCAGCTCTCAGATTGATATTAAATAGGAATGAACTCGAGAGAGGATTTCTTGTTTGAAGTTAGGAAAACATAGCTCGGGGTGCGGAAACGGAGACGTGATGCACTTCGGGTAGCCCTTAAGGACTTGGCCTAAATGCTCTCTTAATAGCAGGTTCTGAACGGAGACGTCGGACCTGTGGGTAGACTCTAACTACACTGGAGACGGGGGTTATAGTACATTAGCGTCTGGGTTAACGAATAGGAATGTGACATTAGATAACGGATTTGTAGATCGTTATTGATTATACATAGGTGGATTTGGCCCTAGAAGTCCCCTTTAAATTGAAGTCCCCCCCCGCGTTGAGTTGTCGTTACTTTATTTACGTACATTCCATACTTGCATGTTTACGATCTTGCATGCTTTTAAATTAGGGTTTATCACCAATCCAATTATTTACGATCGGCTAGATAATATAACGATAATATAATTACACTACTCAGCATGTGAATCTACAAGGTCCCTGTGGATCGATATCCGGAACCACTGTTCTGCAAAATGCGATACCGTATACTTGCGGTAATTTATACGTGAGGAAAACGCGTATCAACGGTCAAGGTCCAAATGCCCTGATAAATTTTAGAGAATTTTTTAACATGAAACATGCAAAGGCAAGAAACATCATCGAGAGGGCATTCGGTCTTTTGAAGTCACGATGGGCCATTCTACGAAGTTCCTCATATTGTCCCATCAAAGTTCAAAATAGGATCATAATGACTTGTTGTCTCTTACATAATTTCATACGAACAACGAATGACTTTAACCCCGAGGAAGAAACATTAGATGATTTTTTCCGTAAAAATCCAGGCATAATTAGTGGAGAAGACTATATTAATACGGTTGAAACTTCAGAAGAATGGACCACGTGGCGGGATACAATTCCAATGAACATGTATAATAACTGGCTAATTTCGCGTTAAACAAATATTTCAATGTGTTGCTTGTTGTTCAGTTTACTTGTTTAGTTTATTTTATTTGTTTTCCCAGACGGAAAAATGTATATGTGTTGTAAGACTTGTTACATTTGGTACACTGTACTTGTTTAATTGCATGTTTATTTGTAAGACTTGACTTTCTAAACATTTTGACGTCGAAAAATTCAGGAATCATGGAATCTAATGCTGGTTCGAAAAAAAGTACAACTAATAAGAATGGTGTCATCAATAACAGACGTAGTTGGACAGTCTTTGAAGAGCAGACTTTAATATTAGGCTTGAAAGATATTGTTTCGAGAGGATGGAAATGTGAAAATAGTTTTAAAACTGGGTTTCTAGGAACTCTTGAATAGTATATGGTACAAACCCCGACACCGACCTCAAAGCATCCCCACATATCCATTCTAAGATACACGTGTGGAAAAAACATTATGCATCGTTAAGCACAATGTTATCGAGGTCGGGATTTGGTTAGAATGAAACAAACACCATAGAAGTCATTGACGAACAAGTTTGGCAAGAGTATGTAAAGGTAGATCACATTATTAAATCATTTTTATAAATTCTTGTTTGAATGCACTAATTTTATTTTATGCATTTTAAAGTCTTTCATTTTTGCCATGTTTACTTAGACGGATGCTAATGCCCGTTCCATGAGGTACAAATTATGGTCATTTTACAAAGACTGGACTACGGTCTTTGGAAAAGATCGTGCAACAGGTGAACATGCTGAAACATTTGCCATCAATGATTTGGTCACCAATTCGAAAGGGAAAGAACCTATTTCCAACGATGATAGTACGTCCCACAAATGGATCCTTCAAATGCGAATAATTATTCTCAGTATATGTCTTTCAGCCGTGTTGACGAAACAACTTCTGCAAAATCTAAATCCAAATCCAAGAAGCGGCCACGTGTTGACACCATTGAAAGTGGCTACATTGAGATGACGGCTAAGCTTTTTGAGAAAATGGAGTCCCAAATGGATGAACTTGTTAGTCGTATGGGCTTCGAGAAAGATGTGTCTATTGCACGGAAACAAGTGTTTGTTGCCCTAGAAAACTTACAACATCTCACTTTCGAGGAAAGGCTCAAAGTCACTTCCAGAATTTGTGGCAATAGCAAAGACCTAGACATATTCTTCTGTTTGAGTGAGGAACACAAAGCAAATATGGTGGAATTGATCTTAGAAGGGAATTATTAAAAAGTTATTTGGATTTTAATATGACATATTATTGTAATGACCTATTTGTATTTTGATGCTTATGGTGAATTGTATTAATCTACGACATTAAATTTTCCCCAACTTTTGATGACACACCATTAAATTTTCCCCAAGTATTTCAATGTGTTGCTATATTTTTTTAATTGTATACGGTAATGTGTTTTTAATTGTAAATAAAAACGAAGCAATTAAAAGTCGATTCCATACACATAACGCTAACATAGACCATACCATATAAAATATTAAACAGTAATGAAGTAATTAGGATAAAAATCACTCCATAATTACAGTAGTGCATGAAAAACCAAAAGCACATCAATTTGCCAACCCACAATAACAACGAAAGGAAATAGTTAGTGCAAATATATTACATACAGTACATATTGGCTAGAAGCACTATTTTACAACACAATCACGTAACCTATGGCACATGCACAAAACAAATATATCTTATAAAAATAAAAACCATGTCATTTTTCATATAGAGAACCCAATAACGCTTAGCCTTCATATTCAATTGTTTTCGGGGGTAGAAAATGCGCCCAACGGTGGCTTGTCTGAAGTAGTCGAGCTCTTTGGAGTACCGAAAGGCATGAATCTGTTTACACAATCAGCCCTCGATCACAAAATAGAACTACCCTTTGCGTAAGGTTCATCCACAAAGCGTGAGTTGGCCGTGCTTAATTCGGTGTCCCTTGAACCCTCGGAATCGGATACGGAGTTTAGGTAATGCATCATATCAAAATCAACATTGCGCGACACACCCGAAGAAATGTTGATGACCGTGTTGGGGTCGTTAGGGACAATATTTGCAAACTCTTGTTCAGCCAATAGGTCAAATGCAAGAGCATGAAACCAAATCGGTCCTCTTCAATTACATTTGCTACACCGCCACTATTCATTTCGTCATTAGTTTTTGGCTCATCCTCATCGGAAGACAGTATGATAATCTCTTCACCTCATTTGGGATATCCACGGGGTCACTTCCGAAGATACACTTTAGGGCGTCATACCTTAGTTCGCCAACGGGGTTGTAAGCTCCGGCATAATGACTGGTCTGTAAACAATAAAAACTTTAATATGGTATCTTCATTAGCAAAACAGATTAAGTAAATTGTCTTAGATACAAACCTTTAATATATGATTCCACACATCTTTGGATGGAGAGATGATGTTAGTAGTTGTATTGTATACTACCCCTTCCTGTGACAATATCCAATGAAACGTAGTAAACCTCTTTTCTAATAACCTTATCTTCTTGGTTTAATGCTTGTACGAGAACCACTTGTCGAACTTGTGTTGAACCGCCTCTTGACAACTCAGCAGGGCAAGAGTATTTTTTCCATTACGGTCGAAGTTGCCAAGACTTGATTCCAAACTCAATAACTCGACGAAATAGTCATCGACTGCATCACTAACTCGTACAAAAAATCTTCTTGCCTATAAATTGGTTTCTTCATTGGAGCCATGCAAGCTATATCTTTGGACTTAAGCAGTGAGTTTGTTTCACTTGTCATACACACACTCGTCATATATAAGTAAATAAAATAGGTCATAACTGCAGTTAGGTAAGTACCTTATTGTATACGATATACATAGCACTATTCTGAATGAAATTTGTGAACACAATATTTTCATGAGTTGCAGTGAAGATATGCCATTAAAAATCTTGTCTTTCGATCCCATCCTTGTCTTTAGATTGTCATTCGTGACGTTTTTTAATCAAAAATATGAGGATTTAATGGAAATTGCAGGGTTACAACTACCACTACTATGACAACTCGGAGGATCTTAAATTCTTCTTGAAGAAAGAAGGAAAGAATTCGAAGAGTCAATGGGTAAGTGTGCATTAACCTCTCTCGGTGAACAGTGATAGATCAATTCATTTCAGGATGTATTTATTAACATGCATTAAACACCCACTACAAATTCAATGTATTGAAGTGTAAATCAAGCGGCGAATGTGACCGATTGGTTCAACCAATCAATGTCTATACTTTTTTCCATTAAATTCCTTTAAGAGACCATTTATGTTGGGCACAATTTGTTCAACTTGCGTACACATTTGGATACACATAAATTCCCCTCTTTGTTGTCATCAACTTTGTAAGGTTTGAGTACAATTTTTTTTTAGTGAAAAAAAATATATATTTGTTCATCTTCTTTTGGTTTAATGTTTTATCAAACTAATGCTTGTTTAATTGTTTAGGTGTCATGTCGCGGCCGAGAACCCGTAACCAGGTTCACTTGGCAAGGATGAACAAAACGCCGTGGCCCGTTTCATTCGATGACTGCCTATAGAATGCCGCTACCAGATTTGCACACTCCGTGGATACATTGCAAAACGAAGAAGCGTACGAAGACCTCCTCTTCGAAGTTATCATAACAGTGAATTATCATTTCTCAAGAAACTTTGAGGAGGTTGATATCAAATGGAGAATGGAATGGCTTCGAAAATGTTTCTTAGCATTTAAGCGATACATTGTGCAAGATGGTGTGACGTTCATACACTCCAAAAAGAAGGTGACATTGGATAGGAGTTTGTGGCATTTGGACCGTTGTGTAAGATTTTCAAAAAATGTTTCATATGTTCTTCATTTAATAGATTGTTAATCAAGATAATTAGACATTAATCATGCATTCCATTTGTAGGAGAAGGAATAGGAGAGGGCTTTTAGGGTGAATGGATATCGGTTGTACAAAAAATGCAAATATGTGTTTGAAGACAAACAAGCTCCGACAGTTAACTTTCGAGGTTTTACCGGATACCATCGTGATAACCCAATCATCATTCACGAAGGAGATGATGTTCAAATTGTTGGTCCTGAACAGGTTCCTCCGGAAAATCGTGCACTCATTCCATTTGCAGGTGACATGGCTCAGTTCGAAGTAGTCCAATATAGCTCCCCGTAACTAGAAGGTTTTACATTTAGGTCTATGTTGTAGACTTGTAGAATCTGCTAATATGATGTTTATGCAGTACAACTTTATTTTAAAAACCTTTCTTATTTGCTTGTTTCAAGTATGTTTTAAAGCCGTGGAACTAAGATCCCAAAATTTTCGACTAGTACTTCATGTTGTTGCAAGTTCTAGGTCGCGTGGGACGTAGATCATAATATGTTCAATCGGATGGTTATATTTATTACAATATATGGTTTTTATTCCATATTCTTCTCCTTTCATATGTCATTTAAAACTCAATCCAATATACATAGTACGACGTGTTCATTGTTTTTCAGATCTGAAATATTTGTATCATTATACACAATACAAATGCTAATACTATCAATTGTTGTGTCAATACAAAAAGACAACCTAATTAGATACACAATAATATAAAATAGTGGTAAACATATCATTAGTACTGCAAGCTACGACGTATTAGTTACACGGATTTCCCCATTCCCATCACTCTTCTGTTGCAATTGGGATTCCAAATCCGATATTTTCTTAACCAAGACGGAGACTTCCAATGGAATCTGCGCTTCCAAATAGTTTATTCTCTTGAACAATTCTGGAACAATTTGCTTTGATCTATTACACATTACAGGATCACACCAATTAAAAAAAACAACAACCATTAACCTGAAATTGTATGTTCAGTTCATTAGCATCAGATAAATTGTATCAAACTGAACAAACACAAATACGCACTAATGTTAAAATAATTCATTACAATACGACACCAGATAAGCTCAATGAAATTTTCAATTGAAATATGTTTGAACCAAAATCTTAATATATTGTGTTCAATATTTAAGAAGCACATAATAACAGTAACAGACAATCGCGATAGTCGTTGTATTGTTTTAATTTAGAACCCAACACATGCCCAACATCAAAATCGCATTCATTAAGGTTCATTAATACAAAAACCTATTTTGTTATAAGAAAACCAGTAATTTTGAGTTGATGGGAAAAAAATTACCCCCCTTTGAGGGCAAGTTACGAACCGTTGTCCTGGGTTTGCATCTGTCCATGAAGTTTGTACGCCGACCATGTAAGCGCAATCACAATATTTTGGCTATTCGCGATTTATTTTGACTCCGTTGTACATGTTGTTGCCCGTTTTCCGGTGAGAACTAGTACTGCCAGAACTCATGGTGCAACGATTTCGACGATTCACTCGAAACAATGGCAGATTTATATTTCACCGATTACCAATTTAGGGTTGGAGATTTATTACGGGAATTGCAGGTGGAATTCTGTGGAAAGAGAAGAGAAAGAAGAAGTAAAATGGAGATATATTAGTTTATATTTCAAGGGCATTTACGAAAATTACCAATTAGGTCCATGCTAATATCTTTATATCAACAACACAAAACAACGTATTGTTGGTCAAGGGATTATCAGTTCCGAGATAATACCACAAACCAAATGTCACGTTAAGTGTAACTTATCAACATTCCTATCTCAATATTAACTATCTCATCCCTACCTATATATCCAAGCCCTCCAACCAAAGGGGCCCATAATTTTTTAAGGGCCTATTTGATAAAAAAAAAAACATCAATGAATTTTGACTTCATGATAAATTATTTTTTTCAATTAATATTGGACATAAATTCAATCAACTTAAAATAGCTTATATACCCCACCCCAACTAACTATTCTAATAAGTTAAAATATATATATATATATATATATATATATATATATATATATATATATATATATATATATATATATATATATATATATGCTAATAAATGCAGATCCCCCTAATTAATAGCACCGAAATATCCTCCCGAAAATTCCGCCCCCAAATCACACTCCAAATTCACTCGAAAATTATCGGTTGTCCACCGTTTACACCAAGCCCACCCAGCAATGGAGATTGTTGTTCTAAGGGAAGAAACGAATTAGAGACTAAAAATACCTTTTTTTTAGGAAGACACAGTTATTCATAATCGTTAACACGACAAGATGGTTCAAAAATCAGCGGCGAGAAATAATTAATCAGTGTCCTGTATTTGTTGATTTAAACCGATTAGTTGAAAATTGCAACTAATTTACATGATTGTTCTTCATTTATTTTGTATGTGCTTCTCGCCATTCCCAAATTAATCTAGGAAGGAGAAAATCGAAGACACATGAAAACCACTGTATAAACAACTATATAAATATGAAAACCACTCTGTAAACAACTATATAAACATGAAAACCACTCTGTATAAACATCTATATAAACATGAAAACCACTCTGTATAAACAACTATATAAACATGAAAACCACTCTGTATAACAACTATGAAAACATGGAAACCACTCTGTATAGTAGCTATGTAAACATGAAAACCACTTTGTATAATTACAAATTCGCTTTCTCACTCGGATAAACAACAACATAATGTTCAAGCAAAACAAACATGTTCATAGATCTACAATTCTCTCGAGATAACTCTAGATTGAGATGTTGGGCTTCGATAATCCATTGAAGACTGATATTTTTTGGGGTTTGATAACTCTACAAAGTGAATCGAACAACATTAACCCCTAGCGCCACCAGAGATCTCTGTAGTGTCAAGCGTAGCTAGAATAGAGAAACACATATTGAGAAAGAAAGATTGAGAGAGAGAGAGAGAGAGAGAGAGAGAGAGAGAGAGAGAGAGAGAGAGAGAGAGAGAGAGAGAGAGAGAGATTAAAATTATGAGGATTAGAATTCCCACGCCACCGAAATGGAAATCTACAATCAATGAGCGGGAATCGTGGAATTAGTTAACAACGTGTTATTTAAGATATATATGGAAAATATATTATATATCTTTTAATATCAAAATTAGATATACATTATTTTTTAGTTAGGTGTATACCGGAGAAATTAAGTGTTTTTAATTAATAAAAGTTGTTTTGGATTTATCTTAAAAATGTAAAATAAAATTGTCTCATTGTAATGACACTTGTGTAATGCGGGGTTTTGTCAAATTTTTCCTTCTTTTAATTGGGGTAATTGGCATTCAGCGAAGATAGACAATAATATGGTATAATTCATTCAACGAAGATAATACAAGAATAAGGTACATTCCATTCAGCGAAGATAATACAAGAATAAGGTACAATTCATTCAGCGAAGATATACAAGAATAAATTTTTATTACCTGAAACCACCGTCGGCCAATTAAGAATCAATAATTGCTCTCTCATGATCATCAATATCGTTGCGCGCTTTGTAATCCACTCTTCCTCAAAACACATCAAGATCTATATCCGTTTTATTTGGATCTTCGTCATTTTTTCTGGAATTTCGACCAGGTCCACACTATCTCTTTAATTCTTGGTCTTTTGGGTGGCGGCGTCGTGGTCCTTGTACTGACAAAAGCAGGGTCTTTTTTCTCTTCGGAACACGATCATATTTGGTCCCTTCTTTTTCTTCCTCTGGTACGTCTTCATGAAATTTTTTTCTTATTCGCTTATTTCGTTTTCAGCTAGATAGTACTGAAGTAGGTCAACACATATGTCATGTTCGTCACACAAATGGTTTATGAGGGAAACTCGAAACGTATAACATATTTAACCACAATGTATGTATGTATGTGTAATGTAATTAGTAACAAATGGATAAATATAGTCTAAGAGGGACACATTAAACGTATTATAGATGTAACAAGAAACTATGTATGCATAGTGTATTTAGTAACACGTTAGAATGTAAATATTGTATAGGCAAGATTCATAATGTACTTACTTTAATTGTGATTTGAGATTATTCATCGTCTCTTCAACCCCTTGCTCTTCTTCTCCTATATTCTCAACTACTTCATTCATTTCATTGTTCTCCCAATCCTATTTACTTCCATATTATTTTTCTTTGTTCCCATCAATACCATTCACATCCATTTTTGTTTCTTTTTTCTCCTCTTCCTCATTTTTTCTTTTGTTTTTCTCCATCCTAGTCAATTCTCCTATATTCTCATCAACTTCTATTTCTATTTCTTTGTCCTCTGCCTCATCTTCCCTATTATTTTCCTCTATCATATTCGCATCTCCTGTATTCTCTATTTTTTTTCTTTGCTCTCTCATTCTCTTCTTCCTCGTTGTTCTCCTCTACATCTCTTTTTCATCTTTTCTTAAAAACCTTTTTGCCACTGATTTCATTCTCCTCCTCTCAGTCTATTTTCTCTTCTTTCTTTTTTTCGTCTTCCTCGTCGTCCTTTTCCCCCCATTCCTTTCCCTCTTATCTTGTTTCTTCTTTTTCACCACTGTTTCAGTCGTCTTCTTCTTTTCTTCTTCCCTCTTCTCTTATGTTTCTTCATTTCATCTATTTGTTGCTTCAAATATGCAATTACTTTATCTCTAGCTTTAAGAAAGACTGTTGCTTCTAAAATGTCCGAGGACATTTTCTTCATGAGTAGTAGAGGAATTTGGACCTTTCAGTTTGTCTTCTACGGGGAATGCATAGAAGTGCTTCACATTTATCTTTGTGAGTGTATCAAGTGCTAACTCAGTTGCATCATCTTCAGTGTGGATCTTGTTGTCGCACGATTGCAAAAGACGAGAAAATGTATTCACAAATGTTTGTAAACCCGGAGAGGGGACCTTCTCATGCACCCAAGTCTGCCCAATTCAAACTCATTGATGCATTATTATATTCATAATAACAATATATAAATGATATCGTACATAAAGTAGATACGACTTACCAACAGCCCAATGGTGCATCTATTAAAATACGGTGCGCCGACAACGTCCTTCCTCATTTCTTCAACCAAAAATTCATCGGCCACCATTCCCCATGCAAACAATCCTAGATTGTGCACATTATATATGTACTCATAAACAAACCTAGGGCAAGTCTTGTTAGGATTTGAAAATAAAAAAACAATTACAAACAAAAAGTGAGTACAACCGAATGAAGTCATCCAAACAATCATCCTTATCTGCATAATCTTCTAACAGTTCAACAATCCCATTTCTGTTGACTTACTTAAAGTCTCCCTTATAAAGGCGGCTAACAACGGAAGAACTATCTGCCCACCAAGTTATGTTAATTGGTTACCCATCATGGTTCAACCCCAGCGTAATTGAAAACTCAACCGAATCAAACTGGACTAAAATTTTACTTTTGTTCTTCCCAAACTCAAATTCGTTTAATATGACTTTATACCTCTCCATTAGATTTTTAACTTTCGTGAAACTGTGTCCCAGTTTGGCCATGCCAATGTGCTGCCCAAATGGATGTGACTTCAGGGCGTTTAATTGTAACATGCCCATTTTAGCACTCACTTTCCTCATTGCTTTAGTGAAACAACTCGGGGAGCATCTAGTCTCCACTTTGTTGGTGGCCATTTTCTTCTTTCGACCAATCTAGGTTTTCACTGTAGACAATATACAAATAACTAATCACAATAATACCACGAGACAACTTCGTACATACTAAAATTCTCTGCAAATACGTCGTTCTAGCACACCCAAAAAAACTAACAATCAAAACTCTATAACTAAAAATTACAGTATTTTGCAACTTAAAAGTGCTTGGGTATAGACAAAAACGTCTCCATCAATAAAATAAAAGTGTAGAATCATAATACCCAACTACTTAAACCCTCAAAATCGTACAATTTCGAAGAAAATAACAAGGTTTCGCAAACTCTAATAACAAAATAACAGTTGTTTCTGTACCGTTAGGTTTTCAAATTAAGTCAAACCACCATACAATTGTTATAAGAATATAAGATCAAAACCTTTATAGAATATGTTACTGCCCATATTTAAATTGAGAAGGACGATGTCAAACTTTTCTCTCCTCTTTCTTCTTTCTTGATCTTTCAGTATTTCTCGTTGTCAATTTTCTATCGCAGGAATACTTTTCGTTCGACTTGCAGTTGTTGTCCGAAAATGTTTGTAGAAATGTTTGGGGATAAATAAAATAAAGGGTAAATTACACCCACACCCCTGAGGTATGCTTAAATAATTGTAAGGTCCCTTTGGTATCGATAATTACACTCACCCCCCTGAAAGGTAGTTAAAAACTTTAACGGGATAATGCATTGGATACATTATTCCGATAGGTAGTTAAAAACTCTAACGGGATAATGCATTGGATAAATAAATGTGTATTGAAAACATTTTGTTTAAAAACGTTTTTATGCCTAGTAGCATTTTTTTTTAAGTGGAAATGAGGTGTAGTTGTAATTTTGATCTAAAGTGAGGGGCATTCCAAACATGTCACGGTGGATATAGAGCTACCTGTAACAAAACATAAAAGGAGAAACTTCAGTATCCAAGATATACTACTGGAGATTGAATGGTATGTGAAAGTGTGAAATGATTATTTTCGAGCAAAAACCCCTTTGCTCTACGATGCCACCTAATAAAAACCCTAATTTCTTATGTATGTCACCTAAAAAAAATTATAATTTAAGTTTTTGAAACATTAATTTGATATATATATATATATATATATATATATTTTCTGAACTGAAATTTAGTAGTTATTAGGTAGGCCGAGCTCGCCTCTTTTCGCATACTCGAGCTCGAGTCTATTTTGTCAAGTTCCTTCTTTTTTGGCTCGAGCTCGAGCTCGTGTCCATTTTGTCGAGCTCGAGCTCAATTTGTTGTTTTTTTTCTTTGTAAATGTTTTTAATTATTAATTTTATTATTATTAAAAACTATTTTAATAAAATTACAAAATATACAATAAATTTTAATTATATGTATTTTTTAATATTTATATTTTATTTTTATTTATTTCTATAATATTTTATATTATTATATATTATTTAAATAAAAAATAATATTTAAATAATAATAAAAATAATAAATATGGCTCGCTAGCCGGTCGTGAGCTCACGAACAACTAAAACTGGCTCGAGCTCGGCTCGTCATAAAGCTCAACCTCGCGAGCTCGAGCTTGAAAAACTCGAGTCCGAGTTCGAGCTTTTTTCGAGCCGGCTCATCAAGCTCACGAGTCGGCTTGTTTACTACCCCTAGTTATTAGTTTTACTTTTATCGACGTGGATGTTCTTATTTTTGAAAAATTATGAAACTTTCAGAAAAATTCCGACGATTTTTTAAATTTTAAAACTTGTGTGATTTTCGAAATTTCTGCGACTTTTGGAATTGGAAAGAATTTTAGATTCCAACTTTTTTTGGAATTAGAATTGAAATTAATTTTGCACTAACAAAAAAAAGATGATTTTTTTTTCGAAAAGGCCAATTTCGATATGTTCCATTCTACTTGCACCCGTACATAGAAGAAAATCAGTTAGTGGTGTAGCCAAGAAATATTCTGGCTGCTCCAATATTTTCTTATATCAGTTAAGAAAACATATATTTTCATGCATATAATATTGTATAACTATTAATTAGTTCAATTATAAGCAAAAACTAATTGCACCAAAGGATACACTTTTTCATTAAGGGCAAATGGCAAAAAGGCCCATAACATGGGACTTAAATGCATTTTAGTCCACAAAAAAAACAGTCTCTCAATTAAGCCCATCCCCATGTCTTTAGTCTAAAATACCCTCAATAATATAATTCTTAACAATTCCACCCATTATGCTCTAACTTCCTTAATATTACACATTGACCCCGGATTTAAACAAATATATCACATTAACCCCCAAAACTTTTTTTTTTCAGAAAATAATTTTTTTTCTGAAATGTTTTTTTTCCGGCCAGATTCCGGCGTTGACCGCCGGAGACCGCCGGTCTCCGGCGTTGACTTTTTTTTTTTTTTTGAAATTTTTTTTTCCTGAATTTTTTTTTTCCGGCCGGTCAACCACCGTTGACCGCCGGTCTCCGGCGTTGACTTTTTTTTTTTTTTTTGAATTGTTTTTTCTTAGAAAAAAATTATTTTAATTAATATTACTGTCTTGACTACTAAATTACTGTCTCATACAGTAATATTACTGTTTGGGACAGTAATATTATGAATATTATTTTTCCGAACAGTAATATTATTAATATTATTGTCTAAGACAGTTAAATTACTGTTGGAGACAGTAATTTAACATCCAAGACAGTAATATTAATTAAAATAAATTTTTTTGTAAGGACAAAAATTAAAAAAAAAAAAAAAAAGTCAAATTAACAGTTAAATTACTGTCTCCGACAATTAAATAACTGCTGGAGACAGTAATTTAGCAACGAATACAGTAATATTAATTAAAACTATTTTTTTTATGAATAAAAAAAGTCAATTAACAGTTAAATTACTGTCTCCGACAGTTAAATAACTACTGGAGACAGTAATTTAGCAACGAATACAGTAATATTAATTAAAAATATTTTTTTTAAGAATAAAAAAGTTAATTAACAGTTAAATTACTGTCTCCGACAGTTAAATAACTGCTGGAGACAGTAATTTAGCAACGAATACAGTAATATTAATTAAAATATTTTTGAAGAAAAAAAAAAAAAAACAGTCAATTAACAGTTAAATTACTGTCTCTGACAGTTAAATAGCTGCCGGAGACAGTAATTTAGCAGCAAGACAGTAAAATTAATTAAAATATTTTTTTAAGAAAAAACAAAATTATAAAAAAAAAAAAAAAAAAAAAAAAAAGTCAACGCCGGAATCTGGCCGGAAAAAAAATATTTCAGAAAAAAAATTTAGTTTCTGAAAAAAAAAAGTTTTGGGGGTTAATGTGATATATTTGTTTAAATCCGGGGTCAATGTGTAATATTTAAGAAGTTAGAGCATAATTGGTGGAATTGATAAGAATTAGGGTTAAAATTGGGGTCAAAAATTGAAATTTGGGTTAAAATTGGTTTATTGATAAAATTGGGCTAAATTGGGGTGTAAATCATGAAATTGGAGTTGAATTGGGTTTCAATGAATTGGGGGTAATTTTGGTATATATAAAGGGATTTTCCTTATTTGCAAATAAGTTTGAATGGGGTGAATTTATTTGAAAGACAAAAAAGTTGGATGTCCCTCTTTTAATTAAGTGCCCTTGTCATGGGCCTATTTGCCATTACCCCTTTCATTAATATTAAATATTTTATTATGTTTTGTCTGAATTATTACTATTTATTTATATACCTGAAAATATACGTGAGTATTATCCAAAAAGAAAAAAAAGAAAAAAAGAAAGAAAAAAAAGAAATTTAAAGTATAACCAAAAGGCCAGACTCTGAGAGAGCAATAATTGTGGCATCCCCACACACAGCTGTGAAAGGCAAAAGTTGATGAACATGGAAATTGACAGTCACTGCATCTGCTTTATATCTCAAACTTCATCGAATATAAGCAACATAGCAAATAATATACATAAAATTTTAGAAAGAAAAAAAAAAAAAAAAAAAAAAGCTGTTAATTCCGATCATGGCGGATGCTATCGTTTCGGTTGTGTTGGAGCGTATTGCAACTCTGATGGAAGAGAAGATCCGAGACGAAGTAAATTTGGTGAGAGGAGTTAAGAAGGAGATTCTCAGACTTTCCGATGATCTGAACACAGTTAGAAATGTGTTGGAGGATGCGGAGAAGAAGTGGTACAAGGAAAAAAGCATCAAAGATTGGCTGACGAGGCTCGAAAACACGACGCATGAAATGGACGACGTGTTGGACGAGTGGCGCTACTCCATTCTCGAATCTCAGATCGAAGAATCGAATGCTGCTGCCGAAGTTCCTCGTAAGCAGAAGGTATTATTATGGTGGTCATGCGTTATCCCCTCGTGTTTATATTTTAAGAAAGTTGTTGTACGTCGTGAGATTGGCTTGAAAATAAAGCAAGTGAAAGCACGGCTTGATCTAATTCTGTCGGAGAAAGATCGGTATGGTTTTGCTATCACAGAACAATCATCATCGTCGTCTGATCTCCCCCATGGCGAATCTTGGCGAGTTCAATCTACTTCTTTGATCGACTTAAAGGAAGTTTGTGGACGCGAATCAGAGAGAGAAACTCTGGTGGCCAAACTTGTGGCTGAAGGTAGTAGCGAACATGAGGCATGCGGCGTTTGCGTTCTGTCTGTAGTGGGTGTGGGAGGACTTGGGAAGACAACTCTTGCTCAACTAGCTTATAACGATAGTCGAGTAAAGAATTGTTTTGAATTAAGAATCTGGATATGTGTTTCGGATCCGTTTGATGTGTTTGGCATTGCCAATGACATCATTGTGAAAGCGGGAGGGAGTAAACCACAAGATGCCAAGCAGTTAGATATGTTGTTGGATTGTGTAACAAAGTCTATCTCGAGGAAAAAAATTCTTCTTGTTCTGGATGATGTTTGGACGGAAGATGATACGTTGTGGAAAGCCTTGAAAATCGCTCTCAATTGTGGTGGTGGACTCGGTAGCAAAGTTCTGGTGACAACTAGAAACGAAAGGGTTGTAATAATGATGGGAGCCTCCGAGAATGGGATCCATCATTTAGGACATCTCTCTGATAAAGATTGTTGGTTATTATTACGTCGGATTGCCCTTTGTGGAAAGAACAAGGAGGAATGTGAAAGATTTGACAAGATAGGTAAGGCGATAGCCAATAAGTGCAGGGGGTTGCCACTTGCAGCAAAGACTTTGGCAAGTCTTTTGCGTTTCAAGAAGACAATGGAAGAGTGGGAGAGCGTGTTGAGTAGTGAAATATGGGAGTTGGAGAAGGTGGAAGTTGAGCTATTCCCCCATTTGCTTCTGAGTTACAACGAGTTGTCCCCAGCACTCAAGCGCTGCTTCTCGTATTGTGCTGTGTTTCCTAAAGATACCAGAATTGATGTGGAGACTCTAATAACAAAATGGATGGCACTAGGTTACCTTGGATCAAATGCCGGTGACAGCTGGAAAATTAGAGGGAGAGAGTACTTTGATAATTTAGCAGCGCATTCTTTGTTTCAAGACTTTAAGAAAGATGGCGACGATAAGATAGAATCGTTTATGATGCATGACATTGTACATGATTTTGCTCAATTCCTGAGGAAGAACGTGGGATCAAGAATGGAGAAAACAATTTGTCAAGCATGTAGCCCTCGGTTAGTTTCTCAAGTTAAAGTGTATCGTAGCTTATTATTTGACATGCTTGATGGTCAACATCTTTGTGATGCCCTCACGAGTGTGAGGTTGCTAAGCCTAAGGAGTTGTAGCTCGAGACGCATTCCAAGAAAAATAGAAAAGTTGATTCACTTGAGGTGGTTGGACTTGGGTCATAACGACTTTGCCTGTGACGATGGTCTGAAGTCCATTTGTCAGCTTTATAACTTGACATTCCTTTGGGTGGACCAATGTGAGCTACTAGAGATTCCTTCGGAAGTCGGAAATTTGATTCACTTGATACACCTGGACTTGGGGTACAATACACATCTGAAAGAGTTGCCAGAAAGCCTGTGCAATTTGCGTGAATTAGAAAGCTTGAATGTTGAAGGGTGCACGAATCTTGCTCGACTTCCCCAAGGAATCCATAAACTCGTAAACCTCAAACACCTCAATGTTGATGGTACTGATTCTCTGAAGCAATTTCCTCAAGGACTAGCCCATTTAACCCGTCTCGTGGCATTGGAAAAATTCCTTCCGTGTGATGGGAGCAGGTTGGGATGGTTGAAGAATTTAAACCGACTTAGCGGGAAGATGGAATTGGAGTTAGAAATAAGACGTCATGATTCAGTAGCGGCGGTGGTGGAGGATGCTCGCGAAGCGGAATTGTGGAAAAAGATGCACGTTCATGAACTGAGATTAAATTTTCATGGCGAGTCATCATCGGTTTGGATTGACGTACTAGATGCTCTGAAGCCACATCCAAATCTCCAACATCTAACAATTTACAACTACAATGCCTCGCGACTTCCGGGATGGATCGCATCGCCGCACAACCAAGTCACATCTATTTCCCTCCGTTATTGTGAATCCCTTTCGACGCTTCCGCCGCTGGGTAAACTACCGCTACTGGAGACTCTTCATATTCATGGTTTATCGGAATTGGATTTTGTTGGACGGGAATTCCTGGGAATAACAACAACAACAACAACAACAACATCTTCATCTCCGTCGGTGGGTACTATTATTGGTGGCTTTCCCAAATTGAAGAAACTGACGTTTTCGTTCTGTTCAAAGTGGAAGGAGTGGGAGGACATTACGGCTGAAGAAGAAGAAGATTCTTATAAAGATGCCGTCTCATCAATAATGCCTTGCCTGACGGAGTTTGAGATCAATTTCTGCGAGGGATTGACGGAGCTGCCGCGACGCCTAATGCGTAAGTTGTCATCATCCTTGAAGGTGTTGGTTATTAAAAGCTCCAAACTTGTAGATGCTCTTCAGCCACATCCAAACCTGCACGAGCTCACTATCGGCAACTACCAGGGACCGCAACTTCCACAATGGATCGTGTCGCCACTCAACCAACTCACTTTTATTTACCTCGACAATTGTCAACACCTTGTGCCGCTGCCGCCGCTGGATAAACTACCGCTACTCGAGACTCTTTGTATTAAATCTCATAATCAATTGGAATTTCTTGGACGTGAATTCCTCGGAATAACTACAACAACAACAACATCTTCGTCGGCGGGTACTATTATTGGAGGCTTTCCCAAGTTGAAGAAACTGACGTTTTCGTTCTGTTCAAAGTGGAAGGAGTGGGAGGATATTACGGCGGAAGAAGAAAACGAAGAAGAACATTCCGAAGTTGCCGCCTCATTATTAATAATGCCTTGTCTGACGGAGCTAGAGATCACTTTCTGCAACGGCTTGAGGAGGCTGCCACATCGACTCCTGCGAAAGGTGTCGTCGTCGTTGAAGAAGTTGGATATTTCTTGTTCGACACAACTGAAAAACGTCTACGGGAACAAGTATGGTCAACCCTGGAAATCAATAACACAACACAATCCACACCTTCGCCTCATCGATTGAAGTTGTTTATTTTTTGGGTCATTCAACTTTGCTTTCTTTTTCATTTTCTACTACGGCATTTATTTCATTTTATTTTCCATTTCTTGTTTTTTCATGTATATGAATATTACTTCTCATTTTCTCTTTCATTATGCACACTGAGATTATACAATCAATCCATATATTTTTTTGTTATTCTTATACAGTGAGATTATTTTGGTTATCTCCTGTCTTTTTTCAACCACATGTGGTGTTGTATGGGTGAACCCGGTTTGCACCCTGAAAATTTGTTTTCCCAAATTTATACAAAAGACTAGGATTAATTGAAAAAATACAAAACCAAATCAACAATTATGTTTTTTATATACAAGTAAAATAATGATATATATATATATATATATATATATATATATATATATATATATATATATATATATATATATATATATATATATATATATATATATATATATATATATATATATATATATATATGGTAAACTACAAAAAATACCCCTATGCAATCTCTAAATAGCAAAAATCCTGTGTGATAAATAAACTAGTAAAAAACCCCTATGAAATTATTTATATAGCACAATCTTCCGATTATTCATTTGAGTGTTGATTTGATATAAAAAGACACAAGTACTCTTGAGATTTTACAATTAATAAATTCTTATATTTTATAAGTGTTTAATTATTTTATTTTTGTTATATCTTAATTAGAAAAGTAGAATAGGGTCTTTTATTTCTATTTTTATTATCAGATAATATATGTATATATTTTAAATTATCCCTACATTAAAAGAAAACTTAAACATTATTATGTATTTCTTTATTTTGTATTAAAAAATCTATACTTAGTTTGATTACCAAATTTTTAATATTTTTTTAATTTAATTGTTTACTAATTTTTTAATAATATTTTAATTTATAAACAATCAAATGGAAAAGAAAATATATATACATATAATATATAGGATTAAATACAAAAACACCCCTGTACTATACACTTTGTATCATATACCCCCGTACTACACATATATACAAAAACCCCCTTATTGTTACATTTTTTTCCAAAATCTGACGAAAATACCCTGTTATACTTTCTTTCAATATATTTTTTTAACATTTTGGTCAATTTTACTTGGGAAGTTTTTGTTTTTTTTTTTCTACAAAAACATCTAATTGCTTAGATTTTTTTTAAATTTTGTGAATAAAACCTTTATTTTTGTCATTTTGAATTTCTTCATCTTTTTCTCAAATGTCTTTCGGTAGTTCAAATTCACAACAATCATAGGATTGTAAAGATGTTTGTAATCTTAGGATGTTTGAACTACCGAAAGACATTTAAGAAAAAAATTAAGAAACTCAAAATGACAAAAATAAAAGGTTTTATTCAGAAAATTAAAAAAATTTAAGCAATTAGATGTTTTGGAGAAAAAAAAAGTCTAAATACCAAAATTTACAAGTAAAATGGACTGAAAATGGTAAAAAAAAATATAATGGAAAATGGCTCAAACAATCCCTTATATACCTATGTATGTTTTAGTAGAGGTATTTTCGTCATATTTTTGAAAAAAATGTAACAGTAGGGGGGGTTTTGTATTTATGTGTAGTAGTACAGGGGATATATGATACGAAGTTCATAGTACAGGGGTGTTTTTGTATTTAACCCTAATATATATTATAAGCAATATGATAAGTAACATGCTTATCAAAGCTTGGGTATAACTCCGATATCTCGGGGCCTTGGACCGGTTGGTTGCTCGAACCACCGGCTTCAACAGTCGACGGGACAAGTAAAGCCCGCATGGTATTCGCTGAGGAAGAAGCCTCTCCAAACTGTGTAAGTGTACGTTGCCCCGGAGCCTTAAACGGCGCAGACATATTGCTCTTGGTCATGGTCTCAGTCTTGGTCGTGGTCTTTGTCTTGGTCTTGGTCATGGTTGTCTTACTCTTATCAGACAGTTCTTTCCTCTTCTTACGGTTCGAGCAGTCGAGATATACGAGGTGTAAGTGTACGTTGCCCCGGAGCCTTAAACGGCGCAGACATATTGCTCTTGGTCATGGTCTTAGTCTTGGTCGTGGTCTTTGTCTTGGTCTTGGTCATGGTTGTCTTACTCTTATCAGACAGTTCTTTCCTCTTCTTACGGTTCGAGCAGTCGAGATATACGAGGTTCACGTGGTTATTTCACTGCAAAAAGTAAAATAACACACAAATAAATAAATATGCATAATTTAAAAAACAAAAAAGAAATTGCAAAAAAATAAAAAATAGAAATAACAACAACCCATTTTCGACCTGTCGATTTTCCCTACATTTTCGACAACAACCTGTCGAAAATGAATAACTCAAAATTTCAATTTCATCCAACAGTCGACCGAAAAGTGTCGACTTCAAAAGTTTCGACAGGATTATGTCGAAAATTGTGAAAACATCGTCGTTTTTCGAAGACGAAGAATAAACCAAGAAATCTCAAATCAATGCTTAAATTGACTGAAATTATTGGTACCCATCAGCAAATAAAGATCATTCCTTGCCTAAACAATCAAGGGGTTGTCTAAAGTCCGAGAGGGGTTGTACTACTCGGACCCAAACGATTGAAAATCAACCAATAAAAATGCGACACGTATGATTTGTACGAACCCCACAAAAAAAGTACAATACCTACCTTATAAGTGAAATTACATAAAAACCCCTATAACTAAAACTTAAGTAACAATTAATAATAATTAATAAGTAGGGTCATGATAAGGGACTTAAATGCACATTGGTCCACATAAACAACAATCTTTCAAATAAACCCATCACCATGTCTTTACTCTAAAATACCCTCCATAATAATTTTTTTATCAATTGCATCCATTATAATCTAACTTCCTTAATATTACACATTGACCCCGAATTTAAACAAATATATCACATTAACCCCCATTTTAATAATTTTTTGAAAAATATTGTTTTTTAGAAAATAAATTTTTTTCTGAAATTTTTTTTCCGGCCAGATTCCGGCGTTGACCTGGCAGGCCTTGTCCGGCATTGAATTTTTTTTTCTGAAAACATTTTTTTTTTCTGAATTTTTTTTCCGGCCAGTCAACCGCAGTTGACCGCCGCTCTCCGACGTTGACTTTTTTTATTTAATTTCGTTTTTTAAAAAAAAATTCTTAGATAAAAATATTTTAATTAATATTACTATCTTGCCTACTAAATTACTGTCTCATACAGTAATATTACTATTTCAGACAATAATATTACTGTTTCGGACAGTAATATTATGAATATTATTTCCCGAACCGTAATATTACTAAAATTACTGTCCCAAACAGTGACATTATTGCTTGAGACAATAATATTACGGTCGAAGACAATAATATTACAGTCGAAGACAACAATAATGCAGGCCAAGACGATAAAATTAATTAATACAGTAATATTATTGTCTCAGACAGTTAAATTACTGTTGGAGACAGTAATTTTGAGCCAAGACAGTAATATTAATTAAAATATTTTTTTTAAGAAAAAACAATTTGTTTTTTAAAAAGTCAATTAACAGTTAAATTATTGTATCCGAAAGCTAAATTATTGTAGCCAAGACAGTAATATTAATTAAAATATTTTTTTTAGGAAAAAAAAAGTCAATTAACAGTTAAATTACTATCTCCGACAGTTAAATAACTGTGGAGACAGTAATATAGCAGTCAAGATAGTAATATTAATTAATATATTTTTTTAAGAAAAAAAAGGTTAATTAACATTAAATTACTCTCTCCGACAGTTAAATAACTGCTGAGGACAATAATTTAACAGCCAATACATTAATATTAGTTAAAATAGTTTTTTTAGAAAAAACAAAATTAAAAAAAAAAAATTCAAAGTCGGAGACCCTGCGATTGAGCTACCGGAGAAGAATTTCAGACAAAAAAAAAGTTTTGAAAAAAAAAGAGTTCTAACGCCGGAGACTGTGGGTCTCTGGCAGTCTCCGGTGGTGGCGAGTTAAAATTGGGGTCAAAATTGAAATTATGGTAAAAAAAATTGGTTAATTGGTGAAATTGGGCTAAATTAGTTAGTCGAAGTATGATCGTGGAATTTTTTTTTTATTTGGGGGGCAAAATGCAAAAATGACCAAAGTTAGGGGCAAAGTACAGTTAACCCTACTTTTAATTCTGTGGTTTAATAATGTAAGGTTATTAAAGTAATTTTACATGAAGTACGATGGAGTACGACCTTTGTACGATCTATTTTTACTGGGTTCGTACTTTAATTTATAAATTCATAGGTTCGTACGGGATCGTACAAGTTCGTACTTTAAATCAACGACTATAATTTTTTCCTAAATATTTTCTACGCACCAGATTAAATCGTTTGGGTCCGAGTAGTACAATCCCTCTCGGACCCTAGACAACCCCAACAATCAAATCCTAACTATCCATATCAAATTTATCTCAATATCTAAGAAAATGAAGAAAAAAAAAATCTAACTCTTACTTGGGAATACGACGGCGGCATGTTCGTTTTGGGTGGCAACGATCAACAATGGTCAGCGCGACGGCAGTAGGTGGCGGACGGACGATCGGAATTTTTTTGGGAGAATTTTTCTTTTAATTTGTATTAAACTAAGAAATCTTAATATATTGTGATATAAGTTGATATTTTTAAAAAATTATGGGGACAAATGTGCAAATTGGCGATTAGACTAGGTGCCAAAAGCCCAATTACCAAAATATTTATAAGGCTAATGGTTGCCCGGACAAATTAAGAATTCGTTCCCACGCGCCGCTGCACTGCACGCGAAGAAGAAGAAGATGAAGTGGAGAGGTTTTCGAAGTCCCCCAATTCTCAACTACAACAGAATCTATCACCACCACCGGCGTTTTCACTTCACCACATTCCTCCGCAAGGTACAACCTGCTCCACCACGATCCTTCCTCGGCGGTGGCGGCGCCGCCGCCGCCGGTAGCAATGGCAGCAACTCGCAGTCGCAGGGTACTACTGAACTCGATTTTTTCACGCTTGTTGTCAATTTTTACTGTAGACCGATTGCCCTAATTATCCTAGGACAAATATTCTGTAATTTCATATTTATATTTGAAGTTACTACTGTACATGAGAATTGAGATGCTGTTTAACTTATGTGGCAGGTAATTCTTTCTTAGTACCTGGGGCAACTTTGGCAACCATATTTATGCTTGGTGCTCTTCACGCTCGTCGTCTATACGATGATAATAAGGTAGTCGTAGTGCGTAATCGAATTGATTATATTTCATAGGTTTGGCACACATACAATTTGCGTGCTCCTGGACCTGATTGAAGCACATGGTGTTTGTAACATGAATTTTTAAGTTGTCGTCTAATATGTAACACATTTGATAGGCTAAGGCTCTAGGTGGTCATTAGCTATAATCATGAATTAACGACGAGGAAGGACAGTGAAAGGGGTTGTCTTAGGTTATAAAGTGTATATCACTGTGTATTTTTCAAGTGCGCGGACTCTAATTTAGTTTCATTGGCGGCAACTACCGAGTTGTTTCTTCTTCATGTGTTGCAACTTAGTTTTTCTTTCTTTTTTGAAACTAGGAATTTTGTAAATGGATCGCTCTTGGGTTTTCCTTATATGTTTTATGTAAAACTTGAACTTTTCATTGATCGTATGCTAATTTTCTAGTGATCAGAATAATATGTATAGTTTAGATGATGGGTGGTATTGCGTGTTTAAGAACCAAAAACTTTAACAAAAACACAATTGAATAACTTCCATAACTAGAAGAACATCTATCTGAAATATTGTTTCTGATGTTTTTATTACCCTGAAAAATAATGAATAAACTTGAGCTCTTGTAAGCTGTCAATGTTTGCAGTCTTTCTCGATAATAGTCCCAATCTATGATTGTTTTAGTACAATGACTCTTGAAATTTATCCTCTGTGTGTGTTGGTGGTGTTGTTTTTATTATTTTGACATTTTTATTGCTGTAATAGATTAGTATTAATTAAGCATATTCGTCGATTGAAAATTATAGTTTGCCTACATAGGTTCTTCTTCTTTTTTCTACACTGCAACAATTTAAATATCAAGCTCAGGCTTCTCTCATAGTCTTACTATTTTACTCGTTATTCTAGAAGGGAATGTATTTGCTCGTTTTAACCTCGATGTATCTTCTCAAATGTTTGACAAACAGATTGAAGAGGCCAGATCAAAAGGGGTTGAATTAGAGTTCCAACCAGATGTTAAGGTAAAACATACTTTTTGCTTACTTGTCAATGTTATTGCATGCAGTTCTGTTATTATATAATTTGTATGCCAAACTTCTCAATGCTGATAGGCAAGGTTCTTGAGATTGCTACCATTGCGCTCCATTTCACGGTTATGGGGTTCCGTGACTGGTGTGGTGAGTCCTACAATTTACAACATTTTGATGAGCTAATAATGTGTGATGAACTTGAAGGTATATATAAATTTGCTAAATATTCTTGACCAGGAACTTCCCGTTTGGCTGCGACCATACGTATATAGAGCATGGGCTCGAGCATTTCATTCCAGTAGGTTTTACATTCTTTTGAAATTATTTTTGAAGTAAAAAGTATCTTATAATCTGCTAAACAATCCATGCTGTGAAAATTTTATGAATTCTCGTTCCGTATATGTAATCAGACTTGGATGAAGCCCAACTCCCTTTGGAAGAATACGGATCTCTACGGGAGTTTTTCGTTCGCAAGTTGAAAGAAGGCTCAAGGCCTATCGATTATGACCCGTACTGTCTGGTAACTGGTAACGAGATTCTTGAATATCTTGTACCGTCCATTACTGTTGCTCGAACCTCCACACTTGATCAGTTTGTACTACTTTTTTCTTCTGTGGCTGTAGGCGAGTCCTGTCGATGGGACTGTGCTGAGGTTTGGCGAGTTAAGAGGACCTGGGGCTATGATTGAGCAAGTAAAGGGATGTACATATTCGGCTTCTTCACTACTCGGTGCAAACTCGTATCTTCCGATGATTGCTGCAGGAGATGCTAATGAAGAAATTATTGGGGAAGAGAACACCACCATGAAATCTGCAACCCAGAAGTCGTGGTGGAGAATTTCCTTGGCTTCTCCTAAAGTTAGAGATACTGAATCATCCAGGTAAAAATTTCAATATGTTTGAAGCGGCAATTAGTATCAGATTAGATACTAGTGTACCTATAACTTCTATTATTCATCGACTCATCCGCTATGTAATAATCTTACGGTGATTGTGGTAAGAAACATTGAATTGTATACCCATTAGAACAAAGTAGATATTGAACTTCTATATGAATGCTTGTAGCGTAGTTGTTGTCTATAATCTGATGCACATGGATAGTTAAAGTGTTGAGCAGCTCTGTTGACTTTAAGTAATGTCTCTCGAGATGAAAAGAAATTTTTATCAACCACTATAAGATTTCTAGAGAGTATCCGTTGAGGAGTGACTAGTTTAATAAAGTAATTTCTTCTGAAACGAAGGAAAAAGATTGAATATCCAGAATAAAGAATTGGACAATATTACTGACAGTGTAATTTTTTATCTTATGCAGCCCCTTGAAAGGACTGTTTTATTGCGTAATTTACTTGAAGCCTGGAGACTACCATCGGATACACTCTCCTGGTGATTGGAATATTCTCGTTCGTCGGCATTTTACAGGTAAGATATAATCATTATTCTTGGGGCAAATTCGCTGAATAACAAGTACTTGAACTTCCATGGGTACAGTTTAACTGCTCAGCTTGCAAGCAAAAATAATAAGCTCGAGATTCTTTACATCTTTCGGCTTTCCTGCTATTAAAATAAATTGCTTGCAGAAAGATTTTCACATTAGAAATGTCTTCTGCAATTTGTTTAGTACTGAAATGAATGTGATATGAGCAGACTGCTAGCAACTATAAATTGTTGTCGATGGAAACGAGAAAATAATTAAATGGCTGCAATTTCATTGGAAATGGTGCTCTGTTTAATCACAGCCAACTTTTGAATTGTATTTATTGTCTGATCGTTCAAATTATTGTGTTATCTGGTTTATCATGTCATGTGTAAAAGCTCCCATATATTTCTCGAGGTATTTAAATTTTGTCCATTTTCCTTGCAGGTAATCTTTTTCCAGTGAACGAGCGTGCAACAAGAACTATCAGAAGTTTGTACGTTGAAAATGAACGGGTAATCCTTATTATAAACAATTGATTTTTTCTATATACACCCTTAGTAAAAACTAAACCATTATGTTTTATTTAAGGCAGTGAGGTTCAGAAACACATTTTCACTGTTCCTCAGTTAAACACCTAAAAAAGACGTTCGCTCGACACTTTTTTTTTCTTTTCCAAGTACCCAAACATTAAATATGCAAGCTTTCTTCCCACGACGATGAAGTTGGTCAAAGACTTGACTTTTATGTACTTAAAACACAACTTCTGATTATACGATTCGTCTACAAACATTGTCCTGACAAATAATCATATGATAACCAGGTGGTGCTTGAAGGTCAGTGGCAAGAAGGCTATATGGCAATGGCAGCAGTTGGTGCAACAAATATCGGTTCCATTGAGGTTGATTATCTTATCCGGTCGTAATTCATTATTTGCTTTTTCTATTACAAAAATGGAGATTGAACTATATGGGGATCCCTCGATCCAAATTATATGAAACTACATAGCAATGACTGAAAGAGGATCTTTAATGAATACATTATGCAAATGGTACGAGCATCAAGTATCTGGCTCATTAAATTTTTTTTTGATACTCGCAGATTTTGACAATAGTTCAATTTATTGCAATCTTATTAGTGAAGTTTCATTATGTAGACCTCCAAAAGAAAACATCTATTTTTTGTTGAAATGACGAAGTTTCTACAAAAGGAAAATGGTCTCTTGAACCTCAGCGTATGACGAGTATAAATAACTATTGACAAAGTTTCGAAATTGCGAAATTGTATGGTTACTATAAAAAGAAAAAGGCTTGCATAAATTCTTATGTGATTGACTTATTGCTTGACTAACAGTGAAAATAAAGGGGTACAGTTGTCAGCTATTTGGTTTGAGTCACCCGTATATACTTAGGCCCCGTTTGGTTGCCAAGATAAGCCATGATTAACTAAATAGTTGGACTTAATTTGATGTTTGGTATCCCCAATAAATTGCCGGGTCGGCCCGCCAAAATTATATAATCATGGCTTATCTTGCCTTCTAGTGAGTGTTTTTGTTGGACGTCGTGAGCTCCAATAAAATAATTGGGTTTCATTAGATTATTTAATCTTATCTTGCCAACCAAACGGGGCCTTACTTGATTAGCTGCTGATGCATTTCTCTAGGATCCGACTCTATGTACCCTTGAATCAAAGCGTTTACTTTCGAATTATGTGACAGCTTTTTATCGAACCAACTCTGAGGACAAATAATCCGCAAAAGAAACTGCTGCATTCAGAGCCCCCCGAAGAACGGTTATATGAACCTGAAGGCAAAGGAGTGCTGCTTAAAAAGGGAGACGAGGTACTGAACAGTTTCCAATCCATTATTTTCCGACTATGAAATGTTTAATCTCCTTTTCCTGAAAGGAACTTCGTATATCTTTGCGAATGCTTTTTGTGTTTTCTTTTTAAATAACCGGCCACTTAGGTGAGCGCACGATCAGTTCAATGATTAGAATATCGTATAAATAAAACGAACAATTCAGTTTCAACTCCAATGCAAATAGAATATAAGTAGCATCTAATGGATGAACTATACATTGCCTTGGCGGTTAGTAGAGATGAGACTTGGTTATTACGTCTTCTTCTACATGTTACTAACGAACTATGAAGTATGTATCAAGACCAAATTTGACGACTTCTTGTTTTTTTGCTTCCGTTTAACCGTTGCAGGTAGCTGCTTTCAACATGGGATCAACCGTGGTGCTTGTCTTCCAAGCTCCAATTTCCCAATCTTCGGAATTTAGTTTTTGCGTAAAGAGGGGCGAAAGAATACGAATGGGAGAAGCACTGGGAAGATGGAGCGACTAATAAAGGAGGCTATACTTCATTGAGGCCTTGTTTTTCACATAATACTATTTTTTGCACACCTTAACCAATTTTTCTTACCTTTGACAAACATGTATCAAAATTATCAAAATTATCAATTGGCTTAGGTTGTTATTGGTCATAAACTTATTTATTGGCTTAACTATTTAGCTAATCCGTTTAAATGTAAAGTGGAGTTTTCAGTACACTTCTAATATCTAGTACTAGTATTCACCCGTGCGATGCACGGGGTGACATATTTTCAACTGGAAATACATGTCTAAAAAATAAATTTACGCATATATAAATTATTACGCTCATTGAATTTAAATACAAAACGCGACCAGCAATATTGAAGCATCATGTTCTTCATAGTTACATCATAAGAATAATATTAAATATTAGTATATCGTCAAAAATAAATCTTAAAGATAATAAAATTTGCACTGAGCATCCTAGGGACATGACTGAAAATAACATCGCACGGGGGAAATTATATAGAGAAGAAACACCTGCCAAAGAATAAGTTGTTAAAAAAAAGACATGTTACATGAATAATTGGTAAATATGAAAATATTATCTACATTCAAATTCGATGAAATACTTCCTTGTACACGACATTTCTAGTAACATTGGTGAGTTCACCCGAATCCAACTTGATGAATATTTTAATGCCACCTCTGCTCGTAACTCTGGACAGTGCAACATATAGTTGATCATGGCTGAAGACATGCTTAGGAAGATACAAACCAACATGCGAAAGAGTTTGACCTTGGCTTTTATTGATTGTCATTGCAAAAGAAACAATCAACGGAAACTGTCTTCTCTGAAATTTAATTGGCAGTCCGGTAGATGGTATTAAAGTCATCCGAGGAATGAACACCATGTCACCGATATTTTTTCCGGAAAGAATTTTGCAACTCAGAACGTGAATGCCAGTTCTAATAATTTGAAGTTTGGTCCCGTTACACAATCCTTTAGCTTGATCGATGTTTCTTATTAGCATAACGGGTGCACCAATCTTGAACTTCAACGCATGAGAACGAAGTCCGGAGCATCTTATTGTGTTGAGGAATTCAGTCGAATAAATTTCTGCATTATCCTCCATTGTTTGCTCGTCCCTAAACATACTATCTGAGCTCAGGTACACCTTCTCCTCTCCTAGAAGGAGAGACATTAAGTGATCGTTCACAAACTCGACGCATTCATTAGTTGGTGCAAGAATTGCTCTCCCTTGAAAATAATCTGGATCATACATGTTACTCAACAATCCGGGTAAACGAATTCCAGTAGGTCTCTGAATGGATCTTCTGAATCACCAATCAACATGTCATCGGGAATCACTATCGAAGCTTCACCATGATTTTGTTCCCCAACATCTTCACTACCAACCTTCAGTATCCAGTCTCCAAATTATTTTACCTCATCCACGTTAGATGGAGAAGAGCATGACTGCAATCTCATGTTCTTAGTCAACTTCATGACACGACAGAAATTCCACAGCGGAGAGGAGTTTATCGTAGCATGTACTATGTCCTGCCTTGATGCTTTGAGCACAACTGGTAAAATCTGCCTAAAATCTCTTCTAAGAACAACCACCTTACCACCAAAGAGTTTGTCAACCTGTAATATTGACTTCATTGTCTTGTCAAGCGCTTCAAAACAATATCTATGCATCATAGGAGCCTCGTCCCATATAATAAGCTTTGCCCTTATGAACAACTCCGCCTGTGGACTTTGTTGCGATATGCTACAGGTGGAACTCTCGTGTACATTTATGGGTAGTCTGAATCGAGAATGAGTTGTTCTTCCACCGGGGAGCAATAATGATGTTATACCACTCGATGCAACGTTAATTACAATCTCTCCCTTGGAACGAACTGCAGCCGAAAGAGTTTACCATATAAACGTCTTTCCCGTTTCACCATGGCCATATAGAAAGAACATTCCACCACGGTCACTGGATACAACATCCATGACTACATCATAAATCTTTGTTTGCACGTCTGTAATTCAAGCAAGACACCGTTGAAGTTCCCTACCCATTTCAAACCGATCGTAATCCAGTTTATCTAACACCAATATGTTTACTGTGTCATCCGCTGAGAATTCGATTGGAACTGGCATGGGCGCGTAATTTCGCAAGCTTTTACCATTGCTTTGCAATATTTTTTCTATTTCAGTGAGAGACGACAATATTAAAAAGATGAGTAATATTTAAAATCTAATTGAATAATGTGTTATACAATTTGCCATATCTGGATTATTATGAAGACTTTGTTGTTTGTAAGCAATACCCTCAGCCAAATCCAACCAACAACTTTGTCAAACATGTTCGGGCCGACTTAAGCTATTGGAAAGAAACATAACTACAAATAACCTTCTTATATAATCCCTCGGTGCCCAAGTATTCACTTCTATTATTGAATATATGTATTCTTTGTCGTTATCTAATAAACCCAACACATAACATGCATCCCTGAACGTAGGGTAGACGGTGTCAAAAACTTTTCTGATGTCCTCGTAGCACGTATATCCCCTCTGAATGTTAAGTAGCAATCTAATGTATTAGTCTTTCCCCTTTCCAGGGGGAACATTCGCAAGCCTACCAATAGAAAATCTTTTTTTCCTTGGCGCCCAAGTTCGAGAATCCTATTTTAACCCAAGTTCGCAAACCTCCACATTGCCTCATATGCCGAAAGATATCTGCAGTCGTAGTACATCTTTATCTCATCACAAATCTCAGCACCGCCATCTGTATTGTGTGTTTCATAAAATGCCGCCGTAACTCAGCCATGCCCCTTGTTTACGTATTTGAACATGTATTTGATTGGCTTGTTCTGGTTGCATAACTCGATATTAATGTGAGATCGGTATTTACTCAACAATATACGATTGTACGGGACTACAAACCCATTGTCAAGAGTAGTCTTCTTCTTCGTAACTGTTCTGCCATCTTCCATTCTCCTGTACACAGTAAAACCATCTGCATCTGATTCAGTGCGCTGCACAAATGGCTTTGGAAATCGCTTCGTGCAAACTCGATCCTTCATACAGGGAGATTTCAAATTCGCCTGACCGCACGGTCCATGTATCATATACTTCTCCACCAACTGGTACATCTTTCGATCGTTTACTTCATCAGGATTTTCAGCACATGATCCTATCAATTTCTTCTGGGTTATTGGTCTTATCTTTATTATAAAACCACAATAAAATATGTGCATGCGGTAGACCTCGTTTCTGAAATTCAATTAAGCATACATCTGCATAGAAAATATAAACATATGCTATTAAAAAAATATGCATTAATTTAGTTAAGGAAGCAATAAGTAGTTAAATTCACACATGAGCAAATTCTTTAATTTATATGAATGAAGTAAATGTATAATTATAAACTGAGGTCTAGTTAAATATTTACATGCTGTAATACGTCTGAATATACAACCTTTCTTGATTTCTGTCATCATACTATTGAGCTTCATCTTGAACACACGACAAAGAATGTCTGGCCGATCCTCCGGCCTGAGATTTGTATCTTTCAACACCCTTTGTATTTCTGGCCATTGAGGATTGCATGTGATGGCAATGAAGAGGGTTGTAGATCCAATCCAGTTACATATTTGAAGAGCATCAACGAAGTTGTTAAACATATACCTTGGACCTGCGGTGAACGACCCTAGAATTATAATGCGTTGTCCAACTGATTTACCCTCAGTGTCTCCTTTAAAAATATTTTCTTCGATACCCTTGTACATGTCAACCCTAAGTTGATCTTGATTGAACCTTATGAAATTCAACCACTGTGACTCTACCATCGAAAATCCATCAACACAGAACTGCTGAAATAACTTCTTGAAATGTAAAAGTAACAAATGTTATCAACGTCGTTTCTGGATTAGATATGCAAAGAACTCTCGCATGCTTACCTTCCTCCATTTTCTATTATCAGCAAGCGAAGATTCTCTCAAACAGATATCGTCTCGATAATCATCTTCCATGTAAGGAAATAAAAGAGGATACTGTAGAGGCAAGTAAAGAGGATGGAGCTCACTGATTCGTTGAAACTTATTTGAGCGTGTCTCAGCTACAATATCCCTAAACGCATGTAACGAATCCAATACAATGCAATTGACCTGCTATTTTGTACAATGATTATACAAAATAAGTAAAACGTTACCAAAATAATACAAATATAAATATTCAATGACATAAAATCATTCTACAATAAATTACCTTGATAAAAATATTGAGTGGAGCCCGTAGCAAGTTTCCAGTACAATGCAAATTAACCTACAAATGAGGAATGCCAAAACATATAAGTTATACAAAATAAACGTCATTATGTAAAATTGTAAAAAAAAATTATATAGTTACCTTCATATATGCCGAAAAACATCCTTGTACCACATTATTTGTAGTTGGTTGTATCGCTAGATTCCGACGTGATCAAAATCCTTATGCCACTTCAACTATTAACTCTCGAGAGTGCGACATAGAGTTGTCCATGACTGAAAACATGTCTGAGCAAGTGCAGTACTACATGGGAAAGAGTTTGTCTTTAAGTTTTATTGATTGTTATTGCAAAGGAAACCATCACCGAAGACTGACATTGCTAAAATTTAATAGGCGATGTAGAGTTGGACGGTACCAATGTCATTTGAGCAATGAACGTACACTATATGGTCAACATGTTTATCGGGTAGTGTCATGCATTTGAGAACGTGTTTTCCCATATTAATAACCTGAAGCCTAGTTCCACTGCACGATCATCTAGCCTGATCAATATTTTAGATGAGCATAACGGGAATACATCTTTTCAATGCAACCTAGGTGGAATTCTGGAGCACGATATGGTGTTGAGGAACTCGGATCTATGATATTAACTCCTCATTGTACACACTATCGGAATTCAAATAAACTTTATCTTCTCCAGTTATGAGCGACAAAAAATGATCATAATCTTAATACTAATCCCAATCATACTAATAATAATACTTATACTTATACTCATACTCATACTTATACTAATACTCATACTCATACTCATAATACTCATACTAATACTAATACTAATATTAATACTAATACTAATACCAATACCAGTACCAATACCAATACCAATATCATTATCAAACCAACAACAATATTTTGAATAATTATTGTTTGATCAACCAAATCAACACCATGAAATACGAAACGAAAAATATTCAAAACAAAGGAATTTGGCATATAAATAAATTTGCCACAAATTAATAATGGGGTTTTTTCATATCGAAAATAATAATAAATAAATTGCTTCGCATGTATCGCTGATTGTACACAAACTAAAATATGAGAAAGAAAAAAAATTAAAAAGAAGACACATGGTATGAAATTGGTACACAAAAAATTGAAACGGAATTGTAAACATAACCGAAAGTACACATAATTTTGGGTAGTAAACATTTGATTGCCAATATATAAGCTGTCCGTCTTGATCATATCTACAAAAACATATACAATTAAAAAAATTGTTATATATGACTGCAAATATAAAAATTTATTCAACTATATTGAAACAAAAAACCCAATCTTTTAACCCATAACAAATCATTTAAAACAAAATCTTAACAAAGTTTACATTTATTTGTTTAATTCATTTCCATTGTTTAACAAAGTAAGATATATGTAAACCGGTGATGCTATTAGAATGTATACGTTCGAAATACTATTAAAATTTGACAAACTTTTATAAGGATTAAAAAAATGGATAAAAAAATAAGGATTAAAAAAGCTACTTATATTTTACTAAACATATTTTTTGTTGTGATTCAAAATAAATATAAATATTACCATAATAATGTAAACAAAATCTTTGTTTTTTATGACAATTGCTATCAAAATTTCTATGAATTATGTAACATATTAGTATAACGATAATTTGCATTAATACCAATTTATTAGCTTTCATGAAATACCTCATGACCAAGAAGTATGTCATTATTCTAGTTTGCATTATTATAAATGGTGATACACATTTTATACATTCAATGGCAAATAGTGAATAGTATAATTATTGTATTATATAAAAAATAAGTCACATTATTATATAATAGCAAACATTCGATATAAAAACAGTTATAAAATAGCGAAAATATTGGAAATTACTAATTACTATATCTTGTTAATATCTATATTATAACAGCAAAAAGTCAAATTATTATAAAGAAAAAACAAAAAAAGGGCAATATGGCATTGAAAAATATAATATTTATCTACCGGAAAAGAATTTATTATGTAATGATTTTAAATCAATCCCGTTTCTATGAATGTTGACTAATATATTTCCTAAATTTTATATTAAAATTTTTAGCAATAAATATGTATGAAGTTTTTTTTTTTTAATTTAGTGTGTGTCTGAGTCAAAAATAAATTCTTAAAAAATAGTATGTATTGATTTTAAAAGAATCTCATTTTACAAAATTTTGTAACGTAGAAATATACTACTATTTTTTAATGTACGTGTGTGTGTGTGTGTATATATATATATATATATATATATCAATAATTTTCTTCAGCTTTTAATTTGAGCACGACATATTTCATAAAACAATAGACAAAAAATATCAATTCAATTATAATAATCAAGAGCAAGATTAAAACATAAAATAAATTATAAATTAGAATGTCCTAACACTATTAAACTCCCAACATTAAACAAATTTCATCAAAAGAAAATTCTAACAAAAATTTAAATGAAACAAAAAAAAATATTTAAGGAGTAAATCTTCTTCTTGACTTGCACAATGCACTTCAATGACGTTTTTGTTGGGATAAACAAAAATTGCGTGATTCTTCCACGAATAAATTTCATAGAAATATATATATTTTGTTTTGCCAATGTATCCAGCAACATCTCCAAATTGCTTGGATATGTTCTACACGGAAATTGATCAATTAACAACATATTATTAATTACACACTAGTTATAGAAAATATAACAAAACAAAATATGAATATAACCTTTGATTTTTGAACTTTCAAGATGTAGTCGCACTTTTTGCAAATTCATAGAACTTTTCCATATCCGATATCTGTCGCGTAAAATACATGACTTAACAACGTCCATATCTACAGATCATTAAAAAAATGTTAGAGATATATACTTATGTAAAAATAACAAATAATATAATGCAAAGTTAATTTGGAGCAAATAATTATCATGTGCATCGAAACAAATAAATCATAATGATATATTTTGTCGAGAAAAAAAATGTACACCGAATTATGAATTTCAATATAATTATCAGAAGAAAAAAACAGAAAAGCTAAAAAGAGAAACCAAGAATAAAAAAATGCTCCCTCCTCTCTCTCTCTCTCTCTCTCTCTCTCTCTCTCTCTCTCTCTCTCTCTCTCTCTCTCTCTCTCTAACTGGATTTTTTTTGGTGGTGATGAATTTTGTGGTATGAGATTTTATAGTTGTATTTATGCGATAAAAACGTAAATAATATGTAAAAAACGGAAATAATTAATTAACATTAAAATAAAGATTTTCAAGATTGAATTTTTGAATTTGAATTTTAAAATAAATTAAAGTACATGTTTAAATAAGGAAAACCCGAAACCAATATAATTAATGATATGCTTCAATTTTGCTAAATCACACACACACACATATTTTATATATATATATATATATATATATATATATATATATATATATATATATATATATATATATATATATATATATATATATATATATATATATATATATATATATATATATATATATATATATATATATATATATATATATATAATGATATCTAGAAATAAATTAACATCGTTTCTATAATTATAGAAATTATATATATTGTAATTGATATTAATTGACACTCGTGTATAAGATATTATGAAATATGGAAAAGATATAAATCAAATTAATACACAAAATAATAATATCTTATATTAAGTTGGTAAGTTTTAATTAATATGCATCTATTATCGGTAATTGCATTAAATAATTAATTAATGTGTGTATATTAATATTGTGATTATAATGGAACAAAAAATGCCACATGAGATATGAGGTGGATGTCACATAGATATGCCACACGTCGATTTCTTAAGCTATGAGGGTTTCAATTTATATATTATATATATATATATATTTATTGTTTATAAAAAAAGAAACTCATTAACCAATAAAAATACACTATTTTGACACTAATTTGAAACAAAAAATGTGAAATTATTTCATTAATAATATGGGTGATTCTTGTAAGTGGGTTATTTTTGCAATTAATATAATATTGTGCATAAAATTTACTCAATTGTGAAATTATAAAAATTGCAATTAATTCCTACGTTTTTTAAATCAAAATATTGTTTATAAAAAAAAACTCATGAACCAATAAAAAGACATTATTTTGACATGCATAAAATTTTAAAATCAATAATGTCAAATTAATTAATTAATTAATAATATAGATGATTATGATAATTGGGGTTTTTTTGCAATTAATATAATATTGTGTATAAAATTTAATGAACCCAAAAAAAGAATTAATGTATTTATTATGAAAAAATGGATTAAAAAAGGAAACTAAATAACCAATAAAAAGACACTATTTTGACATGTAGGAGAGATAAAATTTAAAAATTAATTATGTGAAATCAATTACATAATAATATGGTGATTATGGTAAGTGGGGCTATTTTGAAATTAATAATAAAATGTGGACTCAATCTCCTCAATTAGAAAACTTTGATTGTGTATCTTAGTTTTATATATAATATAGATTTGAAAATTGTGTTGTGATACCGTCTATTTCAATGTTAGTTAATTTAATATGTCATGGAGTACATATAAATGTAGTAAGCCAACTTAATAGCCAACTTAATCAAGTTCGTAGAATGTAGAATTTGAAGACTAGAGAAAAAAAATTATATATCTATATATATAAGAGGCGATGCCTCCACCAGCTTGTCCGTCCTTTTTTTCTCTTTTTTTCGGTCCTTTTATTAGTAAAACGACGTCGTTTGCGTATTTTTAACTCCAAAAGTAACTAGCCCGGTTTTCTTTTTCCACTTTCTTTTATTGTGGCAGGTACTCCGTAGTGGGGCCCATGGTCGGTTTCTGACGTCATATGACGTACCCAGCATTTTTTTATTTTTATTTCTCTCTCCTGCCTTCCGCCTTTTCTTTTCTCTTTTTTTTTTCCCTGCCATTCGCAGCAAACGGCGTCGCTTCAATGATTTATTGAATTTTTCCCTCTCTGCCTACGAGGTCGATTTTTTATTTATTTATTTATTTATTTATCTGATTATAATATTTTTCTGACAATTTTCTTCGGTTGAGTTCGTTTTCCAATCCTGTTTTGATTGTCTGAACTTAATGTGTTGTTATCGTTTTGATTTTTGTAGAAATTGTCGACTGCTTTCGCTGAGAAATTTGGGCGGGGATGAATTGTGTCCGAGGCAGGATTATATAGGTCAGATTTTTATTGACCGAACGAGTTCTTGTTTTTTGTTTCTTACAATAGGGATGTTCATTGTATTCAAAATTTTAATTGAAAATGTGGCTTAGTTTGGTTTCATCAAATTTTAGTGCAGTAAGTGGGGGAGAAGGAGTATGAATGGATTTAGATTAACATTAGTAAACTCTTCCAACTAAAATTGGAAGAGTTACTGCTGGTTCAATATAGGTATTTAGTCTCGCTATTATAGAAGGATATCGGACTACTATTTAGTCTTGCTTGAGAAAATACCGGTTAACAGGTTCCAAACTTCTGCCTACTTTTGTCAATAACAATATTTTTGATCAATCTTTTTCATTCATATCTTGCCTTCACTGAACAAAGAAGTAAATCTTCTTTATTGCTTCGAGTGTTGACTCTTATTGAATTGTTCAAATGTATAAAGGCGTATGTTGATCAGCATATACAAATTTAATTTCTTTTTGTGGAACATTTGAGTATATTTTTTGCCTTTCGCTCTGCTCGTCCGGATATTTGACTGATAAATATGCTTGCTTAGTTAACTATTATTGTTAATCGATGTAGAAATTATCAAACAAGGGCAAACAAGACCGCACCTTGCCCGGTGCACACCCCTAGTATGTATATATATATATATATATATATATATATATATATATATATATATATATATATATATATATATATATATATATATATATATATATATATATATATATATATATATATATATATATATATATATATATATATATATTGAAATTTTCGACATTCTGGTGTCGATATTAAGCGCATATTTCGACACTGGTGTGTCGATTTTTCAATGTTACAATTGTTTGCTGTCAAAATTAGATGAAAAAATCGACACCAGTATGTCGAAATATTTCCAAAAAATCGACAAGTACATGTCGTTTTTTGTAAAACCGCAACTCCTTCAACAATAGTGCTAGAATCGAACGCTATAATCATCAACTATGTTCTAAAATGACTTGAATTCATTATTCTAACAATAAAATCATGTTTATCACATTTTATTTCTCAAAAAAAAGTTAATTCAAAAAGTAATTTCCTTATTTGCTTTTCGTGAGATTGTTGTGGCGGGGTTGGGGCAACAACAGTTGCAGGTGGGGACTTCAACGGCGACGGGGCGACGGCGAAGGCGGGGTTGAGTGCTGCAATTGATTTTTTTTTGTTTTCTTCTTCCCTTCTTCCCTCCTCGTTTTTCAATTCTCGATTCAATTTCTTTTTTCTTTCTTTTTTTATTAATTTTTATTTTTTAAATTGGTCTTGCAAAAGGAAATTAATAAAAGAATTTTTATTTTGTTTGTATTTTATTAAGGTTATTATAGTCTTTTTATACTGAATTTAATAAAAAAAATTAATTTGGTCTTGCCCTAAGTAATTTTCGTCTTGCAAATAGTCGCTGCCATATATATATGGATGAAAGGATTTCCACTATTAAATATTTTTAAATTTGTATCTAGGACTTGGTAGGACTTGTGTACTCATATGTGGGTCATATGTAAATTATATATCCTCATACATGTGGTAAATATAATATAGAGGAATTGATAAAGTAATTGTATAGGACTAGGACTTGGTACTCATATGTGGATATTTGTATCCTCGTATGTAAATTGTATGGAGGACTTTGGGCTTGGTACTCATATGTGGATATTTGTATCCTCATATGTAAATTGTATAGAGGACTTTGGGGTTATACTTCTTGGAGTGCGTCTATAATATAAGTCTTAATTTGGCAATTTTGTACTTAATCTAATTGGACAATTTCGAGCACAATTCTTCATATTCTTCTTTTTAGTTGTCGAAAAATATGAAAACATAGAAAGAAAACAAAAAAATGATTCCAAGTATTGTGATAATCAAACTAGCTCAAACACAATTTAGAAAGAGGAAGAATATGTGTTTAGTGTCTATAAGTCTCTTTAGTAGGTTTTAAAATGAAATGATACTCTAATTATACTCCTCAACTTCCTTAATGCATGATGTAAATTGATTTAATCATACGATTGGGAGTGACTCAATCAATATTCTAATACATTTTAAGAGGTTGGTCAGTGTTATGGAAATGTTTAGAGGAGTACTTAGAAATGTTAACAACCTAGTGACTAGTTTATTGATAAAAAAAATAAAAAAATTGATCTTAATATTGTAAAATTAGATCCAAAATGTAGGGATCCTGACATGGAGTCTCATTTCATATTATTTATAGTAATATATTATTATTTATATAATATATAAAATTTGAATTTCACCCTCAATTGTTTGATATTTGGCAATTTCAATGGATGACATGTATTCAATTTTATCCCATATGGCAAACTGATTGGTGATATAAATCATCAAAAAATATGTCATCATTTCCAAAATTAAAGGTAATTAAATGTATTTTAATATTTTATAAATAAATTTATATCCTACCATTTATAAAATCTCTAAATATATCAACTTTCTTGGAAGATATAAATAGATTTATTTTGAATTTAATTTTAATAGTAATTAGTTTAACTTAATTTTAGTTAAATTCAATTTAAAGTCTTCCCTTATTTTAGTTGCATGATCGGTGATTTTATGAAAATTTTGTATTTTAATTCATAATATTGTTATATTAAAAAATATGCAGAATAAATCATTTGATATTAATATATTATACATTTTACATGAACATAACTAGAGAATATTTGTTTTTTGGTACTAATTTAATATTATATATTAACTTTATATGTATAAAAGAAAGATACATGTTTGAATTGGGGGCTTAAGATATATGTCCCTGGTGACAAAACTAATTAAAATTAAATGACAAGTCAAACTAAACATTTGCTTCACATCCTTTATCAAATTCATTCCAAAAATGCCCTTCCACTCACAAATTCGAAATTTGCATTTAGTAAAATTCAAACTGCATTTATCATTTTTATTATGCATTTAATATCTTATTTTTTCATCTAGATTTTATTTTATTATTATAAACTCTGTCGTCTGTATTTTTTCGTTTTTCACTCTAGCATTTTTTTATATTATTATTAACAACTTCATTTATTTATTTATTTTTAACATTTTACTGAAAATGACGTTTTTTTTTTTATGTTTTTGTTAAATAAATTAGCAGATTTTAAAATATTATGGTGTACTATGGTATACTATGGTGTACTATGGTATACTATAATTTACTGATATTGAAAATTGTGAATGTTTTTAAAGAAAAATCGGTCGTAGTCGACTATAGACACCTATAGGAATCATAGTAATCCGTAGTCATACTCTCATTTTGAACCCTAGTCGGTACCCATTCATATACACTCATAGTAATTCATAGACACCCGTAGTCATTCGCACTCATCCATTATGAAACCCTAGATCCGCCACCACCACCACCTCCACCTTCGTCCTCTTCCTTTATGTCTCACTTTCCATCTTAATTAGCCTTCCCCTTATCCAAACCCAACATCAAATTCTAACAAAAAAAAAATTAGTGTCGCCATCGAAGAAAACCACCACCGACGCCAGCGACCAAAACCGTCGCCGCCCCACCGACCAAAACGTACCACCATCGCCCGCGGCCCCCAGCAACCAAACCCGTTGTCGTCCCGTACGACCAAAACCACCGCCGCCCATAATGACCAAAACCACCGCCGTCCGCCGCCCCTAGCGATCAAAAGCACCGCCGCCCCCAGCAACCAAAACCACCGCTCGTCGCCCCTAGCGACCGAAACCACCACCGCCGCCCGTCGCCTGTCGCCCCCACACCAATATCCGATCTAAAAAACTCCTACAACTAATACCTCCAAGTCAATGAAAATAGAGAAAGAGAGAGATAGAGAGAAAGAGAGAGGAAGGGTTGGGTCAATGAAGAAAGAGAGAAAGAAGGCCATGGTGGGGGTGATGGAAAATTGAAAAAAGAGAGAAAAGGCCATGGTGACGACGGATGAGAGAGGGAGAGAGAGAGATAGGGAAATAAAAAGAGAGAAGGAAATGTGATTTTTATTAGGTTTTTTTTTTTTTTTTTTTACGGAAAAAATACTAAGATTTTTATTAGGTCTAATAATGGTATTTTTGGGTCTAATAAATTGAATAATATAAGTTAAGTTTAATCAATTGATAAAAAAAATATTGATTTTATATATTTCAAAATATAACAATGTTATTCTAAATCTTTGGTATTAAATTCGTTTATTCACTTTGTTTAATACCAAATATTAAGAATATCAATTGTTTTGTTTAAAATGTATAATGATCATATATACTTTATATCGAATTCCACTAATAAGTATTTCTCTATAACTTTGATATATATATAATTAAGTACATATCTAGAGCAATTCCAACTCAAAAGTATCAAAATGATTTGCAAATATTTATGTGATATTGTATATGCTCCAACTATAGGTATTAAATGGTTGTTAATTAAAAATAATTAAATTGATTTATATATCTAATTGCCATATGTCATTTTCTAAATGGACACTGAGATAGTTAAATTAATAACTGAACTCATGTTTTATATTTTATCCCGCATGAAGTATTTTTACATTACGAAAGATGAAATATCAAAATACAACCCTTATTTCATAACTCTATTGGAATTAAAATTACTATTGTTTAGTATGAAAATGGTGGTTAAAAGTTTTGTAGCCCATTTAATAACCCCACTCGAGGTGTTGTTACTTTAAATAGTTTACATTAATACATTATCAATCGGCAAATCATTAGCTTCTACGATCCATTTTTAGTTACAAACTCAATAAGATATTTATTATTATATAAAAGACTACAATTATATAAGAAGTAATTGCATAATTATGTGTGTGTCTTTCCAAATTGAGAAAGTTAGATGCAATATTGTTGCTATGAATGGAAAAACTTATCAAATTTCAAGTATCATAGTATACCAATAAAAAATTATCTAACAAATATCAAATTAGTGGTTATCATTTCACTAGGTACGATATTGGTACCATATCGAACTTATACGAGATTTACTACAATCCATTAGAGTGTGGGTAAAGATATATGCATCCTATCATGGAAAAAAATGTTTAGCTACACATATTCTAACTAATTTTTAAAACTAAAATTTTAAATCATAGGAAAATAAAAATATTAATGTAGGGTATTGTAGCGTAAATAATTGATTATTAAATATTTTAACTTTGTATATATCCCACTATATATATTTTGACATTGAAATACATGAGTTCTTTTGTCTAATTTACAAGTTATGTATCTAAATCAGTGAAATATTCTTAAGTTTTTTTCTTTTCCGATCATATATAATAAGATACATTTATTTTGTTAATTTACATTTTTAAAATATTTGTAAAATAAAATTATTTATTTTATAATGTTTATAAGAATCTAATATCGATATCTCTATTTTTTTTTAAATCACAATATATTCAACTGATTTACACAAAAAAAAATCAATTAATTTTTATTTTTCCCATTTATTATTTATATGAGCATTTTTTAGTGACTTTTGTTTACTTGAAATTTGATGTATTTTCATTAGCATCAGCCTTTATGTTAGTTTCTAATATATGACCATATGCGTAAATCAATTTAAGTTGTATATTAACAGGGATAAATTACGAAAACCCCCTAAACTTAGGCTAATTTAAGAAAAACCCGCCCACATATTCGTAATTGCCAAAATTGCCTTGATATTTGTTTATGTCTTACATCAACCCCTTACAATATCACTTTTTATGGAATTTTTTATTACTTGGAATATTCCTCGAAAAATATTGATTCTACCATGCACATGCGACATTGCTTTATGGTACTTTTTAAAGACAAAAATTACGCTGAGGGGGGACTTTACACGGAATCTTAATTTATTCTTCTTAAATAACACCTTCACAACTTTCTAATATTAACAATGATTATTGTTTTCCGTAATTTAGCGTAAGTTTAGGAGGATTTCATAATTTATCCTAATAACAATAATTATTGTTCTTTTTACGTCTTAATGTTTTCTTATACCCTTATAATATTTTAAATAATTTTAATTTCACTTTGATAATATAATTAAATACTAATTTCCAATATATTTAATATGTCTTTTGGGATGCTTCAACTACCATACATAAGGAAGTTGATATAAAGGTTGCGAGATTGAATATAATTGTTTTTATACAAAATAACAGATCATTGGAAAAAATATTGATACAAAATCAGAATTAGGATTATGATTAGTATTAGCATTAGAATTAGGATTATAATTAATATTTTTTGAATTAGTATTAGTATTAAAACTAGGATTAGGATTCGGATTAATATAGTATCATAATTAATATAAGGATTATGATTAATATTAGTATTAGAATTACAATTTAGATTATGATTATGATTAGTAATACAATTAGTGACATGTGTTAGTATTAGGATTATGATTAGAATTATAATTAGAATTAACATTAGCATTAGCAATAACAGTAGCATTATTAGTGTTAAAATTATTAAGGTTGGGATTAGAATTTATGATTAGTGTTAGGAATAGGATTATGATTATGATTAGGATTATGATTATGATTAGAATTAGAATCATGAATACTGTTATGAATAGGATTAGGAATAGGATAAGGAGTTGGATAATATTACGATTACAATTAGAATTAGCATTTAATATAACCAGATTAGCATTAACATAAAAATTAGTATTAGCATTAGTACATGTAAATTAGCATTAACATTAACAATATTAACATATTAGTATTATTAATACAATTAATATTTGTATTAGTATTAGTATTACTATTACTATCAGTATTGGTAGCATTAACATTAACAATATTTACATATTAGTATTAGTAATACAATTAATATTAGTATTAGTATTAGTATTACTAGTAGTATTGGTATTAGCATTAGTATTAGTATTAGCATTAGCATTAGTATTAGCATTAGCATTAGTATAAGCATTAGCATTAGTACAAGCATTAGTATTAGTATTAGTATTAGTATTAGTATTAGTATTAGTATTAGTATTAGTATTAGTATTAGTATTAGTATTAGTATTAGTATTAGCATTAGTATTAGCATTAGCATTAGCATTACACTACAACAAAAATTGTTATCCATAGCGTTTGAAAAACGCTATTATAGGATTTCATAGCGTTTTTACGAACGCTATGTCTGCCGAAGTTATAATAGGTGTCAGTTCTTTCATAGCGTTTTACAAACGATATTATATCTTGTATTTCACATTGTGTTTTGTAAGGTGCTATCGTATTTATTTTTACAACAGATATAAAACACTATTATATGGCTACAACAGCGTTTTCCAAGCCATTATTAATCTACTATAGCAGTTTACGAACGCTACTGAATTGTTAAAGATAACATTAATTAAATGTTATCATCTTTTAATTGATAGCATTTACACAATGCAATTGTAGTAGTTTTATACTATTTTAGTTTTCTCAATATTTCAATATTTTGCAATTAAAAATAACAAATAAACTTCATAAAAGAAACAATTAAACACAACATTTTGTAATGATAAAAAATAATTGATCATCATTAAAAACTGAATCAAATTTATGAAATAATACCAAGAACTATCTTCCATTATTCAGTATTCATACTATATTGACTAGAAAAATAGATGTATACAATGTCTTAACAAAAAGAAAAACAAAAAAAAGGTGTGTAATTCAAGGAAGAATTCATATCTACATCAAGAATTGCATCTTCTCATCCTTGACCTGTTACATAATTGAAATAAGACAAAGGTTGTGTTAATTTCTCATGCAAAGACAAGACTCGAAAACAGGGAAATAATAAGCTTCGTGAACTCAAGAATAAAAGCTTGCAATGCCTTTGGGTTTCACAGTTTCATTGCACTTTACACTATCTAAGAACCAGCATGATACGTTCATATGAAGAACTAGAACTGCTTCTTCAAACTTTAAAGTAATGTACATTAGGCCACATAAAAGAAATCATTAAGTATATAACACATTAAACATAGATTCTGACTCAGACACTAACAATATCCATGTTAATCTAACCAATGTATCTAATAGAAGACTGAAAAATGGATATATAGCATAAGAAAATTTTAAAAGATCGGTAACAATACATCACATAATATTCGGCAAAAGTACGAGAAAGGAAAACCTCAACATAGGCGAGTACGTTATTAGCCATCATTGTAACCCCATCTTCTTTCTATCTAATTCCTCAATATCAAATTATAAAGCTTCTCCTGCAATCTGGAAAAAAAAAAGGATACAAAATAGTTATGTTCATATATTTGCAAGACAATACAGAGGAGGAAAAAAACCAGACATTATTCCATGCCTTCCATATTTCAAAGCAGTACTTCCAAGAACTCATTGTCTGTGAATCTTGTAGCATGGATATATTCAATGATTTACACACTATAATATCATATATTAATCTTTGTTCGTAATTTTCACGACATTCTCCATTTCTACCATAAAACAAAAATATAATTATAAAATTACATACAAGAATGAATAAATGGTAGGAGGAGAAAATGGAATCAAACATAATCATAATCTACAATAGGTTTGAACAACGTCTATCATCGAATAAACAATGCTATGTGGCCGAATCAATGTAGCAAATAAATTAAGAGCTATTAGGGATTTTGCAAATAAACTGAAATTAAGATAATTTGCAAAGGAGAAATAACCGACTAAATGGCGTCGGCAGGTCGCCCTCGGAGTGAGAGACGGCGACTACAAAATGTTGGAAACAAATTCTGGTCGGAGAGAATCGGCGACTGAGAGATAAAATTGAAGGGTTTGTATTTGTAATACTTAAACTAGTAACCATGTCCGTACGTTGCACGGGAACCACTACAAAAGAGAAGAAAATAATTATTTTATTTAAAATTGTATATATGTAATATAAGATTCATATGTTCAAAGGCACGGATGGCTAGTTTTACAAAATCTGGCAAATGAAAAAAAAAAAACAATGTTTAAGAAGAAAGAAAACTCACCTCAGCACAAATTACATTTCATCATTGTAAGATAAAGAAAAAAAAAAAAGACACCTCAAATTTTGATCGAAAAATTTATACCGCAAACAATTTAAAAGATTTATAACAAATTGTCTATTGATCTAAAAATTGTAAAACAATTACAATATATAATATTTATAATTCTAATTTTAAATCATAGTAGAATGAATTAAATTTGATAAGTAATTTTTTATTAGACAAAACAATAAACAATACAAAATCAATCTAAAACTAATTCTAACAAACTCTACGTTAAGTTAAAGTTAATCCGATAATCTAAGGGATGGAACATTTTTTTTTAATTTCTGGATACAACACACACAAAAAAATAAAAATAAGATTGTAATTGAATTCAACCCAACAATAGCTTCAGTTTATACTTGGCCTTCATTTTATCATGGTCACTGCCACTGCATGCACAGTATGTAAAATCACTTGCTAATCGTAAATATAAGATTTTAATTAAAGTTATCAATAAGATCACAACAGAGAAAGAGATCTAGAGAGATATTGCCATTGGTTATTTTTATTAAAAAAATTAATTACTTATTCCCACAATGTTACCTCTCAATAAAATGTCAATGTTCGTCAATGCCCCAAAAAGTTCTCGTAACTGATCCAGTATTTGGAACTGAGCACACTAAATGTTAACAACAGTCTCGTGATTGGTTAAGGTCTTGGAAAATTTGAAATAACTTTTTATATTGATAGTCCAATAAAAAACATGCGTGAAAAAAAAAATTAAAAGCTAGGGGACGTAATTTCAAAGATAGTTGAAAATTCAATAAAAACTCCGTAAAATCAGGCAACACAAAGCGCCGAAAGTAATGCTACTACGTGTCACGGTTGTTTTAAAAACATTAAAAACAAAGTTCTCCCCATTTTTGTTTTACCTCGTATGAAGGAAAACGTAAAATTAATGTTCGATAACAATATTGTCTCGAGTGAAGTGCAAGAGACAGATTTACGAACTAAAGCCGCAATTTTGTTTACATAAACAACAAACAAAATTTCGCAGATCACAGAGAAATTTTTGCATAATTCCAAAAACCAGTGGATAAAGGTTTTACGGAAAGAGCGAAATAACGCAAACAACTAAACAAAATTTTGAGGAGCAGAGATATTTTTATTGTAAAAGAATACGATAAAATCATGTCTATGTCAAAGATTTTTTCGGAAAAGAGCAAAGTAGCTATTCGCCAAAACTTCTATATGTTTATCTTAGGTAATAAAATAAAAAACAACGAACTTGACAGAAGTTTGAACACTCATCAGTTAAAACACAAATAAAAACATTGCTTACGCTAACTAAACGAAATCAATATAAGTATTATTGCGAAAGAAAAATCATTTTCTTGTAAAAACAAACGTCTCTGAACAAACCACAATTTTAAAAAACTAAAGCTGCAATTTATTTAACGCAAAATAACCGAATAAAATTCGCAGAGCTTCAAGATTTTCTCTGATTATTTTTCCGCACTATGACATTCACCAAGGATTTTTTGGAAAAACAGGCTGCATTTTTAAGAACACGGAAACCTGAGCAACACGTCAAAGAAAAGAAGTTCATATTATTATATACTCGCAAAAAAATATTTTTCGGAAAATAAAGATTTTTTTTTTCATACTAACAAATATCCATCATATTATATGGTCAGGAAAACCGGTTCCCATAATTACCCTGCAGTTCAATTGTAAAGAAATACTGAACATATACATTAATCTAACATAGCAAATTTGCAAAAAATACAACCATTAGAAGCAGAAACTGAAATATTATTAGACGCAACCATTTGTAAAAACAAACAAATAAACATGAGAAAAGGAAAAAAAATGATCTTACTTTGGTTGGTGGGAAGAAAACAGTGTGACACATAAACTGTATAACCTCGAAATTATCTTTGAAAACCAAATCAGTCTTAGAAAATTCGCCTAATCAAATTTAGAATTCGGCGGCGATCTCTAGGGGTTCGTCCAGAAGAGTAACCATCACCGCAATTAAAATCAACTTCTGATAATGACAGGAAATGAAGACATATGGTTTACACGTGGGAAGTCATTGTGAACGAAAATTATGCATGTGTTAAAAAAACCAACACCGTTAGCAACTATTATAAGCTGTGAAATTTAAATGTAAAATAAATCTAAATAAATAATTATATTGTTTACCTACATAAATAAATTCCTTAGGCTTTGCTTAGGTTGAAAAATCTTGGTGAGGAAGAAGATGAAGAAAAAAAAAAAAGCAAGAAGAAGACGAACAAAAAAAATTGTGTTTTTCGCTGGAGTTTTTCAGTACAATTTGTGATGGGTTGAGATCATGGGGTTCTAACTTCTAGTTAGTGGGGAGTTATAGTTAAGAAGAAAAATGAAAGAAAAAAATACATAACTGCAAGAAAAAAAAACGAAAAAATAAGTAGATGTAATAAGAATTGCATGAATATAAGAATTAGTTGGAGATGGAGTTATACCACTACCCAAAAAAATAGGAAATTAATTTCTTGTATTTTTAAACCTATGAACGACCGATCAGTTAAAGCACTAGAACATATAAAAGGGTAATAGAGCATTAGAAGAATTTCAAATTTTAAATTAAAGATATAATAATTGACAAAATTATCCCTAGGTTTAGGTCTAGGTTTTAGATCAAAATATCTTCTTTTTATATATAAGATAAATGAATTGGGGTTCTCCCCGTAGTTAAGTATTTCCTATTTGAAAGTCAAACCAAAATAAAATTTGGCCCACAATATTATAGCGTTCTTTTTTATTCTGATTGGTTATTACAGCACTTAGTGAAAAAATGCTATAACAATATGCTATTAAAAGTCTATTTTCTTGCAGTGTTAGTGTTAGCATTAGCATTAGCATTAGCATTAGCATTAGCATTGGAATTAGTATCAGTGTCAGTATCAGTGTCAGTATCAGTATCAGTATCAGTATCAGTATCAGTATCAGTATCAGTATCAGTATCAATATCAATATCAGTACGAGTATCAGTATGAGTATCAGTACGAGTAAGAATATTAGTATTAGTATTAATATTAGTATTTGTATTAGTATTAGTATTAGTATTAGTATTAGTATTAGTATTAGTATTAGTATTAGTATTAGTATTAGTATTAGTATTAGTATTAGTATTAGTATTAATATTAGTATTAGTATTAGTATTAGTATTAGTATTAGTATTAGTATTAGTATTAGTATTAGTATTAGTATTAGTATTAGTATTAGTATTAGTATTCGTATTCGTATTCTTATTATTAGTATTAGTATCAACATTAGTATTAGTATTAAAATTAGTATTAGTATTAGTAATAGTAATAGTATTAGTATTAGTATTAGTATTATTATTAGTATTAGTATTAGTAATAGTATTAGTATTAGTATTAGTATTAGCATTAGCATTAGCATTAGCATTAGCATTAGCATTAGTATTAGTATTAGTAATAGTATTAGTATTACTCTTAGTATTAGTATTAGTATTAGTATTAGTATTAGTATTGGTATTGGTATTGGTATTTGTATTGATATTAGTATTTGAAGGATTACGATTAGTCATAGTATTAGTATTTGTAAGATTAGTATTAGTATTAATATTAGGATTAGAATTAGGATTATGATTAATATTAGTAGTAGTGTTAGTACTAGCATTCGTATTAGTATTAGTATTAGTATTAGTATCAACATTAGTATTAGTATTATATAGTATGAGTATCGATATTAATATCAGTATTAGTATCGATATTAGTATCAATATTGGTATCATTATTGGTATCTGTATTGGTATCAATATTGGTATCAACATTGGTATCAATAATGGCATATACATCTTATCTCTTTTGCAATGATTTATACGTTGTATTGTTTTTTGAATAATGCATGTGCATCACTAATTGAACGCCGTTAGTGATAAACTTGCAGGTTATTTGAATATCTATTGTGTTACTTCTCTACTACCATGTTTGTTGTTAAGTTAGTTATCTTGCAGAAGATTCATACGGTGTAGTTAATTGCATTACACGAAATAGAGTTATACCATATGTTTTAAATGATTTCTCATAATCTTCATATCGTGTTTTACGCGCTTCGCGTTTTCTTATGATATTTAATTGAATTTCATATGTTACAACTCTGAACTAAGAGATAAAGATTATGTTCTTTTCATTTCCTTCTATTTTGTTTTACTTGAATTTGTATTGTTATAAGGATATAGTCATTTCCATGTTATTATTATTTTTTATTTCAAAATCGATTTCGTACAACGTACGGATGAAGTACTAGTTACCTTATATTCTTTTAACCAATACCTTATCTATTAAAATTGCGATATTAGACAAGACGTCAAATATTGATGCAACAATTTTAGGACTTTGCAAGTTTTCGATGGTAGAAGAATTTATCTCATGTATAAATGATTGCACTAATAAAACAAAGATAAATACGCAGATGCACTCAATAAAGTATTATTTAAATATTGTTTTTTTAATACTTTCGTGAAATAAAATCATTAATTACACATTTGTAATTAATATAATATTTTTTTTTATAAAAAAACCCTAGTTTATGTGTTATTAAGAGAACAAAGGTGGAAAATCTTGTGAAAAGAAAATTTGAAAGTTGACTTCAAGTGTTTCAAATTAGGGTAAATACAACCACCCCTGAGATATAGTCAATTTACAAAAAAATCCTCTTTTTTTTTTTCTTACACCTCCACATTTATGGTGTCAAATTCAACATAATCATCTAGATTTCGTGGAATGTCCTCTAGTTTGTACTCGTTTTTTTTGCAAAAATACAGTTTTTGATGCACCACAATCTGATATATACAAGCCAAAAAAAACATATTAAGATCATATTGCTTCAAAATGTGGAGTTCGAATGGGATAAAAACGGGTACAAAAGTGATAATATCCATATAATCTCGAAACTTCTACTAAATTTGAAACCGCGACGGTGGACGTGTAAGAAGATTTATAGTTGAGATGGGTGGTTGTAATTACCTAAACGGAAGGAGGGTTTTCGTAATTTAACCATACCTCAGGGATGGTTGTAATTTACCCTTCAAATTAAGATCTTATTTTGATTGCATTTTCCAAAAAATATTATGTATTTCTAATGATTAAAATTATATATTGTGGAACTTATTTTCTTTCGGGGCCTTTTAGGTTAGAACCCTAAGAGCATCTCCTGAGGAATGGGGGTAGGGTCGGCTGAGGTGTTTAGTGACTAGGGGTGGCTGGGGGTGAATTGAGCCCAGACATAAGCCTGTGGGCTCTCACGCCCCTCTCCCTTGTGAATTCTCACGTTTTGCTGATTTTTTTTTTCTTTTTTCTTTTTCCTTCTCTTTCCACCTTAGCCATTTTTTTTTTCTTTTGTTTCTTTCTATCTTTTCTTTATTTATTTTAATTTATTTTAGTTCTGTTTTTTTTTCTTTCTTTTTTCTTTAGGGTTGATTACAAATAAATCCATCAATGAGTACTTATTTATAAAGAGATCAAGACAAAAAAATCATTTACAAATAAGTCCACACATAGTCCAGTTTTTTGTAAAAGACTAAAATAGCCCATCATACTTTAATATGCTACAATTTCATCCTTAATTTAATTTAACCTCAATTTGACCCAAAATTTCACAAATTATTCAATTTTGACCAAAAACTTTTTTTTTTTCAAAAACTTTTTTTTGCCACCTGATTCCGGCGTTGACTTTTCAATTTTTTTTTTCTTCCTGATTTTTTCGCCAGTCTCCAACGTTGACTTTTTTTTTTTCTTTCTGTAACATTTTTTTTCGTTTAAACAGCAATATTGCTGTGATTGACAGTAATATTAACTATATTACTGTTAAACACAGTAAAATTAACTAAACTACAGTTGAACACAATATTGCTATATTAATCTCTAGCACGGTAATATTAACACAACAAAACTCATTATTATTGTGTAATAGAGTAATATTACTATGTTGACCGTTCAACAAATGTAAACATAATAAAAAGCCAAAAGAATTAATATTACTGTGAGTGACAGTAATATTACTATAACAACAGTAATATTACCGTCAACCACAGTAATATTACAATAATATACAGTAATATTATTACGTTACTCCGTGAATAACTCAAACAAACAAAAAAATCCAAACAAAATAATAATATTGATGTGGTTGACAGCAATATTACTATAACAACAGTAATATTACCGTCAACCACAGTAATATTATTGTGTTTATAGTAATATTACAATAATAAACAGTAATATTATTACGTTACTCCGTGAATAACTCAAACAAAACAAAAAACCCAAAAAAATAATAATATTGATGTTGTTGACAGTAATATTATTGTGTTTACAGTTATTTTACTGTCAACGACAGTAATATAATTACGTTGACTTGTCAACAAATCAAACAAAATAATAAAATTAACAAAAAATAAAAAAAGAATAATATTACGTTAATTTAATGTCAACGGCAGAACAATTACATAAATGTTATTGTCAACGGCAGTACAATTACGTTAATTAACTATTATTGACAGTATAATTACGTTAATTTATTGTCAATGACAGCACAATTACGGTCAACGTTTAGCGGCAGACGTAAAAAAACAAAAACAAAAAATAAAATAAAAACAAAAACAAAAACAAAAACAAAAAAAAGAAAAACTAAAAAAACCACTAAAAAAAGTCAACGCCAGAATCCGGCGGCAGACAAAAAACATACCAGAAAAAAAAAAAAAAAAAAAAAAAAAAGTCAGCGCTTAAGACCGGCGAAAAAATCTGGATGGAAAAAACAATTCGAAAATTTAACGCTGGAATCCGGCGGCAGAAAAAAAAATTGAACAAAAAAAAGTCAAAATTAAATTTTTGTGGTCAAAATTGGATTTGTGTGGACAAAATTGATTAAATTGGGGGTTACAATTAACAATTGGGTATAAAGGGTTGGGGGTAGTATTGACATGTACATGAATGTTTCATTTATTTATAATAAATATTAAATGGATGGGCTTATTGGTAAAAGAGATATAACCTTTAAACCCAGTGCTCTAAATATCGGTTGTGGCGGTCGATATATCGACCGCCATATCAGTAGCGGGCATAAACCTTTACGATATTTGTGTGGCGGTTTTGAAAATCGGTTTTTTGACGGTGAGGCGGTCCGAGGCGGTATGTGGCGGTCTGTGGCTGGTCAAACCGATATATCGGGTCAAACTTCGAGCGATATATCGGAAAAAATTATTTTTTTTCTAATTTTTTTATTACAAGGAAAATAGGGTGTTTATGTTTTTTTTTTTCAATTCCAACCCATTTTCTCTTTTAATCAAACCCAAACTCACAGACCCCTAAGGAGAATCTGACTTAAAAATAAAAACATTTAGAACGAAGAGGAGAGAATCAAGTTCTAAATGTTAAACTTTTATTATGTGATTAGATTATATAAACGATGAGGATAAGTTAAATTTTTTTTATACGTTTTAAGTATTAACAAATATTTCTAGAAATATATTACAATAAATCTAAAAATCGATTTATTTCCGATATATCTCCGATTCATCACCGCCGCACTGATTTATCATGTGGCGGTCCCTAACCGCCTCGAACCCGATAATCGAAATTTAGAACCTTGCTTAAACCTAGAATAATAAAGATGTTTGGTTGGGGACTTATGCACAAAATCCCCTTTTCTTTAAATATTTTCATTTTATTATTAGTTTCTTTTATTTTACTTTAGTTTTCTCGTTTTTTTTTTCTCTAATTCGATCTTTTTAATTTAAAATAGTAATTTTATTGTAAATATTCTATTAACTATATTAACATTACGTGTTATTATATTACAAAGAATAGTTAAAAAAATGAAAATATAATTAATAACTTAATAATAGCACAACGTAATTTAAAAAATCAAATACACAAATTTATAGGTAAACACTTAAATATATAACTGTTACATAAATTATTATTATTATTATTATTATTATTATTATTATTATTATTATTATTATTATTATTATTATTATATGGTGAGAGTGGTGATGAAAAAAATGGAAGAAAGAGATTGATCGACTGGATAATAAATGGGTTGGGATCGGGGGAGGGGGAGGGGGAGCCCCGAGGAGCCGCCCCATCGACAGAAGATGCCCTAAGCAACAACATGTGGGGCTTGCTTTCTGGACGAGGACCCAATTTGAAGATTTTGATTTGATTTGATTTGATTTAATTTAGATTCTGATGTTTTGGTTGATGTCATTACCAAGATAAAAATTGGTAAAACTAAAAATAATTGTATTATTTAACTTTTATGTTTGAGGAGAAGATTTAGAAATTATAAGATGCAATTAAAAATCAGCCAAAATAATTTAAAATATCTCAAAATAAGGTGTAATGGTTAGAATAAAATCAGAATTTGAGCTAGTGGTTTGTAATAATATCAATAAATTTAATAATTTTTTTTGATGGATTCAATATTAGGGATTAAATATGAATTCTGAGCGGACGCTCCGTTTAGAGCAAAAAAGCGGATCATAATGAATGCAAAACACGTGTATAAATTTGATAAATTAAATTGTATTAATTAATTAAGGGGTGATTACAAGTAAGCTCACGAATGGATACTTATTCATAAGGAGATCCAAATAAAAATATCATTTATCAATAAGTTCATACATGGTCCAGATTTTTGCAACTACTAAAATAACCTCTCATACTTTAATATGCTCAAATTTCATCATTAACTTAATTTAACCTCAATTTGACCCCAAATTTCACAGATTATTCAATTTTGACCTAAAATTTTTTTTTTCAAAAAAAGAAAAAAATTTCAAAATTTATTTTTACCCGCCGGATTCCGGCGGTCAACGCCGGTCTCAGGCGTTGACTTTAAAAAAAAAAAAAAAATTCTTCCGGTTTCCGGCGTTGACCTTTTCGATGTTTTTTTTTTCTTTTCTTTCTTTTTGTAACTTTTTTTTCGTTTAAACAACAATATTGCTGTGATTGACAGTAATATTAACTATATTACTGTTAAACACAGTAAAATTAACTAAACTACAGTTTAACAAAGTAATATTGTTATATTAATCTCTAGCACAGTAATATTAACACAACAAAACTCATTATTATTGTGCAATAGAGTAATATTACTATGTTGACCGTTCAAAAAATGTAAACATAACAAAAAGCCAAAAGAATTAATATTGTTGTGAGTGGCAGTAATATTACTATAACAACAGTAATATTACCGTCAACCATAGTAATATTACAATAATAGACAGTAATATTATTACGTTACTCCGTGAATAACTCAAACAAACAAAAAAATCCAAACAAAATAATAATATTGATGTGGTTGACAGCAATATTACTATAACAACAGTAATATTACCGTCAACCACAGTAATATTATTGTGTTTACAGTAATATTACAATTATAAACAGTAATATTATTACGTTACTTCGTGAATAACTCAAACAAAACAAAAAACAAAAAAAATAATAATATTGATGTTGTTGACAGTAATATTATTGTGTTTACAATTATTTTACTGTCAACGACAGTAATATAATTACGTTGACTTGTCAACAAATCAAACAAAATAAAAGAAAAATAACAAAAAATAAAAAATAATAATATTACGTTAATTTACTGTTAACGGCAGAACAATTACATAAATGTATTGTCAGTGACAGTATAATTACGTTAATCTACTGTTAGTGACAGCACAATTACGGTCAACGTTTAGCGGCAGACGTAGAAAAAAAAACCAACAAAAAAACTTAAAAAAAGTCAACGCTGGAAACCGGCGAAAAAATCCGGAAGAAAAGAAAAAAAAAATTGAAAAGTCAATGCCGGAGACCGGCGTAGACCGCCAGAATCCGGCGGCAAATTTTTTTTTTTTTAAAATAAATTTTTTTTGGTCAAAATTGAATAATTTGTTAAATTTAGGGTCAAATTGAGATTACATTAAGTTAAGAATGAAATTGGAACATATTAAAGTATGCTCTAAAAAAAAGTCAAAATTGAATTTTTGTGGTCAAAATTGGATTTTTGTGGACAAAATTGATTAAATTGGGGTTACAATTAAGAATTGTGTATAAAGGGTTGGGGGTAATATTGCATATACATGAATGTTTCCTTTATTTATAATAAATATTAAAGCGATGGTCTTATTGGTGAAAGAGATATAGCACCTAAACCTAGAATAATAAAAATGCTTAGTTGGGGACTTATGCACAAAAACTCCATTAATTAAATCCAACCCCACCTTAAAAATAGGAAGAACTTAAACTCCGCAGTGGTGTGTAGTGCGTAGGTGGATAATATGAATGTATATCTTGTCATTATTTTTTTTATTTTTACTGTAATAATTTCTCTGTCATTTAATATTTTTTCTTAAAATTTTATTTAACTATTGAAATTACCATCGTTAAAACGATTATTTTACTGAATTAGATGGAATCACCTTGACGTGAATTAGTACATAAGGTTTTTAATTCAAAAAAAATATAACTGTTTCTACTTTCTACTAATTTTATTGTAATCTATACTACCCTAAATTTATTTATGTTTTAATATTATGTGCTTAATGAAAATTTGATAGACTGAATTAAGATTTTTCATAATTTATAAAGTAAAAATTAGTCATTAAAATAAGCCATGAAAAAATGAGAAAAACATAAATAATAAAATAATATAATTAAAAGAATGAAATTAATGGCCAAATAAATATATACGCACTATTTGTGAACTAAATTAACTATTTAGTTCCTATTATATATAAGGGGCCATAAGATATAGATCATTGGTGACAAAACTTATTAGAACTAAATGACAAGCCCAATTAAACATTTAATTCACATCCTTTATAAAATGGATTCCAGAAATACCCCTCCACTCAGTATTAAGTAAATTCAAACTGTATTTATCATTTTTTTTGCATTTAATACTTTCAATTTTCCAGATAACTTTTTTAATTATTTGTTTTACAAAATACCATTTTGTCTTCGTTTTTTTTTTCTTTCTTCATTTCAAAATTTTATACAATTTTATAAAAAAAAAAAAACATTTGTTTTCTTTTTTTACATAATATTGAAAATTACCAAAAAAACATGTTTTTTTTTAATTCAATTTACATATTTTTTTAATTTTTAATTTTAATTTTATTTTTATTTTTCTTCTATCAATTAATATAGTCATCGTAGTCGCTATCTTCGCTTGTAGACATCTAAAACTTAAATTTCACTTCATCGCACATCCTCTATATATTCACAGTCTATAGTAGACTGTGGTGTACTATGGTATCCTCTATATATTCACAGTCTGTAGTAGACCATAGTATACTACGGTTTAATATGGTATACTATGGTTTACTACGATGTCTATTCCAAACCCTAGCCGCCATCCCTAGCAGTCAAAGCAACCTCCGCCCAAACCCTAGAAGCCAAAAGTCGCAGCTGTCGCAATCGTAGTCACCTAACCCCTTTTAAAAAATCTAGATCTGCAACAAATCGAAAACAATAACAAATCATATCCAAACAAAGAAAAAACTTTTAAAAAATCAAGTACATCAAATCCAATTAGTCAAAACATGCTTGCAATTACAGATCTTTATAAAAAAAATGAAGAAAATTGATTTGTTTATCTATTTTCATTACCAAATCATTATTAAAAAAAATAGAGAAGACCTGCTCCCTAGCTCCGCCGCACAATCCCCGCCGCACAACCCCGCCGTACAACCCTTCGAAATCATCGCCTTCTCCACCACAGCCTACGCTGGGACCTGCTCCTGCTCCCGCTCCTGCTCCCTTTGTGGCTGCTGTCGGCGGCCTTCATGGAGAGAGAGAGAGAGAGAAAGAGAGAAACGAGAAAGTCAGAATAGGTGGGGGAGTTGTTGAGCGGCGTGAGATAGAGGGGAGGGGAAGAGAGAGAAAGAGTGATTTTTATTATGTATTGCAAGGATATTTTGAGGTTAAATAAAAAATAAAGGATGTGTATCAATTTTTATTTTGAAATAGGAGTGTAGTTAAAATGTTTTATTTGAGATTGTCACTAATATCTTATTAGGTTTGGTTTGAGGGGTGTGAACCATATTATATACCCTATATATAAAGGCACATAACGTTGCAGAAATTTGGTGAGAAAAATAAATATACAACTCGTGTCTTGCAATTAGTGGAATCCGATTATTCACACTAAACGGAGCATCCGTTGCAAATTTGCACCCGTTAAATATATGCCAAAAAAAAAAAAAAAAAACTAGGGATTAAAAAGAAAATTTACTGAAACAACAAAAAGAAGTCTGATTATATAGGCACATACGAGTCTAGGGGTATTTTGGTAATTGCAGTGCTGGTCCTTTCTTCTGTCTTGGGCACAAAGCCTTCTTCTCTTCGCATAAAAAAAACCCAATTCCTCACTCTCTCGCTCTCATTTCCTCTGAATCAACAACGAAAATCAAATCCCCAAACAAATCAAATCGTTGTTCCAAGTAAAGAATTGAAGAATGAGCCGTGGAAGCGGAGGCGGATACGATCGCCACATCACCATTTTCTCTCCCGAAGGTCGTCTCTACCAAGTCGGTAAGCATATTTCTTTCGACCTCCATTTTTTTTTGTCTGTGTTTTTTCCCCAACTAAAATCACTACTTTTGAAATCAGGTGATACGGTGATCTACTTTTTTTTTTTTGCTTTTTTTTTTTTAATATATTTTGGGGGTGAAATTAGGGTTTATGTTTTTGTTGGTACAATGTGTGCAGAATATGCTTTCAAGGCTGTTAAGGCTGCTGGGATAACCTCGATTGGCGTTCGCGGAGCGGATTCAGTATGCGTTGTCACTCAGAAGAAAGTTCCGGTTGTTATTTTTTCCCTTTTAGGGTTCTTAATATTATTGTGTGTATTTTCGTCTTTTAAGATTGGGATTTACTTCTATTTGCTCTGGGTTTTAATTTGTAATACGATTATTATGAGCAGGACAAACTTCTGGATCAAACGAGCGTCACCCATTTGTTTCCGATTACTAAGTACCTCGGTCTATTAGCTACTGGCATGACAGGTAATTTTTTGTTTGGCTTTGAATTATTATTTTTAGGTTATAATAAGTTTTTTATGAACTGGGATAATGAAAATAAATTATTGCTATTCTTTAATAATTGAGATTTGGTTTTGCAAGTTGATGTGTTATTCATAATCAATCGCTTATGAAACTAACTTTTGAGACAATGCCAAGAATTTGAAGTGCCAATTCTATTATGGTACTGGGTGACGGTTTAACAAACAAGTGCAAGGTATTGAATTAACTGATTTTTAGTTGGTGCAAGCAGCACATGCATTTTAGCTGGTCGAAGTGTATTTTGCTCTTAATTACATTTGAGAAAGCAAGGTTTCTATTGAAGCTTTTTTTCGTTTTGAGTCCATGTGCTTGTGGTGGAAAAAAAGATATTCTGAATAATTCTGAGCTTGTTTACTTCTTACGTTTTTAGATTAATAGCTGCTTATAACTATTCCTTTTTCCGTCCAGCTGATGCGAGGACTTTGGTTCAACAAGCGAGGAATGAGGCTGCTGAGTTTCGTTTTAGATATGGATATGAAATGCCTGCTGACGTATTGGCCCGATGGTATCTTTACTTCACTAATAATCTGTCTTGGTTCATTTAAATGCCCTTTGTACCTTTATGTTTGTGTAAGCCAACTATTTTTGCTAACAGTTAAAAAAAGAAAAGAAAAAACAACTATTTTTGCTAACAAATATGTGCTCTTACAGTTTGTTGGTTATAGTGGCATGTGCCTACAATTATGAAATCCTAGGATTATCTATACCAATATACATGTGACTACTGCCCAACTAAGTTTATAAAAGCGTGGTGCTATTTCCACCCCTTGGAACTCTCAATTCACCACCTTTTTCAATTTATCATGGTATTTAAATGAAAAGAACTCAATTATTAACATTATATTTTCTTTATTACTCTTTTTTGTCAAAACTATAGCAGAACTAATTTTAAGTAAAAACCCTTCTTCCACCTCCTATTTAAAAAAAATACATTTAGTTCTCTGTCCCTCTCATCTCACCACTAATACAATGGTGATGGTGGTGTAAAAGTGATGGAATAATAGAAGGGTTACTTACATAAGGCTGTTTTTGCATTGAATAAAAAGGGTGGTGAAAAGAGTGTTTTAGACGGTGGAAATAGCACCACTCTTATAAAATCCTCTCCACCTCAACAAATTTATGATAAATTGCAAGTGTTTTTTGCTGCAACTACCTGTGTATTTTATTTGTAAGTGTATCCAATTCAATGCAGGATTGCCGACAAGTCTCAGGTTTACACGCAGCATGCCTATATGAGACCACTTGGCGTAGGTTTGTAATTATTCACTAAACTTAGCAAATGGATTAATAGATTTTTTCAATGTTTCGTCTCCAATTTTTTTTGTTTCTCTTCTTTAATTTTCTCGTCTGTATCAATGCAGTGGCCATGATATTGGGAATCGACGAAGAGAAAGGTCCACAGCTCTTCAAGTGTGATCCTGCTGGTCACTTTTTTGGTCATAAGGTAATAAGAAAGTTCCCATCTTTGTTATGAAACCTTCCGTTCTTCCAAATTTGCTTTTCTTTCACCTTCGTAGTTTCATTTTTGTCTCTTATTCTGACATTGTTGCCTCAGGTGCATATACTTCAATGAATGTCTTCCATTTGTATACTGTTGTTACAAATGAATTCGTAAATTCTTGTGTACATCCCAATGCGATGTTTGTCTACCGAAGGAACCTTTGGAATCTAATAACTTCCTCAGACTTTCTGAATCATAAAAATCAAAACACACTGTTTAATCTTTTTACATTCAATATATAGTTTCTGATAATTAGCCCGCTAAGAGAGTGCTTATTTACATTCTTCAAGAGGCTCTTTGAGTTTCTTCTTTCATTTGTCCCAAATATTTCACTCCTATTTATTTTTTGTTGGGATAAATAACAGGATGCGGCCCAATTTCGTAAAATCACAAATGCTATTCTAAAAAATGCTCTCCTGTTTCTCCTTTAGATTGAAAGCAGTAGTTACAGACAGGGAAATGGTATTGTTTTACAGGTCTGTTTTTGAAATATAAACGATACCTTATGTTTTTTGATAGGCAACAAGTGCTGGAGGGAAAGAGCAAGAGGCCGTTAACTTTTTAGAGAAGAAGATGAAAAATGATCCTGCTTTCTCGTATGAGGAAACCGTACAGGTAAAAGAAAATACATAATTAATGTACACGAGAACTTTATGAATGTTCTGATTGTTTGAGTACAGTTCGACGAAATGTGTATGGTCTACTTTCATTACTTTTTTAGAGTAAACTGCAAAAACTACCCCTGTGTAATCCCAAAATAGCAAACACCCCCCTGTGATAAATAAACTAGCAAAAACCCCCCTGTGAAATTATTTAAATAGCAAAAACCCCCCTATGGAACTATTTGAGGGTTGACTTGATATAAAAAGACACAAATACCCCTGGAGTCTTGCAATTAATAAATTCTTATATTTTATAAATATTTTAATTATTTTATTTAAAAAATAATCAATTTAGTTGTTTACTATTTTTTTTAATTTCTAAACAAATAAATTAAAAAGAATAAATATACATATAATATGTATATATATAAATACATTTTGAGGGTCAATTTTGTCATTTCAAGTCTAAAAAATCAGCTAGGGGGATTCTGCCTTTGACTAAATTTCACAGGGGGGGTTTTGCTAGTTTATTTATCACAGGGGGGTTTTTGCTATTTCGAGATAACACAGGGGTAGTTTTTGCAGTTTACTCTACTTTTTTACTACTATTCCTATGGTTGCTGTGTTTCTACTATAGAGTATATCCGTTGGAAAGTGGAATTTTGCTAAAATATTTCAAAACCAGCAATTCGTGGGGGCTATAATACTATGCAAGCTAAATGTCATAGGTTAACTATGTAAAACGGGAAGTGGTAATATGAAAAGCAATTTACGGAGTATATCAGAAGAGTTTAATTTTTTGTTATTTAACTTGATTTATATATCGGGTGATTCATTTACTTTCGAAAGTAAGGGAAGAGTTTCATTTGGGTTTCTGACCTGTCATTAAAATCAAGAATGATAATATTTCAACTGTTTGTTTATATTTGCAGACTGCAATTTCGGCTCTGCAATCTGTTCTACAGGAAGATTTCAAGGCCAGTGAGATTGAGGTAATCCTTTTTTTTCCTCGTTTTTTTTGATAGCGCCATTTTTGTGAATAAATTTGCTGTTGAAATTGTGCATCTGAAGTTATTAAAAACATTTAGTTTGGTAGTGTACTAAATGTTATGATTGTTGGCAGGTTGGGGTGGTGAGAAAAGAAGATCCGGTTTTCAAAGTATTGTCAACCGATGAAATTGACGAGCACCTCACTGCTATAAGTGAGCGCGACTGAAGGAGCCTCTTTATTTTGGCTAATGTTTTATTTGAACTTTGTTCGGTGATGGATGGATGGAGAGCCGAGGGTGTTCTAAATTTTAATTTGGCTATTTGTATGCTGACTGATCCTTTTTCCATGTTTCCATTTCCATTTGATGAACTTAAGAATTAGAATTATTTTATAAAGGTTAAGCACATTTTCATCTACTGATATCATAATTTCCCTTTTAATTATTTATTGTTATAACTTGGATGAAATGGTATAAAAATACTTTAAAGCAGGTGCGGAGCCAAAGGCCCGACATAGGTTTAGGGGGGCCACGGCTCCCCACCACGTAAAAATAGTTTAGGGGGGCCACGGCTCCCCACCACGTAAAAATAGATATGTATTAGGAGGTGAATAACTAATCCGATTATGTTCCAAACCTAAAAAAAAAAGATATCGGAAGTTAGAAATTCCAATATCTTTTCTAAAATCAGTACTTTTCGGACCGAAAATGGCAGAATTTTTGGAAAATACCAATTTGTCTTGTGGAGTAAACTGCAAAAACTACCCCTGTGTAATCCCAAAATAGCAAACACCCCCCTGTGATAAATAAACTAGCAAAAACCCCCCTGTGAAATTATTTAAATAGCAAAAACCCCCCTATGGAACTATTTGAGGGTTGACTTGATATAAAAAGACACAAATACCCCTGGAGTCTTGCAATTAATAAATTCTTATATTTTATAAATATTTTAATTATTTTATTTAAAAAATAATCAATTTAGTTGTTTACTATTTTTTTTAATTTCTAAACAAATAAATTAAAAAGAATAAATATACATATAATATGTATATATATAAATACATTTTGAGGGTCAATTTTGTCATTTCAAGTCTAAAAAATCAGCTAGGGGGGATTCTGCCTTTGACTAAATTTCACAGGGGGGGTTTTGCTAGTTTATTTATCACAGGGGGGTTTTTGCTATTTCGAGATAACACAGGGGTAGTTTTTGCAGTTTACTCTTGTGATATGTAAGTGTACTTTTTTTGGACAGAAAATTGGAATTTTCGGAAATTAAATAAGATTGAAATCCATTAATTCCAATTGTAATCCCAAAAAAAAAACAACTCGAAAAAAAAATTGAAAATTAGAATTTTTGGAATTCATAATGAAAAGTAATGTTCCAAACTCAAAAAATTTCACGGGTAAATTACACCCACACCCCTGAGGTATGTTAAATATAATTTTAAGGTCTCTGTGGTATCAATAATTACACTCACCCCTTTAAAACATAGTTAGAAACTCTAATGGGATAATGCATTGGATACGTTATTCCGATAGAGTTTTAACAGACTATTAATTTCCGAAAATGGTGGAGACAACAAAGAGCTATGGGTGATTTAAGAAATGTTGAAGGAGCCATGTCACCTCATAACTCTATATTGTCTCCACCACTAGAAAAGTAATAGTCCGTTAGAACTCTATCAGAATAACGTATCCAATGAATTATCCCATTAGAGTTTCTAACTATGTTTTAAGGGGGTGAGTGTAATTATCGATATCACATGGACATTAAAGTTATTTAAGCATACCTCAAGGGTGTGGTTGTAATTTACCCAATTTTCAGACAGGAATCAGAAATCAAGTTTCAATTTCCACCCCTATCAAACAGCATCCTAATCGAGCGGAAATTGAAGGGGCCATAATCATTCGAGCTAAAGAGTTGATATGGAACCGGGTCACTGCACACCAGCTCGACGTTGGCCGAACGCCAACAATCAAGTCAGATACCGTATGTTGATAGAATTTTGCGTGTCGAGATCCATGAGAATTGTGGGTGTGAGATTTATTCGACCTTAATCAGCTTTGTTGGACGGACCACTTAAACCAGTTAAGTGCGTTTGAACCCATCAACCGCATTTTCGAAAATGTATAGGAAGCACAAAACATAGGAAGATATGAAGCTAACGACCACATATAAAACACCTTAGCTCACTGAGTTGCATGTCAATTGCGCGAAACAGTAAATTCAGAGACCCAAATCACTTATAATATTTACAACACTAGGAATTCGAGACATAACCAATCTACAAGGAGGAAATGCGTTTCTTGATCATATGCAATAAGCTGAAAGAAGTAACTATCAATCTAAAGAGAAGAAGTTTCATGTTACGAGTAATATATGAACAAACACGAAAATGTATTAGAAAAAAAAAGTGAATGCAGATAGATAACATGAATGTTATAGTAGAACCGAAATTGAAAATAATATCGATACAAAATACAACAAATATATCGAGTTTTTAGCCATGATAATCAAAGTGAAGAAAACATGTATCTTTTGAACATGTACAAGCAATTCGCAGATATATCTCGGAAATCTTCTTTCTCCCATTTTTTTTTCTTGTTTAAATGGCACCACCCGGCCCATCAATTATCTTGGGCTTTCGGAACAAATCTTATATCAAAACCTTGTTCCTGCAAATAAAATAATAATTAAAAAAAAAAATGATAATCCAATTAAAATCAACTCGTATACAGTACACTAAACCATGACACATTTTCTCACTAGCTCGACGACTCCCTCTTGAAAAACCTTATGCAGATGATTGCAACGAACAAATACCAAAAGTGGAAACAAAACCAGATCACATGAAAAAAGAAAACCCAAACGCTCTCGAGTATATATCGTAAAAAGAGAATGGAAGCATTTCACATATGCTTGAAGAACTAAATCCCACAATCCGAATCAACAAAGCCCACAATCCGAAAACAATTGCAGCCCACATAAAACACATTGTAAAACCCGGGATCCACTACAATTCACAATCACGGACACACGAACGAAAACAACCGATGAATTCTTGATTAATTAAAATGATTAAAATAAAATAGAAGAAAGGGGGAGCAGACCTACGTCTGTTTGGAGTAAGAGGAAGAAGAAGGAGCTCGTTTATTGCGAAACATCATATACCCAACCGGCAAAACAACTCCCGCCATCATTATCGCACATCCAATCAAGTACCTCATTACGCTCGGCGGCTCAACCTCCATTACCACAACGCTCCTCAACTGAATCAAATCACCACTACTACAAAATCAATCAATTGCAGCCACCAAAAAAAAAAAAAAACCCCAAATTTAATTCTACACACAATTAATTCGAATCAACCCAAATCAATTCTACTACCGCAACGCTCCTCAACTGAATCGATCAGCACTACTACAAAATTAATCAATCAATCAAAAAAAAGAAAAAAAAAAAAAACCCACATTCAATTCTACACAGAATTAATTCGAAGTAACCCAAATCAATTCTATTAAGCAGCGAATCTATCTTATGACTAACAAACAACGTAAGATTTTTTTTTTTTTTTTTTTTTGCGCAATAATGGGTGAATCAAGGATCTGGAGAATTTCATAATCAAAACATAAATCAAGAGAGAAAATTAAGAGAGAGGGGAATCAAACACTTACGGGCATATTATAAATTGGAATGATAGATTTGAAATGCAGATGTTGTAGGCGGATCGATCGATTTAGCCTACTTTTTTTTTCTGTTTTTTTTTTCTACAAACAACTGGTCTTTCAGCCTTTGAGCTTTGAGGGGAAAAAATTCATTTATGATTTAAAAATAGAAAAGAAATAGAAAACCTAATGAAAAATGATATTACTTTCTCATTTTTTCAGATAACTATGGCAATGTTATTTGGAGTTTATTTGAATTTATTTATATTTCTTTATGATTTTTGTTAATATTTCAAGAAACTAATTCGATTATATGTGTTTTTCTATTGTTATTACTATTTTGTTTATAGTTTGATACGAATCAATTATAAGAATGGAATATTCCATGTAGGGGTGGTAAACGAGCCGAGCCAACTCGTGAGCTCGATGAGCCGGCTCAAAAAATGCTCGAAATCGGACTCGAGTTTTTAATTTCGAGCTCGAGCTAGAACTCGCGAGCTCGAGCCAGTTTTTAGTTGTTCGTGAGCTCACGAGCTGACTCGCGAGCCTTATTTATTATTTATTATCTTTATTTTATTTTTTTTTATATATTATTTTTTATTTAAATAATGTATAATAATATAAAATATTGTAGAGATAAATTAAAATAAAATATAAAAAATATATATAATTACAATTTATTGCTTATTTTGTAATTTAAAAAAAAAAAATAATAATAATTAAAAAAATATTAAAAAAAAAAAAAACAAAAACAACAACAAAATGAGCTTGGGCTCGAGCTCAAGCTCGATCTAGTCAAAATGGAACGAGCTCGAGCTCGAGCCAAAAAGAATGAATTCGACGAGCTCGAGCTCGACAAAATAGACTCGAACTCGAGCCTGCCAAAGGAGGCGAGCTCGGCTCGTTCACACCCCTAATCTCATGTTATGAAATAAAAGATTCATTCAAAGTTTTATACATTCTCATTTTATACACATTCATTGTATATGCGTGCGAATTAATTTGTTAATTCGTTCACACCCCTTATTAATTTGTTACACCGGTGACTTAAAAGTCTATTTTTGGCAATATTATTGCCTGACTTGCACACATGTGATACACACGTGCGAATAGAGGGGCAAGTTTGTCAATTCACAAGGTTGTTAGAAAAAAGAAAAAAGAAAAAAGAGAAAAGAGGAATGCACAATCATCATCTTCTTCTGCAACCATAGAACATGATCGAGTTTACGAAATCCCAACCATTGAAGAGATGGGGTCTTTTGAAGAGGGTGGGCTTCACGGCAAAGGGGTTGAAACACGTTGTTATTTATACATAAATGTTTTTAACTCTCTTACTTTCAAACTAAATTTTAGTTATGACTTAGTGGGCTAAGTGTTATGATTTAGTGGGCTAAGTAGTGATTAGTGGGTTTAATTGTGGATTTTATTCTAACTCCCTAACTAACCCACTAACCCATTTTCTTGAGTGCTCTTGTGGTTGGTTTTCTTGCAGATCATGGGCTGAGGAGTGGAAGCTTGACAAGTCTATAAATACCAAACTCAAGACTCAAGAATTGCACAGATTTCGAAGAAACAAAAAGAGGGCTGAAGTTTTAATCTCGAGAATTTTAGAGTGTTTCTAGGATCTGTTGTACGTACTCCTAATGAGTACATTCTTTGAAATCTAGAATTTTTAATATTTGTCTTTTAGTATCTAGATTTGATTGTAAGAATGATCATGAGAATGATTCATTCATAAGGAAGAAGTTTTCGCACCTCTTCCGTTTGTATTCTTAGAATACTGATTTTAATATATTTTTCCGTCCTGTAAAGGGCAAGTTCACAAGTCTTTACTTGTGAACATTTTTAATTCTGAGCATTGTCTTTTTATCTTTTTATTTCCGCTGCATGTTTTCTCAAGTGTCATAACACTTCAGATAACATCTCTGTATTAAACGAATTCGGGACCATAAATTCTTTCAGGGGTGGTTTTGCTCCTGCTGCAGTTGATTATTACCATTGCTGAGGCTTTGAACTTTGAACTTTCTCTCTTAGAACAATTTATTAGTGTGTGTTTTTGGTGCGTTCACTGTAAATAAGTGATGAGTGAGTTGGCTATTTTACCCTCACCCAAATACGTGGGAATGATACGTACGCTACCCACGCAACAAATTGGCCAAAAACAGCCAACTTCTTGATCAGTGCACCAAATAATCGAGTTCAAGTATGATCGTGCAAATTTTTTTTTGTTTCGGGAGCAAAGCACAAAAGCGACCAAACCCTAATTTCAATTCCGATCCATTCAATAAAATTAGAATTTCAGAACTTCTCTCTAGAAAACCATCTATTTAATTTTCAGTAACTTTCAACGTGCAAAAAATTATATAGATTTGAATAATTTTTTTTTTCAAAATTGGAAATATTCGTATAAAACTGGCGGAATTCAAAATTTATGTCTTAGGCATATCTATATCTATATATATATATAAAAGACAATCTATGGCATAATATTGCGACACGTGGCAATTTTTAGGGTTTCAAACCCTAGGGGTAGTTTTTGTAGTTTTGTTGTCACATTGGGGTTATTTATCTATTAAAAAAAAAAACGCACGCAGGGATTTCAAACTGCACACAGACAACTCTATGCAGTCGCGTTCTTTTTGGCTCATCTTCTTCCATGTTTCCTTTATTTTCTCAACTTTATCTTCCACGCCTACAACTTCTTCTATTCTTTTTGTCTCCGTCTGTTGTTCTTTCATCGATTCTTAATCGTGTTCTTCAGGTAATTCTCTACAATTTTAAACTATGTCTCTCTCACACTTCTTATTCATGGTTTATTCATGGTTTTCTCGAATTTCTCGAATAAATGGGTTTATGCGTGTCTGAATATCCAATTTGTTTTTCTTCATCCAAATATTTGTTTCTTCATGGTTTCCTCGAATTTCTCGAATAAATGGGTTTGTGCATGTCTGAATATCCAATTTGTTTTTCTCCATCGAAATATTTTTTTTATTCGGTAATGAATCTTCTGATTTTATACTATTATATTTTTAGAATTAGAATAATTTGTTGTATTTGAAGAGTGTGAGAATTAAAATCTAGCACCATTGTTCTAAATGATTGAATAATTGGTCTGCACACTTATAAGAAGATGATCTTCGTCATCGCTTCATTGCTCACCTATAAGAAGATGGCTACCTTAAGAAAAATGCAATAATTCATGTGTTGTAGTTTCAAAATAAATAATTTTACAATTGTTTATTTACAAATGATATCTAAGTTTTATATTAGTAGTAGTTAGAGATTAATGTTCGAATTGATGATGTTCATGAGTTTGGACTGAATATGTTTCTGGTTGCCTAATTTGTATTGATTTCTTTTTCTTTTTATTTCTTTCATTGTACATTTGTTCTTTCATCATGGACTGCTAGGAAGAATGATTGTACGACATGGTATATATAATTTCTCAACTACATAGGCATTTGTCATGAGTCTGCCTTTTTAATAATTTTATTTTAACAAAAGGTAGACATCTTTTAACAAAAGTGTTGGCATTTTTATATGTGTGGATCAACACTTCCACATAATTTATATGGCTGATATAGTTAATTTATTTGACTGGTGGCAGGTGCAAATATGCAGTTCACTAACAAATTCATTTTAGGATGAGCGGTAATCTAATACATATCCTCTATTTTTTAATCTTTAGTGGCGTGATGAAGAACATGGTTATGTAATACAAAGTAGTCCATTGTGGTTCTATACCTCTAATTGGATAATTTGTTGGTGTATGCAGGGAACACTTCAAGTGTTTTACATCCCCAAGACGTGAATGCAAACCCAATTTCCCCGTTGTATCTCCATATCCTTCTCTGAAATAACCTATGGTATTGTTAGTTATTCACTTCAAATTCAGTTTATTTGCCCTGCATATTGTATTCCAATTTATGCCAAAACAATTTCAGATATTGATTATTCATAGTGCTCGAATTTGTTAGTTTTAATCTTCAAATATATTTTTTTTACGATTTTAATTGCTACCATTTATACGTTTTTGTTGATGGAATTTTATTTCTTGATCAAACTATGTTGAACCCTATTCCAGTCTCCATCTCAGCAAATAAGATCTTCTCCAAAAAAGTGAATCGGGATTCGCTCAAGGGCTACACACGTGAACCAGGAGCAGATACAAATTGATTGCTCATGGATTATGTACATGGCTAAATTTTCACAATCTTTAGATGCTGCCATTTTGATTTATAGATGAGCAATATTTTGATGCTTTTATTTTTAGAATCCAGTAGGCAAATTACGTTTTATAGGTTATAAACTATTCAGTTTTAAATATTTTTTGAAAATTTCACCTACTGATAAGGGTGCGTAAAATTGTAAAATAAAAGTGAAGCTCAAGAGGTGTCTGTGATTCTATATGTTTGCGGAATTTTTGTAATTACCATAACCCTCAATGATAAATATTTCCCCCCATTTCCACGAGTTCCTTTCATCCTCTCAACATATGGAGTTGTATAATGTGAGTGGTTCCCATCTCTTTTTATTGATTTGCAAATTTACTTTTGAGAAACTAACGAATCGTATGCATGTGACTTAGTCTAATGGGAATCCCTTTGATGGTATTATCAACTTACGTAATTCCTTATTTGTAATCACTATTCGCTTTTGTTCAATTATCATCATATTTTGTTTGAGTTACTGTTTAAAGCTTTATAAATGGGCCTTTTTTGAAATCCATTTTGGGGTACAAATTTTAACTGAAAATTACACTTATCACAAGTATTATTTAATATTAGTGCACAATTAAAAAATACTGATTTAAAAATGTAAAACAGAATTTCCTTATTGTTTTTCAAACTTCATTGTGCACTAGGTTTAATTTAGTGATAGAACTTATCACAAGTATATGAGTAATGTTTATCACAATTACTAAAAATTGAGGGGCATTAAGTTAATTACTAAAAATTATCAAGACTAGGTGCATCTCTGTTGATTTTCCTTTAGATTCAGATTTTAACCGTGAATTAATGTCTTTAAATGATATAATTATTTTCATATATGCTATGAATGTGATCGAGCACCTTATCCAAAATATATATGTAATAATTTTTGTTTCTATGATTTTTTCAGGAATCATCACGATTGCTTCCTACATCGATCCACTGTTGATTACAAGCTTCGTCAACTTCTTATCGGCAGATGACAAAACTCAAAATGGCACCCGGTATGATTCTCGCATTGATTTTGTTTACCGCAAAGTGTGTAGAGTCACTCTTTCAGAAGCAATGGTACTTTGGTGCTCATCGTTGTGGAATCAGAATTTGAAAACTTGTCCACAATTTGTATTTTTTTAAGTTTACAAAGTTCATTTTCATATTTTCGATAAAGCAAATTACAACTTTGAATCCCACTGCACAGTTCAAAGTTCATATTAGTATTTTTGGTTATATGATATACATTAGAATCAAATTTTGTGAATCAATTGACATTTTCACAAAGATGGGTTTGATTTTAATTCATATTTTTTTAAATGTTAGGTTGAGCAATTTGTTATTTTAGTATTCTTTAAGGTTGAGCAAGTATCTGTAGAATATTTTTGTTTCTATTTAATGTGATTCAAGTCGGTAAATCTTATTATGATTTAAAATCCTGATAAACTTAAAAAGTCTAACTCACCCGTTTAACACTATGACAGGCTTCCCCAGATGTCAATCTTGATGTTGTTGCGGATGCATTTGCCAAGAGGAAAAGGAGCAAGAGGCAGCAAGTATTCAAATTTTGACTACGTCAAGCAACTCCAGAGGCGAAGCATCGAATTTTTAATCTCTTACAAATTGAATGATAGAATAAATTTTCTTTTGATTACCGAAGTTTTTTTAGTACGATCACGACAATGGTAGTTTATAATTGTTGTATCTTATGATTACAACTATGGTTATACCACTATATACATTGGTTTATGGATGTTCGTATTTAGGTAATACTACAAACTATATTTAAATGAAATGTATTTTTCATTATTAATATACATATTTTTAATTAGTTTTGTTAAAAAACTAAATAATGGAGTCATCAATTGCTGGAGTTGTAGAATACATGTATGGCAGGTTTATTAATTTTTGCTTTGTTCAATATACTGCGTTTCTTAACGATTAATTCATATTATGGCGATTTAATATAACCCTTGTCAATTTAATTTTACTAATAAATTTTATTATATATTGTTTTATTACTATTTTAATCATGACATATTTAAATATTTTTCTTCTTCACATCTGGAAATACTACCCCGTGCATCGCACGGGTGTTATACTAGTATAATATAAAATACATAATAATATTGCTATTGTAAGCAATGTTATTAGAACCAGACCGATCCGGTCGGTCGAACAGGTTCAACCGTGACCAGGCGATAAGGCGATCCGGTTTGACCTCCAAAACCAAAAAATTAAAAATCGGTGTCAAATGACCAAAATTCGATTCGTGACGAATTGGTCAAAGAACCCGGTTTCGGTCAAAATCTCAAACTACCGTTGAGTCGGAATTTTTTTTTGTTAGATTCAACAAACATTCACGGACTTAATTGTGGGTGGTCGGATCTAATCATGGATGGTCGAATGATTGTCGGATATGGTCATGAGAGGTCAAATAAGGGTGATGGATTGTCGGATTTAGAGAATAAGTAATGGAAAAATACGAAGTGCAAGCAAAATAAATATAGTAAAAAATGGGATGATGTAAGATAAAATGAAATAATAAGTCGGAGATTAAAAAATATAAAATAAATAGTATATTTAAAACATTTAAAATTAAAAAAAATATGAACATAAGAAACTATGAAGAATTTTTATTTATCAAAAACCTAATTGAACCGGTTCGACTCTATAAAACCAACCCCAAATAGCTGAATGCGTCTAAATATGATTATTCATTAAGGGTACTTATCTCTATATATTTTTATTTTTATTTAAAAAAAAAATGTTGTGTTAAATGACCTAGGCTTATATTCATCTTGTAAGTAAATTCCGTCTAAAATTGATTATTTTTTGTGTTGAATTTGGGGATTGTTTTTTGGGGCAATATGCTATAGGTTCTCCTATGAAATATTATATGTGTATAAATCTAATTGAAAAAAATTAAATTGTATGCGGGTTTATTAGTTGTAACGTGTCAGAAATACTCCTAAGAGCAACTCCAATGGAGAGGTATCAAAACAGAACATCAAATATTCAATTGATGCTTGAGATAATACTTTGACACTTTTAAAAAACTCATTTACTCTAACCCATAGGCATTACATAAATTATTATTCATATTCCATTGAAATTTATTGAAATTTTATTTCCTTTCCCGTTGAAATCGCTAGAGCTATTTTCAAGGAATATTTGATTCCTCTTTTTTTTAGGTGCATTTTTTGCACCTCAAGGAGGATGAATATCAAACTATGTTCCACTTTAGTGCTTACGTTGGAGTGAAATATTTGACTTTTGACAATCAAAGTGGTAGTTTTGTAATTTAATACTCGATTTGGTTCCCTCAATGGAATTGCTCTACAGTATATGGAAAAATAAATTCCCAACATAAAATTCCATATTATTCTCCCCTTTCATTTGAGCTATATGTACTCAATCAATCTGACCACCGTGACTGCAAATGCAAAATAAATTAAAGGTAAAAAATAATCCTATAAAATTCACCTAATGTTAGGTAGCATATATATATATATATATATATATATATATATATATATATATATATATATATATATATATATATATATATATATATATATATATATATATATATATATATATATGGGTTTATTAGGGATAACCCCCTTGTTCATATTTTCTAATGAGGTAGATCCAATTTTTTTTCCCCTTTTTGAGATAGACCCAATTTTGCCAACTTGGCAAAATATATTATATAATTTGCCTTTAATACCCCTGTTTTATTTTTAAACGGCATTTATTTCCTTTACTACGTGATTTGAGATTTGCTGATAAGTTGCCTAAAATCACGGAATAAAATTACGTGAGATCATTGGCCGTTATATCAAATCGTGTACAATATTTTTCGAAGGTTCTCTTCAGCGTTCCAGCGGTTTTTTATCGTCTTTGAAGATTTCTGCACCGTCGTTGAAATAGGATCGAATTTGAGCGTTCGTTGTTGGACGTTGTTAACCGGGTATGAATGCGTTATTCGTTTTTATTTTTCGCTCAATGTCTAGGATTGTCGATTACGGTGGTTAGAAATCGTTATTTTTTTGCGGATGATGTTTGTTTGGAAGAGGATTGACAGAGTTAGATGAGGATGGTTCACGCATATCGGACCAGAGTTGTTTTATATGAACATCGTAGTTGGTTTACGCATTCATTGAAATAACTGTCTGTTGTCGTGGAGTTCATGAGTCTGATCCCGGTCGATAGTTGGTTTATTTGTTTATAACAGCCGATTTAAGTGTGCTAGGTAGTACATTAAAATATAGTTCGTAGTTTTTTCTAAATTAGCATATGGATTTTGCATTTTAAGTTTATTTTTGATGATATTAATGTATTGTCATTCAAATGTATTTGCAGTCTATTTAATCATTTTTTAGTATTCTGCATTTTTTGTTTTGTTTCATGATTTTAGGTTTTTTCGATGGCGAACTTCGTACGGATTTTGTTGAGGTTTGGTGGGTTGGTTGCTATAAAGAGGTGTTTACGATGTAATGGCTCGGTAACTTCGGTTAAGTTTTAAATCGTTGTAATACAGTAGTATACTATTATGAATACCGTATGATACTACCATTATCATTTTATTATACTATTATGAGATTATTAATGTACTAGAGTTTTTTAACTCGACATATTGGTTTGATTGTGTTATGATGTGTTTTATGTATTTTATCAAAACCCTAGATTGAAATTATGAGATTATTAATGTACTATTTTATTGGTTATGTTGGAATACTTTACGTTGGTGTTGTTCTCAATGTTCTTGTCATTTCAGTGGTATATTGTTTGTAACACAATTCATATCACTACTATAACCGTAATATACTATCATAGCAGATTAATGTACTATATTGAAATTATTAATATACTATGTGGTTGAATAATACGGGATCCATAGTAAATAAACGAGATCCATAGTCGAATTAGATCAATAAGATAGTCTATTACATGATATAAGGAAAATTACCCTAATTGATTAGTATTTCAAGCAAACATATTATTCAGTTTCCATATATATTATTATTTTTTCATATATATTATTATTTACCTTAATCGTTTTCATATAATAAGGAAAATTACCCTAATTGATTAGTATTTCAAACAAACATATTATTCAGTTTCCATATATATTATTATTTTTCCAATAGTCAATTAACTAAATCCATAGTCGAATTAGATACATGGGATAGTCTATTAAAAGATATGAGATAGTCTATTAATTTTAAAACACAAATCCGCCGCCGTCACTTCTCAAATCTAGGGTTTTGATGATTCTTCGGCCCATAGTCGATTAACGAGATCCATAGTAAAATTATACCAGTGGGATAGTCTATTAAATGATATGGGATAATATATTAATACAGATGTAATTCGACTATGCATCTCATTAATCAACTATGGGCCGAAGAATTATCAAAACCCTAGATTTGAGTAATCCTAGATTTGAGTAACCCTAGATTGGAGCAGTGACGGCGACGGCGACGGCGGCGGCCAACGACGATAACACTTCTGGTGGATGTCTTGCCCATCAATTGTTGCAATATCACTGATTTAGTGCTCGAATTCGGTATGCGATTATAACAGATCTGCAATTACACAAACGTAATAGTCGATTTAGCCAAAACATATCAACAAATCGATGGATGATAGCGATTCAGCGAGTGGCGACGACGTACCTACGACAGCTTGCTCGGAGTGCACGAAAATCGTCGTTTCACGGCAGTGCAGACGTCTTCCCCTTTCAATCGGCCGTACCGGGAAGTTGTTCTGGGAGGTTTTGCAGTTTATTCGATAGTGGGTTTGGGATGATAGTGATTTAACGGGAAAATAAGAAGGGATTTGATTTTATTTCAAAAGGTAAAATAACGGGTTTTGTGGGATTTGATTGAGGGTAATTATGTAATTAGGAAAAGTTTGGGCTGTTATCAAAATGGCAAATATAAATTTGGGTCTACCCCTATTATTTGAATGTTTAAGGGGTTATATCTAATAGACCCTATATATATATATATATATATATATATATATATATATATATATTCAATAAAATTTATATACGGGTGACGACGGGAGGAACCAAATCATGATAATGATTTCGAAAAAACAAAATCTCAATACCAATCCATTCACTAAAATTAGAATTTCAGAACTTCTCTCAAGAAAACCACGAATGATAAACCTTTTCCAAAATTGGAAATGTTTCTATCTAAACTCGCGGAGTTCAAAAGTTCTATTTCTTAGGTGCCTATAATATAAAATACATAATAACATTGCTATTTGTAAGTGTAGTTTTGAAAACAAAAATATCGAAATCGAAATTAAACCCATATCGAAAATAGAATATAAATGTACTCCAACTTTATTCCAAAGAATCAAAAAGATCAGAAACCGAAACTTTCAAAATTTAGTGTACAAAATATTATTCTAAAATCAAAAATTTTGAATCGAAATCGACATAATTCGGAAATTTATTCCAATTTCCACCCTAAAATTCACGAGTGCAACATGTTGAAATATTATAAGTATATATCACCAAAAAGGGCAAAAACAATGATGTGGCCATTATATCTACTTATTGTGGATCTAATATTTGATTAAACACACTTGCAAGAAATTTCCCAACAGAAAAATACAGATTCATAATAAAAATAATAAAGTAGATGTCATTTTCCATATGAAAAATGGTTAAATTTTTCAATCTGCAATTTGCTAATCATCATCTCCATTTTTACCAATCAGTCAGCAATTCACAAATGACCCCAGAAATTTAAGGCTCAAATCTGGGTGGGCTCTCTCTCTCTCTCTCTCTCTCTCTCTCTCTCACACACACACACACACAGTTGCGCGTGAAAGTGTGTGTGTTGTTTTTTTTGGATATGAGCTTCTTAGGAAGATGCTGCGGAAGAAGCTCCCCACAAGTTAACGTATTTGCAAAGAGGTCCTTCAAATCTCTCAAATTTCCCGGGGAGTCCCTCGATGACATCACCTCTCCTGCTCTCGTTCATGGCATTCATGTCTTCCACTGCCCAGTAAGCCCATCAACCCCCTTTTTCTGATTTTTTTTTTTTTTTTTTTAATTTTCTTATTCTCAAATTTATACATTTGTATATTGAAATTGAAATCTGAAGTAGGTGAAGTAGTAAAATAGCGATTTTTTCGATGTGGGAATTGTCATTTTCGATTTGAATGGTGGAGATGTGGAATTTGGTTCTTGATTCTTGATTATAACCAGATGAAGTGGGAATTATGATTCTTAATTTTTTTGAATATAATTTTGAATGGATTTAGTTATCCAACATCGATGCGGAGGCGAGAATTACGATTATCGATTTTTTCCTATAACCGGGGGGAATTTCGAAGAAATTGTCACCCCATTATGCATATATGTGTACATACATTGATTCTTTGTAACCATATGTCACGTGTATATATATAAAGTTACGCAATGCTTGATATAGAAATTTGAATTTGAGTTGTTGCAAACAATCAGGATGAAGTCGGAATCGTTGCCAAATTATCGGAATGCATAGCTTCAAAGGGCGGCAACATTCTTAATGCCGATATTTTTGTGCCCGAAAAGGAGAATGTTTTCTACTCCAGAAGGTTCTTTTACTGCTATCCGTTTTGTTTTCGTGTTCTAGTGTTTCCAACTGTGTACTTGAATTCGCAGGTGTTGATCGAATGCGAGTAAATAGTTTAGAGATGTATGTTATTCACACGTGTTTCACATGTCAAAAAGTATCTTTACAGTGAGTTCGTCTTCGACCCCGCTAAATGGCCGAGGGTGCAAATGGACGAGGATTTCTCAAAGCTTTCAAAAACATTCAACGCAATGAAATCTGTCGTTCGAGTCCCCAGTCGAGATCCAAAATATAAAATCGCTGTCTTTGCTTCAAAGCAGGTACTTTTATTTTCAACAAATATGTAATCTCAATCGAAAAAAAAAAAAAAAAAAAGAACATTCTTGTTATTTTTATTACATGATGAAGATTCCCTTTTTAAATACCAGGATCATTGTCTTGCCGATTTGCTGCACGGGTGGCAGGACAAAAGGCTACCGGTAGACATTACAGCTGTCATAAGGTAATAAAATCGAAGGTTATCTATGTTTTTTTTTTCTATTTAGTTTTGATGTAGCTATTATTTTATTTAGAGTGGTTAAAAGAAGTTGCATGTTTTTTTTTACGTACGTACAGCAATCACGATAGAGGTCCAAATACGCATGTGATGCGATTTCTTGAAAGGCATGGAATTCCTTACCATTTTTTGGACTCGAATAAAGAAGACAAAAACGAAGGAGATATTTTGAATTTGGTTGAGGGTACCGACTTTCTAGTACTTGCTAGATACATGCAGGTAAATATTCTCGAATTATTTGTTTTTTTTTTTTTATTTATTTATTTCTGTAAATTGGTACTGATAATGTTATACGATGTTTGAAAAATTGGTATTCATCTGTAATGTAAATATGTTCAGACATATTTTTTGTTTGCTGACTGTACTAAAATATATCGTTTAATCGGTGCAGATACTCTCGAGAAATTTCTTACAAAGTTATGGAAAGGATATAATTAATATTCATCATGGCCTGTTGCCATCTTTCAAGGGAGGGAATCCATCGAAACAGGTCTTATTTTATCTTCGTTTTTTATTTTGTTTCCGATGTTTTATTTTGAGTATACATAATTTTTTTTTATGTTGAAATAAAATTTCACAGGCGTTCGATGCTGGTGTGAAATTAATCGGTGCAACAACTCATTTTGTGACCGAAGAACTTGATGAAGGCCCCATTATCGAGCAAATGGTAATCATGATTTTCCTTCAGTTGTAGCTTTCATTATTAATTAGATAAATATGCAAAAAAAAAAAAAAAAAAACTCGTATTTATAATATTTGAAGATGCTTATATGTTTGTATGTAATAATTGTGTCAGGTGGAGAGAGTTTCACACAGGGATAATCTACGAAGTTTCGTGCAGAAATCGGAGAATTTGGAGAAGCAATGCCTTGCAAAAGCAATTAAGTCATACTGCGAACTGCGTGTATTGCCTTACGAGAAAAACAAGACCGTTGTTTTTTGAGAAACCTGTATGTATTCCCCATTTATCTCATTCTTGATACAACTTCAATACTTTTTAATCAGAACCCATTTTTTTTTTCTGCATATTGAGTTCAAATTTAATTTTCTTATTCAAATCCATCTCTCGTTCTTGTTACGAGTTCTTCCGTAAAAACATGAAGAGAAAAGGGAAAGTTAGTTACACTAGTAGTTTGCTTCGATATCATTTCTGATATGCCATTGACTGCTCGAGTTTTGGCGACGCTGAGTTAAGGTCAAATTACGAAAAACCCCCTCTTGTTTGTGTAATTACAACCACCCCTCAACTATGAGTCTTCTCACACGTTCACTCTTATGGTATTAAATTCGACATAATCTTCTAGATTCCATAGAATGTTCTCTAGTTTCTACTCGTTTTGTGCAATAACCGATGCACCACAATCTGATATTTACAAGCCAAAAGACACGTCTTATGATTATCTTGTTTCAAAATGTGGAGCTCGAATGGGGTAAAACGGGTACAAACTGAAGTATATTCCACATAATCTAAAAGATTCTATTAAATTTGACACTGCAAGGGTGGACGTGTAAGTAGATTCATAGTTGAGGGGGTGATTGTAATTACCGAAATAGGTGGCCGTAATTTAACCTTTTTTTTGTTATAAAAAGAAAATTTACATTAACCAGGCACTGTTACAAACAAGTGTTCAATTTATATTATAAAAAAAGAAACTCGAACAAAATTTGTCTGCCTAAAAGTATGATTTAAATGGTGTTGTTGATATTCAAATTTCTTAGGGAATTCTGAGCCTCTTCGAATCGTCTTCTTCGTTGAAGAAGCTGTTGAATTCCGATGCACCATTTCTGTTTATGAACTCTGTTCTTACACTTGAACTCAAACATACCCTTTGCAGTTTTCACCCCAAAATAAACTTCCATATTTTCTCTTTCTTTTCTGAACGGCCATCTGTCGCTCTCGTCAATCACTTCGTACACAATACCTGCAAAATTTTGGCGAAACATCGATTCTTGATTATTATTTCTTCTTCATATGCATCTAGTTGTAAACTTCTTAGTCAAATAATCGGAAAAAATAAAATAAAATTATTTACATTTATTATTCTTGGAAAATGCTCCACCGACGTGTTTGCTCTTCAACTTCATTGTAACCTGGAAATCACTCGTTTTAGTAATCGATAAATATATGAATTTTGTAGGTGCAGATAAATCAATATACAGTAGAACCTCGATAAATTAATAACCTCGCTTAAATAATAGTTTTTTTTTTTATCCCGACTTGGTAAAAACCTACTAAATTATTAATTCGATAATTTAATATTTCACTAAATTAATAGAATTTTGCTAATCCCGACTGTATTAATTTATAGAGATTTAATTGTAATATAATATTTTGTTGTATATATCACCTGGAATGCCTTGTTGATGTATACGGATACCTTTTTCCATCTTAGGACACCTAAGAAATTCGAAAAATCAATAACTCGATTTACCGGCTTTAAAAAAAAAAAAAAAAATTATTCGATAACTTGAATTTAGAAGTATTACCTTTTGAAGTGAGTTGCAGTAAATCACCTACACACGGAAGATCATCTTCTTCGATATCACTCCGAAAAGTCGATGGAGATTGAGATTGAAAATCTGCTAAATTCCTTTCGTATGGACTTATAGTCGCACTCCGTTTTCCTTCCTTAGGTAATCTTTCTCTCAGAGCCGCTTCTCCTCTCAAAGCTATTCAAGAAAGTCGAATTATTCTCCATATGTATGTATGTATGTATGTATGTATGTATGTATGTATGTATGTATGCATGTATGTATGTATGTATGTACCGGTGGCTGCGGCTGCTGTTAGAGTTGAAAGATGACTGGCGGTTTGAATGGCGAGCGCCGATCGGACAACTGAGTCGACAGAATCTTGATCGGCACCGGATGACTCGGCCAACTCAATGCAGTACGAGGCTAAGAGCTCGGTTGCTGATGTCAGCGCCGAGCTCATCTTCGAGGTCGGGCCTGCTTTTGATCTCTCGGCTGAAGCAGCGGAGGCTAAGGCTGCTGCTAGTCCTGCAACCGAGAGAACTGCGTGCGTGTGCGCGTTTTCCATGCGCGCCTTATCCTTCTTCCTTTTCACATCATTGTTGTTGCCTTCTTTGTGATGGAACAATAGTCTTCCGATTGGTCCGCCTCTTATTCTTTCGGTTATTCGGTTGCCCGACTGTGTGAAGATGTATTTGCTCAATTGTTAGTGTGTTGGAATAGGAAAAATCGGGATAAAAGTGGTATTTTCGATTCGTTCGTAGATTCTTAATATTGGTGAACTACTATCTATGCGTTTGTGTTTGTGTTTGTGTTTGAGAGAGAGAGAGAGAGAGAGAGAATTGGTGAAGTATACTATCTATGGCTATGTTTTTGGTAAGCTTTTCGAATTATTTTCACACTTTTCCCAAAATGAAAATTATCTTTCTACAATATTTTCAAAAACTTTTCCCAAAAACAATTCAAATATTTCTCTCTCTAACAAACATGATTTGACCGCTACAGTATAAATTGTCTTCACTAAAATCACTTTATTTTTCAAATTCTTCTTCCAAAATACCTTTTTTCCAACACCTTTCAGACATGATTTGACTTGCTACAGTACAAATTGTCTCCTCTCAAAACACAAACAAACTTTATTTTATTTCGAAATTCTTCTCCCAAAACATCTTTCTCCAGAATAAAATGGAAATGTAAGCCCAAAAGCTTACCAAACTATGTTTTTGTGTGTGTGTGTGTGTGTGTGTGTGTGTGTGTGTGTGAGAGAGAGAGAGAGAGAGAGAGAGAGAGAGACTTACATGTAGATGATGTGATACAAGTGGTGTTTGAGGATGGAGGGAGAGATTATTAATGTTTTCAAATAAAGGAGGTTGAGTATTAACAATGTGCTTTTTCTTCGCGAGAGCTTTCGTGATTTCGTTAGCAGAGAGGCTCCAAGATCTCGACAAAAACTCCATCGGCTCGTTCGGCGTCTCCGGCTGAGCTATCGCAGCTAACTCCATCTCAATTGCTTCGTCTTCGTCTACATTTTTAAGCCAGTACGGGATACTACTACTCTCCTTTTCCATTTCATACATCATCACTCTTATAATATCTATATATATATATATATATATATATATATATATATATATATATATATATATATATATATATATATATATATATATATATATATATGCTAGAAAAATTAACGATTTCGAATGCTGCTTTCTTGTGTGTGATCTGTGTATCGTGTTAGCATTCTTGAGACAGATATCTGAAGTTCGATACGTATTTATAGGTTTACGCAGGAGAGACGACACAATGCTTGGAACCCGTACGATGAATAGTTGAATATTGTCGATTCGTGTATGCTTTTTAGCAGACACCTATGTTTTATTTGGGACAGAGTAATTAAAACTAAACATAGGATAATACATATATTTCAAATGCATTTTTAATTTTTTTTTTAAATAATTAAAAAAACATGAAAAAGTTTAATGTGCATGTTCTCAGGATGAGGTTTCAAGGTTCAGACATAAGATATTATGTTTGTTTTGGTTTTGGACCAAACATACATTTGTCCTTATTTCAAGGGGGAATGGTTTCTTCATGTTCATGCAACTTTCTTTTTGGTCAAAGTATTATCAAAATTTGGTCTTTTTTTAATTAAATGTTGCTGGATTCAAGGTCACCTATTCGGGTCGGGTCAAACTCACCCATCATTTAATTAACATATTCTTTAGTTGAGAATTGAGATGGTGATTAGTTAATTTAAGATCGATCCACCAAAATTATGGATTGATTTTTTTTTTTTTTTTTTTAATGATTAAATCCAGACAAGCTTAATGACTTGGTTATTTGGAATTTGAAATATCTCCTTTTACTAGACGTGTAAATTGGACGGATTGCCTCATAATTAATCCTTTTGGAAAAATACTTTTTTTTTTTTCCGGAATTGAAAATTAGCTCCAATTCCGTCCCAATAAAAAAAGGGAAAAGAATTAGTACCGGAGTTTCGGAAATTGGAATGAAAAAACTTGTTCCAAAATCAGAAAATTTTGGATTTGAATCGGCGGATTTTAAAATTTTCTAATTTTTGGTCACCAAAATATAAAATACATAATAATATTTGTATTTTAAGTGTAGCATTCGGAAGGAAAAAAATAAATCAGAATCTCCAGAACTTATATCATAATCTCGTATTCTTCCAATTCCGATCCAAATAATTTCGAAAGAATTGGAACACGGATTTCGGATTGAAAATATTGTTCCAAAATCGAAAAATTTCAGATAGAAATCGGGAATCTTGTTCCATTTTCCACCCCTGCCCCCTACCATCTAAATGCACCTTAATATCAAATTGGATAAGAGTTTGAAAATAAATAATACCCCAATACTAATATATTAAGTCGAAAACGCGACTATGAAAATGCCAATTGAACGAATACGGAGTGGGTATCGCAAAATATTTACTTGCCCTTGCTAAAGGGTAGATTTGTTCGACCCTACACCAGGTGAAAAACACCGTGTGGGTCTTCTGCTACCACGTGTCTTTTTTTTGTATTTTATAATAGATTCTCCGCTAGGGTTTACCTGTAGGGGTTTTAGAAAAATAAAAAAAAGAACACGTGGCAGCAGAAGACCCACCCGGTGTAGGGTAGAAGGAACCCTAAAGGGTACCGCATCTAACCAAGTACCCGCAAAAGTATTTGTTTTCTCTCAAATTATCATTTGAATATTCTTTCAAATTCATTTTTATTTATAATATAATTGATTTATAAAACTAAGAAACAATGTACAGTTAAACCTCTATAAATTAATATAGTCTGGACCAGTAAAATTTTATTAATTTAGCAAAATATTCAATTATCGAACTAATAATTTAATATGTGTTTATTGAGTGGGATCAAGAGAAATTATTACTTAAACGATATTATTAATTTATCAAATATTAATTTATTGAAGTTCTATTGTATACATATATTGAAGGAGTTAAACTTGTGATCCATGTTCCGAATTCCAAAACATATGGTACATTTTACAATGTAGCATTTAGGCTATATATTATTTGTGTTAGAGATTTTACATTTTTTTTTTAATTTGTAATAGAGTAGATTAATGAAAGTGGTGGTTGTAAAAAGTTTGGTTGGTCGGCAAAATGATGTTTATTTATGATTAAATGTGCTTAGAAGATATCCATGCGCAGTGCACGAGGTGACAAGCACGTGCCATTTTTTGGGAGGCTCCAAAACCCTACGACATCTTTTAAGTTGGACTCAAAAGTTGGGGTATTGGTTTTCGTTATATGCTCATCCTTGATCCTTATACTACCTTTCTGTTTGTAAATGATCCTTTTTAAAAGGCAAAAAGGTGGAGAAATTAAAGTCTTTATCGCACAACGGCTCTCTCCGAGCTCGGCACCTACTCCTCTTCCTTTCTTTCGAGCTGATATGTACTAATGGGCTCTTACCAACACATGCGATCTGACCTTTTTGCCACTACGTTCTCTTTGCTGGCGAATACTTCAGTCCATCTCGATTCTCACCATTCACTGAGACTTGGCCCAACGGGTTGTCGCTCATCTTGATTTTGGGCTTAGCTCTTATCATTCATTGGGCCTTGGCCCACAAGTTTTGAATATGGGGAGTTCGGTCCAATAGTGTCCAACTGAACCCCATCATCTACTCCCTCTTATTGTCTAGTGAACCTAGCGAAGTGGTTCGCTGGAGAATAACGAATGAAGTGTAGTAATCCATCTGGCCTTCTATCAATGCATCTAATGTTTTTTTTTTTTTTATCTTAAGTAATTTGTTTTGGCTCGCTTTTCTACAAAATCTCTCCAAACACAAACATAGTAGTGGCATTTCAAGGTACTTCAACCATTGTGAGCAAATAAGTTCATTTTAGGATTAAGGCTTCAAGGTGTTTCAACCTTTGCATTTAAGCTATAAACCGTGTGTATTTGTTTATGGGCTAGGGTCTCAAGGTTTTCTCAATCCTCGCATTTAGGTCGCAAACCATGTGCATTTGTTTCAGGGCTAGGGCCTCAAGGTGTTTCAACCTAGGCGAGCATGTATATTTGTTTTAGGGTCGAAACCACAAGGCGTCTTAATCTAGACGAGCAACTTCATTTGTTTTAGAATCGATTCACGCTTTATATAGACTCTGAGGTATACCCTGAGTATTCGTTTACATCTTTTGATCTTGATAGATTTTTTTTATATTTGGATCGAAAAGAGAAAAAATAAAATAAATAAGAAGAGTAAGGATGCACAAAAATCATTAAATAAAAAGAAAATAGACACAATAAACTATGACTTATTCACATTTTTAATTTATTTGAAGTTCGCGAAACACACAGCTCTTTTGTTGAGCACAAAATAGAACTTACACAACTTTTATAATATTTAACAAAACACCATATAAAAAAAAAAAAAAAAAAAAAAAAGAACCACAATTATTTAAAAAAAGAAAAATACATTAAACAAATAGAAATATTTCAGATTTATGCATAATCCTCGGAATTTGGGATTGGAGAATGAGTTCCAATAAAAATATCACCATAGACTAGACCCGCTAGCCCGCCACCGATAAGTGGGCCCACCCAATAGATCCAGTTTTGTGAAAAGTCAGCGCTTGCAACAGCGGGTCCAAATGATCGGGCCGGGTTCATCGATCCACCGCTAAATGGGCCGGCTGCTAGAATGTTGGCCCCCACAATGAACCCAATTGCAATGGGGGCGATTACCCCCAATGAGCCCTTTTTGGGATCTGCAGCTGTGGCGTATACAGTGTACACCAGTCCAAAGGTTATGATAATTTCCATTACTACCCCTTGAATTGCACCCATTCCAGATGCAACCCCATGAGTTGGGATAGACTGTACCACAAAAATAATATATATTAGAGAAAAAAGGTTAAATATATTATTTAAAAATGTAAAATAAATATTCTTTTAACCTTTCAATCTAAATGCATTGGGTGAAATTCGCACATATCATATTGGCATTAGAACATTCGAAAAAATTAATATTCTACTTCGGAAGCGAAAAACTTATTTCAAATTCGTTTCAGAAGTTTTTGAAAAAAAATGGAATTAAAGTGAAGAAATTTGTCCAAAACCATCTTCTATGTTTCAAAACCGGTGAAAATTGGAAATTTCAATTTTTTATTCACCCGTAATGTAATACATAATAATAATAATGTAAGTGTAAGTTCGAAAAGTTCAAAGCGGACCTGAAAATCGAGAATCTAAATATATTCCAAATTCAACATAGAAGAATTTGAAAAAAAAAATTAAAAAATAGATTGGAATGAAAATGTTGTTCTTAAATCGAAACAATATTGATCAGAAAATCAACCTTATTCAAAAAAAAAAAAAAAATTAATTATGCCAATTTTTACCTCTACTAAATGAATGTAACAAATTAGTTGAGAATTATCTTCTTAGTCCAAATAATATTTAGCTAAATGTAGAATATTGAAAATTTGCCTAAACATTCGAATTTGAGGAAATGATACACATACCAAGCCACCGGTAACGAATTTAAGGAGGAGACAAGCGACGATGGAGCCAAGGCATTGTGCAATCCAATAGAAGAGGCCGGTTATGATGGTGATGTTGCCTCCAATGGCCAATCCGAATGTGACAGCCGGATTTAGATGGCCGCCGGAGACATTGGCTGCCATGGACACTCCCACGAACAGTGCGAATGCGTGAGCTACTGCCACTGCCACCAGGCCCGCTGGGTCCAGATCCGCGTCGGACGTAAGCTTGTCTACATGAAACACAACATTAAAAATTATATTGAAGAATATTGAAAAACAATGCTCTACTATCGAACGTGAAAAAGAGTAAATTTATTGTATCCAATGAACTTTTACATGCAACCTTCTTGGTGAAAATTATTAATTAGGAGTTGAACATGATATTTTCTCATTTTCCTAAATTTTCACAAGTGAAATGTGATAAAAGAAAAAAGAAAAGAAAAGGAGAATAATGAAGAGACGACTTACTATAAGCAATGGCAGAACCAACACCAGCGAAAACGAAAAGAAGTGTGGCGATAAATTCCGCAACGTAACTCTTAATCGATGCAACACTCAAAGAGTCACCAAAGCTACCAAAACCTATTTTCACCATTGTTATTTGTTTCAAAGTTTCAAAGCCAAAGGCTGAATTTCACAAAGAAGAAAAAAAAGAGAATTAGTTTGAGTTACTAAAAGAGTTGGTTGAGTATTAGGCTTGGATAGGGCAATGACATTATATAGTGCAATTAGTATTTTGATATTACCGACTTTGGCCCTACCTAAGCTGGATTGAAGCCACTCATTGGCGCCGCCCAACCGCCCCTAATATAATTTATGAACCAAAATATATTAAGGTTAGTTCACATGCAATATCCAAAAAAAAAAAAAAAAACAATGAAAGGATAAAACTATGAAAAAATTACTACTGTGGCCGATAGAGGTACCGCTCGTTAGTTTTTCCGTCAAAGTTAATTGTGAATGTAAAATTTTAAGGGGTATTTGCAAAAAACAAAGGAAACATGTCAGCACAAGGGGTCATGTGCGAAATATAGTATTTTGATGTTTGACATGCATGGTTAATTTTAACGAAAAAATTAACGAAAATCACATCCATTAATGACAAAAAGATTATGTGCTAATATTACGAGTACATGAATCAAAAAGTTTGTAAACCATAGTGGTGAAATGTTATTTACTCAAATAATAATGTCAGTTCAACACCTTTTCTTTATCATAATTATTATCATCTTTATCATCCTTAACTGCTCACTAAGAAATAGTGATTTGATAAACGTTGTCACTTTCAACCCAAGTCCCAATCTGATGGGCATATGATTGGATTTTCATTTACCATTTACCAAATAGAAAAAAGTGGTCGGCTCCTAATAATTGTTTTAAGACAAGTCTATCATATATGATATAAAATATTAAATATTTAGTATTCTAATAGACTGAGGGTTCGTTCGTTTATCGCTATAGAGTGCTGCTAACTAAATAGTAAGGGCTAATAACATGTTTGGTTGGTAAGATTCACACTTGCTAAAATCAAAGTCCGTTAGTAAATGCTACTAGTTTATTAAATTAGTAGCACCCCTACCCCTGAGATTAAGGACTCGTTCGGTTATCGCTATAAGGTGCTACTGACTAAATAGTAGGGGTTAATAACATATTCGGTTGGCAAGATTCACACTTTCTCAAACCCGCAACTAAAATCAAAGCCCGCTAGTAAATGCTACTAGTTCATTAAATTAGTAGCACCCCTACCCATGAGATTAATTTTATAGGGGACGACTAAAAAGGAAAAATACAATTTTATTCTTAAAATCATATTTTATTATTATAAACTAAGTGGTTTTATAGAGAATTCATATATAATAAATTATTTTAACAAATTTAATAGAAAATTTAATTTTAGAAACCGAACATGCTATTAACTAAATAGTTAATTAGTGAGTAGGGAGTTAATCCAATTTCATGTAATCCAATATATGTAACCGAACGAGCCCTAATTTTATAGGGGGTGACTAAAAAGGAAAAATACAATTATATCCTTAAGATCATATTTTATTATTGTAAACTAAGTGGTTTTATAGATAATTCATATATAATAACTTATTTTCACAAATTTAATAGAAAATCTAATCTAAGAAACCGAACATGCTATTAACTAAATAATTAATTAGTCAGTAGGGAGTTAATGTCGTCGCCGCTCCGGGATTGGACGGGTTGGTTTTCGTGGCAATCTTGCTTCGTTTCGTGCGCCTACCTCACGCTTCAAGAGGTAAAGTTTCGAATCCGTAGTTATTCGATATTGATTTAATTTAGATTAAATATGTATGTTCGTATCATAGTATATTGTATGAATTTATATGTATTATGTGATTACATGAAATTCGTAATTTATTGCGAGCATGATTAATTGATTTAATGCGAGCATGTTAGTTGATTTAATGTCGATTAAATAATTTGCATGTATGTTGTTTTTAATTTTGCTGGAAGCGCAAAGGTACGCAATTAATTGTTTACAATTATCGGGCATGTGATTTAAATTCGCATAAAAAATTTGTTTTCCGCTGCGTACACGTGTCTGATTCCCAACAGTTGGGGGACGTCTCAACACCAATATCCATTACTATGATATGAGAATTCTTGCCAGTTATAGTGGCATTAATGAAATACATATTTGGATGAGAAAATCATTGATGATTATATGGTAGCTACCGAGACCATTGAAAATCGAACCATTATGTGCCAATAAATAGATGATTGGCAAATAAATCATGGTTAGCTTGCTCTCTAAGTGAATAGAGAGGCATTTGAGATTATTAGTAGTCAATTTTGTTGTTGTACCGATATAATATCTTAAAATTTTGAAAATTCTTTTTGAATGAATATTCATGTACCAAATTGAATTTGATAATATTGAGTTTGAAAATAAAGTGGACATGTAGTCTTAAATACTCCATCCACATTGTGAAACTCAAAAGCGCGCATTTTGTCCATGTAGGACATTTTTTTTTAAATAAATAATGAGCTCAAGCACATAAAGTATTATGAAAACTTTATTGATGCAATATAGAAAATTCTCTATAAGAGAAAAATACATGGTATATGAAAAGATATGGATCTCTAACAAGAGATCGTACCCACAAATGCTACAATCCCATTTATATGAATATAATTCTCTAAGGAGAACCGGTGCCGGAAAGTAAAATAGTGAGCTCTTGATTGATTATAAAGAAATATGGGGAGTACGAAAGATGTTATCGAATAACTATATGTACAATTATTTTTATAATGTGAAGAGCTTGAAGCTCGTACATTTTAATTTATGTCGACATCTTATTGGTCATTAGTATATGCATTCACAAATGCAATTGTCCATCATTATTTGAAATTGTTGATGAAATGAATTGTACATTGACTTGCGGTCATCACACATAAAGTTGTGAAAGGCTTTAGTGAAAAAGTGGGGAAAATCATTGCGGTAAATTTGAATGCCTTTGAAAATATATTTTTATGATGCAATCACTTTATGATGGTATTCAAAATACTTGACATGCAGCATATGGATGCAATTACCGCACACCTACATGGATCATAAAATTAATGAAGAATTGATGATGTGTTGTGCATATAATAAGAGGTTTCGAGAGTCAACTCTAGAAATGATCCATTTACACGTTATCTTCAAAATATGGTACATTCACGTCAGTGAATACTTAGTCAAATATCAAATAATCTGACTTACCATTATCATGGTATAGATGTGAATGACCTAAATCTAGTGGAGACTCAAGAAGAGCTCACAAAGATGGTCAATTATTTGGTGACATAATTTGAGATGAAAAAATATTGGAAGGGCAAAATGCATCTCGAAAAGAATTTCTATGAAATGAAATCTATCCATTAATACAAATGAGAAATGGATACGACTCATCTATTGAGTGATATTGTGTTTGTCCAATCATTGAATATAATTGAAGATCTTTTAAGCACTCGAGAAGATAATGAAAGAATTACAATTTGAAAAAGTGTAAAATGTATATTACACTATCTTTATGGAAAATTTCGTGAATCTTAAAACGGATATAGTTGGCTATATTAAAGTCAAACAATAAATTATCATATTCATATATCGGAGTATTGCTAACTACTTCATTGAGAAGATGATTAAAAGTCATATATTGAAATCAGGGGGAGCATGAGCACTACTTATAAAAACATTGTATTCTTTTTCCTTCGACCAAGTTTTTGTCCCAATGGATTTTTCTTGGCAAGGTTTTAACGAGACAGTGTTACGCTCTCAAGATTTAAATGGATATGTATTCTTTTCTCATTCATTTAGATTTTGTCCCTTGGGTTTTCCTAAAAAGATTTTTAACGAGGCATACTCTATATATGGTGGACATCTAAGGGGGAGTGTTATGAATTCTAGAAGGTGTGGATGACCACCATTACTCACCATGATCAAGCACCATCACTCCCACCATTATCACACCATAATACCTATTGATGATACCATTATGGCCTTGTAGATGTCTTCTAGTGCTATATATATATATATATATATATATATATATATATATATATATATATATATATATATATATATATATATATATATATATATATATATATATATATATATATATATATATATATATATAGAACATTATGTAATATATTTTACACACTTGAAGCTATGGAATAATATATCATATATTCTCTCTACTTTGTTCTCCTTTTCTTGTATATCCTTTGTTAGTTTCTCAACAGTACACAATTTACCAATTTATTTAAATACAAAATAAATTTCAAGTCCCCTATTTCCCCAATTTGTAAAGAGACTTGAATAAAATTATGTTTTGTTTTTAATTTATTTTACAATAAAGTAAAACTTATATTAAGAAATAAAAATAAAAGAATAAATCCTTCCTCTCTTTTTACAATGGTCCAATTCCCTTATTTAAAATTACGCTTCTTTAAGTTGCTCCGATTTCTTATAAATCGTGCTATACAGCCTCGCGAAGAAAATTACGTGGTCTTCACTTTCAGCAAATCTCGCCGGATCCTCCCACCGCACCGCACCGCACCGCCACCGCCACCGCCGGTAAAAGAAAGAAGTGAAGCCTACACATCCGATTTTGTAAGAAACATACCTCGTTGCCTCATGTAGATTTTTTTTTTAATTCGATATTTACCAGTCTGCTTGATATCAACTGTATGTACTCTGTAAAATTTTACTCTGCAACTATTCAAAATTCTCAGTAGCAAATAATCAACACAATTTTACCATTTTCTGTTTAATTGAAGAAATTGGGGATTAAATGGAATTGTGCACTGTGAAACAATATTGGGAATTTCAATTACACAAAACCCGAAAACCCCGTTCTTGATCCGACATTTTTGGGTCAAACCGTCGGGTATCATTTTATGGAACCCGACCCATTGCCCCACCGCTACATACTATGATTCAGTATTCGAGTTCATCTTGATTCTAGTGGGTGATTTAGCATTGCGCGTATTCTAAAATTGCTGATAGTGTAAGGTCGATTCTCCGAGAGAAAAAAATGTAAGATCGATTATTTACTGTATTAAAAATTATTTGGATTTGGTTTTCGGAGCAACAAGTATATATATGATTTCCCGGGATGCGGTTTAATTGCATATAGTATGCCGGCGTTTATATCATTTTAATTTTTTGCAATTAGTTCGTATTATAAGTTCATGTAAAAGAGTTTATATGCTATGTCCAAACTCTGATACAAATATGCGTTCGTGTTAGTTGTGGTTCTTATTCCTTGTATTTGGAATTAAAACTTCGCTTTTCACGAAGAACAGACGTGGGAAAAATACGAATTGGAAAAGGGTGTATATTTGAACATACAAAATGCTTGTATTTTGGGATATTTAAATCTTTTACAGTACGTGTATCTGTTGACACACTTTCTTAATTGACTTTGTCGTAACTACAGATAACGAGAATTTGGATGATAGAATGTTTATTTGACGAATTTAATGGCTTTTTTAGTTTTTTCTTGAAATTTGGTTTGTTTATTAATGACAGAAATGGGGGAGCTTGAGATTGTGAAGCATGTTAAATACATACTCACGGTTGAAAAGGTACGCCCATGATACTTGTTATACTTTGTTTCTAATTTTATTTTCACGTGTGGTTAACAAAGATCAAGCATTCTATGTTTAAGAATAGGAGTGATCCTGAAAATAAAAGAACCCTTGTAATCGCCTGCACCACACCTCATAATACGTTTTTTTTTTTGTCAAATTGATCTGTAAAACTCAGTTAGTACCGCCTTATAGGAGTTGATGGCAGCTTAGAGTCTGAATAAACCGTATCACACTGTATATATGCATATCCAATATAACGAAAGTATTTTGAATTTAGATAAACTAGATGTACATGCTGTTAAGCCACAGGAATGCGTATGAAGAAAAAACTAGATGTACTGCACATTCGATTTTAATTTAGAACATTGTGTTTTCAGTTTTTTCTTTAACTGAACAAGACTTGGCAGTTGAATCTCAAAATTAGTAAAAAATGTGCTAAAGCGCACCATGATAACCCGTAATTAGTAAATGGGATTTTTTTGTAGACTGTATCATAAATAACATTACATCTCTATCAAACCAACCTGTTCTTGGGATTTGAATATTATCACATATGAAGATCTTTTGGTAATAGAGATACCTGTTGGAGAAACATGGAAAAGAACAAAATCGGATCTCTGGCTGTTGTTTCGTTAGCAACATGTGATTTATATTTTTGTGATGTGCTTACAATTATAGAAGTCACTGATAAACCTTTGAGTGTCTGTGTTTTAATCTAGTCCTTACTTTTTCATGTTGAGCTTTTTCAATGCTCGCAGTACTAAGCTAATTATTCCATTTAACTATTACTTATTGTTCTTTAACATTCAAAGTTTTCTGATATAAAATAAACATGTAAAAGGAGGATTGTCTTCTTAATTTGAGATTCATTGCTCTTATTGTAGTTTGATTTGTGAATTTGGATTTTTAAATAGCGTTCAGTAGTATGTTTAGAGAATATCAGTACATTGAGAAAAAAATGAACTTTTTAACTTAATTGGAAGTTGATGTCCTTCCCTCTCTATTTTTTTTTAAATAATAGTCAGCCCCCTTTTGTATCAGAAAAAGGATGATTTTGAATCCGTGGTGATGGAGCACCTAAGGCTAAACGGCGCGTATTGGGGATTAACAACTCTTGATATTTTACATAAGCTCGATACAGTCGATGTAAATGAGGTGGTTTCATGGATCATGGAGTGCCAGCACGAATCTGGTTTGTGTTATTCGTTAAACAGTTTTGTACTCATCTTTTGTCAGTCGATTTTCTTCTAATTTGTTTATCCCTTGCAATGCATTTGTTCGTGCAGGCGGTTTTGGGGGTAATATTGGGCACGATCCCCACGTGTTGTACACACTCAGTGCTATTCAGGTTTTAGCACTATTTGACAAAATAGATGTTCTTGATATCGACAAGGTTGCAGATTGTATCTTTCTATATTTATTATTATATTATTGTTTAGGGTAGTTCCGTAAGTTGACCCAAATGGGGTTGGTAAACATCGATAAATATTATTTTTTATTGTCTACAGGTAGTTCTTAAAACTAAGTACAAGGAATTATTTTATTATATCAAACTTAACTTACTAGCTAGATATTTCAAGCCTACAAAATGAAGACGGCTCCTTTTCTGGTGACATTTGGGGTGAAATAGATACGAGGTATCTTTCTTATTCTTCATCTCCATGTCGTTTTTTGATTTCCTATGTTACGTTTCTTCTTACATGTGAAATTGTTATGTTATCTTACTCTTTCTTAGAATTTGTTTTATAATGGAACATGATAAGCAACGCGAACTATTTTTTTTTTCAGGTTTTCTTATATTGCAATATGCTCTCTCGCATTATTACATCGCTTGGATAAAATAAACGTGGAAAAAGCCGTAGAGTACATTGTTAGCTGCAAGAATTTAGACGGTGGATTTGGATGCACACCGGGAGGGGAATCTCATGCAGGCCAAAGTATGTTTCATGTACTTATAGATTCTTTCTAAATCATTAGTCATGTGCCGTACGTAGATACAAAATATATAACATGTTATAGCTTACTCACTGGATGCAAGATATTTGTAGGTTAGCATCGGTTGTCGTAATTTTTAAGTTGACGCCCCCTCTAATTGATGCCAGTTAATATAACTGAACTGGATTCCGAAGTATTAGAACTAGGTTCATATGTAGAAGAATCCTCCACAACTAAACGTTGATTCGTTCTTGATTTTCTGCACAAAAGAAAAGGAAAAACAAAAAGCTCGTTGGTACATGCATTACGACAGCAGAAGATCCGAGCCCGTTATCCTATATTAACTTAGAGTTGGGTTTTAGAACTTATATGTCGGTAAATAAGCGTAAGTTCTTGAAGTGTTTGGATAATATAAAATGATGGAAGATTTGAATTTATTAATAATGTCAATATTCTATTTTCAACGATCAAATGAGAGCAGTTTCTAAAGATCCGAAAACCTTCAAAGCTTCTTACTTTTTTACGAAGGAACTTATAAAGCCGCAACATCTTATTTGGAGAGCTTATCCATTTCCCCTAAAAAAAATTCCAAAATAAGTTTATATATTTTAATCTCGTTTTTTATTTGCAGTTTTCTGTTGTGTGGGAGCACTTGCGATAACTGGTTCTCTACATCATATCGACAAAGACCTCCTTGGATGGTGGCTTTGTGAACGTCAAGTAAAATCCGGAGGTTTAAACGGGCGGCCTGAAAAGCTTCCTGATGTGGGTGAATATTCCCTTTTCTTATATATTTATTTTGTGGAAAAAAAAAAACAATATTAAAAAACGTGGTTCGTTCTGATATAGTTCTCAACGGCAGGTGTGTTACTC